>NC_069505.1:390268074-390868074 GCF_027579735.1 Bombina bombina
CAAAAAGTGACTTGATCTATGGTGGGGTTCAAAAGTTAGGGGTGACCAAACGTACACCGGGAAGGCCACTGGGAAAGGGGTGTTGAAGGGTGGTCCAGGACCCCCGGTTCCCAAGGGATCTCCCTTCCGGCAATCACCCGGCCTCTTGCCCTTCCCATGGGGAACTAATTTCCAAAATAGAGGAGCTCTGGGCAAGGGGACTTCGAAGCGGCCGGAGGTAAAGTGTAAAGGGTGTTGGATGCAGGGCCAGCTGGTAGTTCCAGGGGTCCGGCCGGTTGGAGAGGGATAGATCGGTCAGAGGAAAGGTTGGGGAGATTGTGGTTGCTCTGAGGAGTCCAAAACCACCAAGAAACAAGAAGGGGTGAGGTAGTAGGTGGTAGGGGTTTAACCCTTGGAGCCTGGTATCCATGACACTCATTATCAGTGCATGTGTGTAATATATATATATATATATATATATATATATATGTGTGTGTGTGTGTGTGTGTGTGTGTGTGCGTGTGTAGTGAAAGTAGAATACCCCAAACTTAGAATTGAAAGAATCCAACCCTTAGGTTGTATGCAAGATGTGCAGGATGCGCTAAAACAATCAATGATAGCACAAATAAGCTCCTTAATCTGCATGAAACTGGAGTAACAAATGAGTTCCAATAGGATCCTAAATAGGTTTGTGCTAAACAGTATAACAACAGGTGTGTTTGAGCACTAGAGAAGCATTTCAAAATGTCCCTCAGGAAGTGCATGACTGTCTCCAAAAGTTCATGTAAGGTTCTGTAATGGAACCCTGATTAAATAGTGTTTTTGTAGATATAAACCTTGAACCCAGATTACATAGGTGAATAAAATGGGCAAATTAGTTAAATAGCAGTTATTACAATTGAGCTTGTAATTTACCTTGTTTATCCTTTTTATAGAATAACAGGTTATGAAAAGCAAAAAGAACTCTGTTTCAGGAGTAAAGGGCTGACATATGAGCAGTTATAAATGAAGACTGCAGTTCAGTGTACAAAGCAAGCACATGCAAAACAGATGGGGTTAAAATAAGATCTCCAATAAATATACAAGGTTAACAGTCTAAGCACAGCAGTTTGATTTAGACAAAGCCTTAGTTTTACTTTGTGGAAAGTAGATTTTACTGCAGCAAACGTTAGTTAGCAAAGTAGTAACATGATAGGGCAAATATGCACTTCAAGGGTTAATGCAGCAAGCAGTTAGAGGTGTTTGTTTCTTAACAGCAAAAGGTATTCTTATGAGCAGACAGTTTATGAAGCAGCAAACAGTTAATGAAGCAGCAGACAGCTTATGTAGCAGCAGTAATAAGTCGTTAAAGTTCAGAGCTGACACATATGCTTGCGTTTAAGTTGTTTAAAGGAAGCAAAGCTGTGAATGCAGCTAGTCCAGTGATGGCTGTTAGTAACAGAGTAGCAGAGAGGAGCTTGCAGGTCCGTTGTAGATAGCTGAAAGGTATCCAGATATGATGAGTGTCAGCTGGTGGTTGAGCTGCAGTTGGTAATAGAATCTCCAAAGAAAAAGCAGGAAGCTTGAAATAACTTTAGACAAGGATCATCTAAAACTTAGAGATTGCAACAAAATATTCAAGCAGTAAAAGGAAGAAGGAAGTTACCTTTAAAAGGGCTATACAAGGAAAAGGAGGAGCAATGCTTAAGGTGGTCTGTAGAGTTCTTACAGGTAATGCTTAAGGTGGTAGTTATAGTTCTTACAGTTCATTATAAAGTCCCCAGAATAGTCCCAAAGTAAAACAGATGAACTTTAAAAAACGTAATAAAGGCTTTGAGTCGCAAATGTTGTGCCATTACGCGTTTCGACATTCTTCATCAGAGGGATTTTTCAGAAAGTTTTATTACGTTTTTTAACGTTCATCTCTTTTACTTTGGGACTGTTCTGGGGACAATGACATATGTATCAATTCAAATATTTCTATTTCATATATACTAGCATAATTTGAATATTACATTTAAAGACATCATTAGACATATTATTACAAATATATCAAGTCAAAATGTTCTAATTTGAATACTGCATAATTCGATCCAAATTATGCACTATTCAAATTAGAAAATTTTTAATTGAATAATACATTTAAAGATAGCATAATAAATACAATTACATACAATGAATGTTAGAATGATGTACACACATTTGAAATTTGAAAACAAACAAACAAATGTCTTAAAATTCATTTCAGCACCCCTCAGAAGATCATTAGAGCTTTTAAACAGGTAAACTTCAAAATCATGAAAAATTTACTTTCTCTGAAAGGTAGTTGCAAGCAAGCCACATTTTTTTTTTTTTTTTTATAAAGTATAAAAAAAGAAAATTAAACAATGAATTCTTCCTGGTGCAAAGGTATCGGATGGCAATGAACAAACAAATACTGGGCCAGATTACACGTGAAGCAGTATTTTAACGCTCCCGTTTGAGCGTTAACTCTGCTAGAAGTATGCTTTTTGCGTGTGTCGGGTAGAAAGTTAAATTTTCACTCGTGTGCTAACCCAACGAGCGTAAAACCCGAACTTAATCCTCCTAGAAGTCAATGGAGCAAAAAAAGGGTGGGAATAACACCCTACTCCTGCGCAAAACCTGATTGCATATTCTCAAGTGCGCTAACCTGACACTAAAAATATTAATATTTCATATTACAATGTTCTTCACATAGCAAAATATGTTCTATTTATTCAGAAATACATATTTATATATATATATATATATATATATATATATATATATATGAATTTTTTTTTTGCACAAATTATATGTAGGTATAGATATATACAAACATATATATATATATATATATATATATATATATTTATAAATACTTAGAGCATATTCCCTTATGTGCAGAACATTTGAATGTTAAATATTTACAATAAATGCACAGTATAACACTATTAAATATAAATATTGCATAAATATGCTTTTATATGTTTTCATCTACTTGACTGCAAAGGGCTCCAATGCACTTAAATATATATGTACACACATATGGACACACACATACATATATATATATATATATATATATATATATATATGTGTGTGTGTGTGTGTGTTTATTTGTGAATATATGTCTGTAAATACATATACACACACACATATAAATACAAATGTACACACATATATACACATACACATACTGTATATATATAAATATGCAGTAACATAAGGAGTGTGTATGTATGTATATATACATATATATATATATATATATATATATATATTTATTTAGAGCCCTTTAAAGCCATTTGCCTACCATTTTTTTCTAACACCTGAGACCTCATACCTTTGAGTCCTTAGAATTTCTTTTGTGCTATATTTTTATAAATAATTTTTATAAAATGATGTTATTATGAGTGTAATTGCACTTTTAAATGTATTTTTTATGTGTTTTGTGACATATTTTGGTTTTGCAAAACAATCAACCAGAGCTCTGAGGACTCGTGCGAACATCCACGATAAACCCCTTTTCGCTTGTGCGTAACTGTTAGTGCTCCACTTGTAATCTGGCCCGCAATCAACAGTGTCTAAAATCAATTACCATCTTTTTGGTTTTATGAACATTTAATTTGCTTCACTCCATCACTTACAGATCAATTCATCTAAAATTAGCCCAATCAGAGTAGTGTCGTCTGCAAATTTCAATAACTTCCCAGATTCATTGGCAGAAGTACAACCGTTATATATATATATGTGTATATATATATATATATATATATATATATATATATATATATATATATATATATATAGGTATATAAGGAATAGAGCAAGTGAGACAAAACACTACCCTGTGGGACACCAGTATTGAGAAAGACACGATCAGAAATCAGCCCATTCACTTTAACAAATTGTTTCCTATTATTTAAAAAGCTATAAAGTCATTTGCATAAAAAGCTCTCACTTGAAAATAATGTATGTAAATGTAGGATTCACCGTTTTGTGAGTGACATTATTATGAAATAGAAAAATGTTATCAATAGAAATTTGGAATTTCATTTCCCATGATCCTCAACTAGACTGCAGAGTGCCTAAGCATCATGGGAAATGTAGTTTCAAAACATCTGGGGTGCCAAGGTTAGTGATTACTGAATAACCTAAAAAGACATTTAGATCAAGTAGTGAAGAGGTTAACTCAGCTGCTTTATGCTTACACAGTTCTTAGCTTAAGTCCAGTTATTCAATCTGGTAAGGGGTTTAACATGTTTTTTAATTCTTATATGTAGTGTTTTTTTTAATAAAATAAGGAATTTACTGACAACAGACTAACATACATGTCTGTTTATATTCATATTCTAATTAGAAACTTTGGGGTAATTCATATTTTTTTTTTTTAAACTAATTGTTTAGTTGTGAAGCTTCAATTAATTGCCCTGATACTGCCAACTAGTACCAGGACCGGATTGGCCTGACGGGATACCGGGAAAAATCCTGGTGGGCCTCCCGGCTATTGGAAGATAGTGAGCAGCTGAGAAAGCATTCTGAGCTTGTCGAGCACACAGAGGCTACTAACCTACTTGAGCTCCTTGTGCTCATGCTCCCAGTGTGCCGGTCCATGTGGCCTCCAGCTTGCCTTTTTCCTTGTTATGATATCCCCCCCCCCCGCAGTGCTTTTAGAGCTTGCATAGTGAGGCAGTCGCTCCACTCTAATAGCGGGGAGGGGGGAGCAGGGGATATCATGACAAGGAGAGAGGCGAGCTGGAGCACCGCTGTTAAGCACATGGAGCTTAAGGTTAGAAGCACCGCTGTTAGGGGTTCAAGGGAGATTGGCTGCTGCATTATGCAGGTATGAGCTTATACCAGGAGGCGGAGTTGGCTGGGCCGGTAAGGTGAGGGCAGGGCTGGGCCTGTTGGGGGGGAGGGGGCAAGGCCGGTCTATACAAAGTTCCAGGGCCGGTCTGATTTCCCAGTCCAGCCCTCGGTAGTACAAATATTACAAAATACAGCTAGTTTCCAAAGACATCTTCAAATACCAACAGCTGTTCAAATTTTTTAGTGAGTCTTTTTATATTTGATGACAACCATTATCGTGTGCTGGTATTACAAGTGTGTTGAAATGGGAACGCAAGCTCGCATTCGCATTGCTAGGAAGCATTGCGCTCACAAGACTGTGCTTCCATCGGCTCCTATAAGAGTGTCGTTCTGATGCCGTCAGAGACAGCATCAGAACCTTGCGCAGTAAAGGGGGTAAGTTGCGCAGTGATGGGCAGCATTTTTAAATATATATGTATATGATTATATACATATATATTTATGTGTTAATATGTGCTTATACACATATTAACAAATAAATATAAATGTGTATGCTTATATACATACATATTAACTGGGAACACACATTTCCAATAGACTGCAATGTAAAGGCACTTTTCACCTCAGTTCCACCAACTTAAAGTCCCAAAACTGCCTAGTGCAGCTATTTTTTATTTGCTATTTATTGCTATTTTTTTTAATAACAAACTATAATGCCCTCTATTTTGAGGGCATATGAGGCTCTTTTAAAAAATTAACCATAGATTTAATCTCTGGTTAATTTTCGAAGCAATAATTGCCACTGCTAATTGCTACCACTTGCAATGGCTGGTTAATTATCGCGTGTCCGCAAATGAGCAAATAATTTAGCGCTCAACTTGTAAACTATACCATTGTTGGCATTTGTTTGCTACCGAAATAATCAAATTCACATCCCTACTGTACGTGTGTGTGTATATGTGTATATATTAATCCTATATCCCATATAATTTATTCTGATCCTCCTGCCTTGTTTCCCACAGATGCGATACACTAAAAAAGTTTCAGCCTGGCCTGTAGCATTTGCTGGTGAATTACGCTACGAGTCATTAAAGGTAGATTCCGAAGGGAAGGTTCAAGGATTTCTTGTAAATCATTCTCTTGCTAGACCATTTGCCATAGACATGGCGGGTTTTGCCATCAACGTGAAACTGATTCTAGATAAGCCCAGAGCTGTGTTCCGTCTAGATGTGAAACCTGGATATCAAGAGACAAGTTTGCTTCAGGACCTTGTCAAAGTTAAAGAACTGGAGCCCAAAGCGGCCAACTGCACTAAGGTAGGAAGTTACTTTTCTGTAGTATGTTAGTTGTACAGCGCTTCCAACCATCACACATTTTGCAGGATCAACACAGTTTTGGAGCTTTTCACGCTCCACTATCCCTTCTCTATGTCCCCAGGACCTAATATTAAATGGGTGTTCAAATCTTCAAATATGAATTCTCAGGTTATTCTGTTATTATATCTACTAAAACCAAGAAAGTTTTTCCCATTTCAATTTATTATTTACATGTAGTTAGTACTCTGATGTTTTGGCAAGACAATTTTTTCATTGTTTATGAATGGTTTATATTGAGCACTAATAATATAAATCAATCATACACCAATTGCTCTTAAAAAATTGTGAGAGTGACCAAGGGAGAAATAATGGCTTAGATCATTGTTTCTCAACTGCGGTCCTCAAGTTCCCCCAACAGGCCAGGTTTTCATTATAGCTGAACTAGAGCACAGGTGAAACAATCAGCTGATGGGTGAGAGCAGGTTAGTTACCATGGTTACTGATCAGCTGATTATTTCACCTGTGCTCTAGCTCAGCTATAATGAAAACCTGGCCTGTTGGGGATACTTGAGGACTGCGGTTGAGAAACACTGGCTTCGATTACAAGTTGAATGCAAGTGATAACGCAGGGGAGCATTCATTTTGTGCAAACAATAGTAGAATTGCATAATCAATAAGTGCATAATAAAAAAAATGAAAAAGCAATAGCACTTACTTTGAATTTCAAATAAGCAGTAGATTTTTTTCTGACAAGTTTATTTTTCCCCCATTTGCCAACCCCCTGTATCATGTGACAGCCATCAGCCAATCATAGACTAGTATATGTAAACACTGATACCTTGTGCACATGCTCAGTAGGAGTTGGTGCCTCTCCGAAAATGAGTATATGAAAAGACTATGCAAAACTTTATAATGTAAATAGGAAACTATAAAATTTCAGGCTCTTTCTGAATCATATGTATTCATGTATGTATCTATCTACAGTATATAATATATATGTGTGTATATATATATATATATATATATACGCTGCGTAATCTGTCGGTGCTCTACAAATAACCGATAATATATATATATATATATATATATATATATATATATACACACACATAATATTAAAATATAGTTTAAAAATGGGGGCAATATAGATTGTGCTCTAGCGACGGTAGTGAACTATAGCTCTAGCATTTTTACGCTCCACTAGAATGGTTTGTGTTGGGATGTTTATAGATGAAAACACTGATATTGATATTTAAACACAATTAGTGCAAATAGATACAATGACTTTAGCGCAGCGATGTGAAATGTATTAGCAGGGAAGGTTTAATAGTTTAATTTCCCTTTTGATACTGTTTTAAAGTGAAACCTCTGATCTCTCTGTCCTATAGGTTCTGGTGTGGCACACAAAAACACAGATTCCAAATGTAAAAAAAGACAAGAATTTTACAAGTTTGACTGTTGAGGTTTGAAGCAAATGGACAAAGAACTTATTTGCTATTCTGTTGAAGATTTACTGTGGAGACATATGTCACTGACCCTAAACTCCAATATTTCTGCATCCGGATGCTCATATCAGAGTGGTGAAGGTTTTTTCTACCAATCAGAGGCCAGTGAACTAACAACTTTTCTACAATTGAGATTAGACATATATGTCAGACATTGAAGAGTTAACTCATGTTGATTCTGTTTAAGACACATAAGCTAAGACTCCATACCAATGGACATATGTGATGAAAAACCCCAATGAAAGACAACAGAACTATTAATTTATAAAGTAAACTGATGCATCACTGATGTATTAAGCATTGAAAGTACATTGACTCAGTGGGCTATATTCACATTTCCTCCAGTACGAGAGAATTCTTCACTTACTATTTTATTCTCTAAGGCCTGGTCGCTAACGGTTGAGAAAATTGTTTATATTTTAATAAATAGGCCTTACAGAATATCATAGGAACTGGAGACATTTATCCTTCCAAAGAGATTCTCTTGTTTGTGACTATACGAGACAATACCTGCAAGATTAAGACAGATGGATTAAATACCAATGTGATTGCACAGTTCAAAACTGATACATTACTCTTAGAGGGAAATCTCAACAATGGAATTTGATCATATATATTTCTACTAGCAATGATTTTACAAGGAGCAAAGACAAAACTCATATTATAAAAAAAATTTCACCGTGATTTGTTGTTAATTCATATGTCGTTGGCCCTCCCATGATGCAACAGCTTCCCAAATGGGTTGAAGATTCAGAAAATATTGAAAACACTATGTACCTTTATAAAATGTATAGTTTTACTGTTATTTTTATATTTTTTTAATCTATTGAATATTCCATTTAAATGATTTGAATGGTTAAATTAATATTTGTTGCTTTTAATGTTTATTTATTTCTAAGTAAGAAAGAATCACTAAGTGGTTCCTAAACTTTCTGATATTAATATGCTTGTCAATTCCTATGTTTGAAAGGTTAAAGGGAAAGTATACACACATTTTCATATAACTGCATGTTATAGTCACTAATATATAGAAGAATATGCACAGATACTGATCTAAAAATCCAGTATCAAATCTTTTAGAAACTTACTTAGAAGCTCCCAGTTTAGCGCTGTTGATGAGGTTAGGCTGGGACACCCAGTGATAGGGACTGACAAGGCAGGAAGAGCAGCCCCCACCCCTGCATAAGAGAAGACACATTACACAAACAGTAGGAAGCATAAATCTGTAGACTTCAGTCTACATATGATTCTTTGGGGCTTGGTTAGGAGTCTGAAAATCAGCACAATGTTATTAAAAATAAGCAAAACTATACATTGTTACAAAAACACTCCCAGATGGGCTATATGTATGGATCACCTACAAAACATTTATACAAAGAAAACTCTAGTGTACAATGTCCTTTTAACTAAAATGTGTAAGACCTTTATAAATAAGAGTGAATAAGCTCTACAGTACTACATAACCATTAGTAAGTTATTTTAATCCTATGAGGACTTAGATAAGTGATTTTGGATCAGCTCTTCCTTATCACAAGTAACCCACACAATGCATTCACGTAACACTCATATTGCCTGTAACACACATGGCAAATACTTAACCCCTTGTTGTCAGTCCCTCCACAATGTGTAGTTAGTTTTTTTTTTGATCATGTTGCACTGACAAAGCAGTCGTTTAACATGTATAGTGCCAGTAACCCACATAGTTCAGTGCAATGATTTAACGCCCATATTGAATATAGTGGGTAAGTAGCGCAGCAATGGACAGCAATTTTAAATATATATGTATATGAATATGTGTATAAAAAGAACAGCATTGTTTAAATTAATTTTTCCCAGAAAAAATGCCAATTATGAAAGTATTTGAATTGATTTTGAAATTAATAAATCAGTATCAGTTGCATATTGCCTAATAATGCTTATAGGGTTATAAGTACTTCTTAATGCTGATTGGCTGATATATACTTCCTGTAAATGCTGATTGGCTGATAGGAACTTCCTGTTAATGATGATTGGCTGAAAGGAACTTCCTGATAAAGATAGTTGACAGGTACTTCTTGATAATGCCCATGTTTAAATGCTGCTTTTTCATAACAATTATAGAAATCTTTTTAATGTAGTGATATGGGAGAGAGTATAAAATGTTTACTTTTTTTAAAGGGATGTAAGGGAAGTAGTTTTTACATTTGTGTATGCTATTAGAATTTGCTTATATTTTGGTTCCTGCCATTAAGAAACTGTTGTTTGATTGTATTTATCCTAATTTAATATTAGGAAAAATGTATTATTTCTTTACTCAACAAATAGCTCTACTCTGCCCCAATTGTGAGGTCATTCTATTCTAAGATAATGTAACCTGGAGGTTTGGACCTTGGAATAAGTACATGATTGGCCTAGCACAAGGCTGCCATTAATTATATTTAAACTCCATCATCAACCACGCTACATCCTTGTTCATCAATATGTCTGTTGTCTTCATGTAGAAATAATAAAACCTTTAAGATTTTTTTATATGATGCCTGCATGTTTTCTTTCCTGATTTTCTATTTTCCTTTTCCAGAAACCAAAATGTAGGTGCTCTCAAAAAAATAAATGCGTAAGAAAGTATTAAAAACAAAATAAAAAAACGGTCAATAAAAAAATAACACAAACTGGGGAGAGGAGCATAGTGGGCACTTAAATGGCCTCAATAATGTGGAGCTCCGAGAGCAGTGGAGTGCAGATGCCTTCTCTATAGAACACTCTGAAACCCTATAGGAAAGAAACAAGCAGCATAGCATCTTAAAGTGCGTGGGGAGCTTAAGTTCTAGAACCCCGCTGATATAAGATCGACAACTGCTCCATTACAAGCAACTGTACCTCAGCCTCATAACGCCTCTTCACCAATTAGGAACACCTGTTGGCACATACGACTTAACAACATGAGGCACCAACGCACTGAAACGCCATGCTTCATTCACTACATGGAATAGCTGCAGGCAGAAAAAAATACTTACAGGCTAGACTGTACCTCCATTTGCTCTCTTCCTTGCCTAGCCTAATGACAGCTCTATATACAGAATTAATGAATAAGCCCCCTTTTCCGTGAAATTTACCTTATATATATTCCATACCTGAATATGGGCCCTATTTTTCAGGACACAACTCTGCTTTTCTTTAAAAGGATAGGAAATGCCAAACAAAATTTCATGATTTGGATAGAACATACAATTTTAAACAATTTCCCTATTTATTTCCGTAATTAAATTTGCTTCATTCTCTTGTTATTCATTGCTGAAGGAACAGCATTGCACTATTGGCAGCTAGCTGAACACATCTAGTTAGCCAATCACAAGAGACAAATCTGCAGCAGCTAGATCCCGCTAGTGTAGGATATGTGACTGCATATTCTTCTTCAACAAGGGATACGAAGTGAACAAAGCATGTTTGAAAATAGAATTGAATTTAAAAGTGTCTTAAATCTCGCAAGTTAAATGTTTACTTTCCTATCCCTTAAAATGCATGCACTCTGAACTGCCTCCATTTTATTAGCATGCTGCCTCCATTTTACAAGCTGAGCTGCTGCATGCAATAAATAGCTAATTGTTACTGTGATATACACAATTTTTTTAAAGTTATTCTATTTTAAGAGAACAATGATATCTAAGTTACTACCTGGAACATTTCACTTTTATTATTATTCCTTTATAATGATTAACAATGGAGTTATAATATATTTCAGTATTGTCAGATATATTAATAAAACCCTCAAGACGTCTTTATGTAAGTAAAATAAACCAGACAATTTAGCAAAATCCAACTTGGTCTACTCCCCAGTCTCAAATGCCTTTTTTAAAGCCATCCGATAAACCTGTGACTTTACCAGAAGATACCACTAGCTTCGAAACAGCTAGCCATGAGTGCATACCAGATGCAGACAGTATGTTACCTCATCAAGACAACATTAAAGCAGATAGCCCTGTGACTACTAAATACATTTATAAGGAAAAATATATGGATAGATTATGAGTGGAGCGCAAACATTTGCGCCAGAGCTATATAGGGTATATCACGAAGGTTTGTGCTCATCGTTTACCGCTTGTATTACGAGTTGAAAGTAAATGCGATCGCGGGAGCGCAATTGCGATTTACGCTAGAATCATTACCGCATCTTCAGAGCTCTGATTAACTGTTTCCTGAAACTAGAAGTTGCACCAAACACATCAAAAATACATTAAAATGTATAGTAACACTCATAATAACAGTAGCTAATAAAATTATTTAAAAAAATATTACACACAAAAGTTATAAAAGCTCAACGATATGAGATATCAGGTGTTAGAGAGAGAAATGTCTACACAGGGCTTTAAAATTGAGATTGCATACATATACATGTCTAAAGATATAAATATACATATGTCTATATATGTGTATAGATGTGTTTATGTATTTATATGTGTATATATGTATTTACAGACATAAACACATAAATATACATTTTTACATATATATATATATATATATATATATATATATATATATATATATATATATGTACAAAAGTGAGAGAAACAACTTTTTCCCATGTCAGGTATGATAAACCTGATGATTGTTTTGTGCCTTAAAAATAACAAAAATAGTAAATAGAAAGATATGAGAGGATATCTATATCCTCTTGTAAAGAAAGGGAAAAGAAAGGAAATTCAGCACTCTTAAAATTTCAAAACAATTTTGTTTTATTGTTAATCAAACATGATTCAAAGAGCTTCTGTGTGACACACCCAATAAAATAAACACAGTATACCTATACATATACATCACATTCCGGAAAACAATATGTAACCACTTCAGCTTATAATAGCTGCAATCCTTGGCCACAAGTTAAGAGACATACATAAGTGATATACAGAGGGCCGCCTCTGCACTATAGTTTGTACACAACTGTATTGCTGCGAAATATCAATTAGACTAAAGTCCAGAATAATTTTCCCGGTAAGTGACTGTGGCTTTTGCCGCACTCTAGGTCGAACCGGACTGGAAATTAATCCTTGGCTATAGACACATTTTCAATGTCGGTATACAATATGCTTACTTGATCCTGTGTGGAGCGGCTTACATTCCCCTCCTGGGACTCCCTTTGGTGAGATCTCGTATACAAATGAGTAGCATGTTAGAGTCCTGTAAACCCTCCTACTCCTCTGACGTCACTGTGCTTACTCCAGCGATAGAGGTATCTTGTTTTAGACCACTTTTACTATCACTGATACATTGGGGCAATTAACTTCAGGGAAAAAGCAGCAATCTCCTTCCCACAAAATATCTTCCTCAAATCATATCAAAGAGATCCGCAGCAAGTGCCGCAACCGGCTTTGTGTCAGCCTTCGCTACAGGAACCAAAGGGACTCAGCTTGAAATAGAGCGCTCCATACCTCACACCTATGAATGTCCAGGTAGGTATAGGCATAGGAAAATTGTGTCCGGACTGGAGTCATGATCCTGTGTGGAGCGGCTTACATTCCCCTCCTGGGACTCCCTTTGGTTCGACCTAAAGTGTGGTAAAAGCCGCGATCACTTACCAGGAAAATTATTCTGGACTTTAGTCTAATTGATATCAACAGCCTTGTTTTCGCAGCAATACTGTTGTGTACCAACTATAGTGCAGAGCCGGCAAGAACGCAGGCCCTCTGTATATCACTTATGTATGTCTCTTAACTTGTGGCCAAGGATTGCAGCTATTATAAACTGAAGTGGTTACATATTGTTTTCAGGAATGTAATGTATATGTATAGGTATACTGTGCTTCTTTTATTGGGTGTGTCACAAAAAAGCTCTTTGAATCATGTTTGATTAACAATAAAACGAAATTGTTTTGAAATTTTTATGAGTGCTGAATTCCCTTTCTTTATAAGAGGATATAGATATCCTCTCATATCTTTATATTTACTATTTTTGTTATATATATATATGTGTACATTGGAGCCCTTTGTCTTTAAAAAGACAAATAGCCTGTACCCTTTCTATATCAAGCAGCAGGAATGGTAAAAAAGTTATTTTAAAATGAATATTGTTTCTCGCCCCTTTGAAATGCCTGCCAAGCTCCGCCCACTAATGACATCATGATCTGGGCTGCATATGGCATCCAATCACAAAAGGCAATGCTATTGAGCAGAGTGCCTATATGTTGGGTAAGTGCAAATGAGTAAATGCGTTTGTGTTTGCACGAGAGTGAGGTGTTAGGTTTTTCTTTTCTCCATTCGCTTCTATAGGGGAATACGTGAATGTGCATGCGATATTCTAAATTCAGATTTTTGCGCAAGTTGGCTTATTGCTAGAGCAAACACAATTTACTTTCAAATCATAATACTAGCGTAACCCGATGAGCGCAAAAATCTTACTTCAAGCGCAATGAACACTAAATCGGGAACGTTAATTTGTGCTTCATTCATAATCTAGCCCAAAATAAATAATAAAAAAATAATAATAATCAAAACTTGTATCAAAGGAGTGTGTAGTTTACTATCCCTTTAAAGAAATCAAAGTAGCATTGCAGTGTACACTCATTATTATTATTAAATCATATGTTGATTTTTTATATATGGATCACTCAAATATTGTTTACTGTTTCATTGAGAATTTTTGAAGTAAGTACAGAAAACAGAGACCTTTTTTGGCTTTAATTTTATTCTTGTTTGTTTTGCTACAACAATTTAAAGATTCAATAAGCACTAAACACTGACAATTGTTTTGTACATAATGCATATTACTTTGTAAGCTGTTTGTATAAGCTCTGGAATATCTACTTTCAGTAATTTTGTGGAGGTTAGCTTGTAACTCTAACTCCACCTGATCTGCCTTTTCCATGGAATACAGAGGCTCCTCCCACAGGCCTACCTTACTTAGTCCCAAGCTTCCTGGCTCTGCAAGGTAAGTGTGTGTGTCCCTCCTTGATTTAGAAGGGTAATATGTCAGTGAGTAGCTTTTTATATGTATATAACGGTAACGCACTATTGTCTCTTCCTTCCCTTTTGAGGCACTTTTGAGTATACCGTTATAGAGCTTGGAAGTGAACGTTGTATTGAGGTATCCTTGGAGGGCTCAGTGGTGCCATTAAAAGGAAACAAGTCAAAATTAAACTTTCATAAGTCAGATAGAGCAGTAATTATAAACAACTTTCCAATTTACTTCTATTAACAAAATGTGCAGTTTTTTTTATATTTACACTTTTTGAGTTACCAGCTCCTACTGAGCATGTGCAAGAATTCATAGAATATATGCTCCAGCTATTATCTACATAAAAGTTTAATTTGGCGACCTCTCTGACCTCTATAACACTGTAATATTATACTTATGTGAACCAACAAGCTAAGGTGCTGTAAGCATTTAGTGGCTGCAGTGGAAGCTCGCTCTGAGATTGTAACTATACCGCTCTGATATCTACTCTATTGATCAGTGATCGTTGGAACAGCCATTTTTTTCTCTGTGAGAAGACTAGAGTAAGAAGAGAAATCAACTATTTGCTGCCTCAACGAATATAGGGACTGTAACCTCAGAAGAACCTTAACATGGATATGGCAGCTTATCTCATTGCGGAGATGGGTAACCTCCTTGATGAGTATCAGACTGCGTTTGACCGTTCGCTCAAAATGGCGTCCCAACCTGCTGACACAGTATATTACATTAATAGCCTAGGCGAGGAGATCGAGAAGCACAGAGAAGAGGGCTTCTCTATTCAGTCCACCACGCACGGAGTAAAAGAAGAAACAAACCCTACTATTTAAATAGAATCCCTCAGCATCCAAATAACGGTAGCCAAGGGTTATCCTCGGCTGGTGGCGTAGTCACTACTGCAGGGACCACAACTACCACCATCCCGTGACCTGCAAGGGCCTTCATATGGGAAGACTCATCACAGTGAACGCATTCAAGAAGTACCTTCCCACATTCTCAAGCTGTGGTCGAAAACAAAGGACTCTATATACCTGAAAATGTGGCACCAACTGCAAGACAACACGAAGAGGATTACACATTTTCTGCAGGATTTTCAATGGGGGGGAGTCCTGCATCTACAACACTGCCTATTCTATCACACCTCGCAGCATAAACGCTCAGGCGTTGGATAAACTTAAGGTGTTGCTGTATAATTGAGTGACTACCCTAGTTGCGACTTCCATTGAACTGTAACCGAGAACACAGTCTACTATAACTCTAACTTGGGCTCCATATATTTTATATTGCAGAAACAGGATTTTATGACGGTGACTGATGCTATACCTTTTTCATGCAAGTGTTTGTTGGTATTTTAATATAGGCAGCGTTATTTTTCATAACGTTTTTCAGAGGTGCAAACCGGTTGTTATATTATATATCCATATCCTTTCTCTCATACAGAGTTTCTATATGTGGTATACCTGAGTTGTCAACCCCTGGTTACGTATGAGCACACATATGTTTAACCCCACGCTGCAGATTTATGACACATTATTTCCCATTTCTTACATATGTACTACAACCAGTTAATATTTGCACTGATATTTTAGCAGTGATACATTAGAGCTATGGACCTCTAGTTTTTCATGTACATACTTATATAGACTCCCCATTTGTGACAATGGCTTTTGCTGCTCCAGATAGCGACTAAATGGTTTGTATGAGCATAGGGCAGTTTGTGAGCCTGTATATAAACAATTTGTTAATGATCCTATATGTCACAAGCAGCTCTTATAGACAGTTATTAGGTCTATTATATTTTTGCTGCATGAGTTAACCTGAAGTATTTTAAACTATGCTGCAACTGGTGTGTATGTTTACTGTGGAGTGTCTCTATTCATTGTGATGAGAGATAACTACTAACATATAATTAAGTCTTTGCATTACCCTGTTTTTTTTCTGTTTAACATTGATCTTACTAATAATCTTACTATATAGGGGTCGGGCTGCCTGCGGCCGGGGCAGCAAGATCCCCTCTTGCATGATTTTAGTGGAGTGTGAGCTCTCATCTGTTATTGGGACCTTTGAGACAGGTTACTGCGTATACATAACATAGGCCTCCATCAGTGTTCCCATTGCAGCCATTGATCTTACAACTCCCAACATATCAGATATATTCCATTTGTTATACCCAAATTTTCACCTCCTCCTCCTCTCCCCCTCCCCTCCATAATGTACCCCCCTTTCTAGGAGGGATAACTTTGCGGTTTCTCTTGCCTATACCGCACCCTAGATATCATACCATACCTATTCATCATACCATATTTATATTTACGTACCTAGAGGTACAAGTGTTGTCCCCAGCATTCAATGAGGAAACATCATATATCTTATGTTTTGTGTTTAGCTCATATAACAATGAAAAAAGAGGTTCCAGTCTTGCCCATAGTATTATCTGTGTTATAAATTTTATCCATTAATATGGAAACAGTATATTTGAAATGTATCATCTATGTTTGTCTTGTGATATATTACTCTACATAAGCTGTATTGGTTTATGCACAACCTCAATAAAAATCTTTAAAAAAAAAATAAAATAAATAAAGTTCAGACCAAGTGCTATTACATTGTTTTTTATCATACATTTGTTGTTTATGCAAATCGACTGTATTTACCTGGGCCTTTAAAAATGCTTTTCTACAGTGAATTATTCCCCATTTTTGCTTATTTTATAAAGTTTACCGAATATAATTATAAGATCTAATTTTATTTTACCATAGAGTTTATTATTTATTACAATTTTATTTTAAAAAAATTGCATTTTTTCACACTTTTTGTATCATTCTCATATGTCATGATGATATACAGTATACATACTTTTCATATGCTCGATCTGCTGAAAAAATAAATATATATATATATATATATATATATATATTATATATATATATATGTGTGAGTTTTTTCACTGAAAAATTACTTATAGTAGTGTTTAAATGTGATCTAGTGCCCAGGGGTATCATACTGGATTGAAAGTTAGAAAAAAGTTGTTTTAATTTGGTTACAGTACTAGAGCAGAGAACAAAATACTGTAATATACTAAATAAAGTCACCCATTCCCTTATTGCCTGTTCAGGGGTTTTAAAGCAGGACCAGCTCAAGAAATTGTCCTCCCTGGGTCCACGAATCAAATAACACCTCTCAAGTCTCTGCGCACTACAGTCTAAACCCAACCAGAGTCAGTTGCCTCAAAGATTAAAGATCAGCAAATTAAAAATTCATATGTGAACAGACAAGTATCATATAAGACTAATTTCTCTTTAAAATCACTATTATGAAGAATATACTCTTTCTATGTGCTGCCCCTGTCACATGCTGCCTGGGTATTGTGGTTCCTCTTTGCCCTATTGTAGAGCCGGTCCTTTTTAAAAGTGAAAATATTTTGCGATACGTAAAAGTAATAACCTTTAGTACTGAACTGGCCTTCACATTCATGGTAAAACATTTGCTACCATAGTATAGTTTCTTGATAATCTTGAAATGTATTTCCCTGGATTGCGATCTGTTGAAAGCGGTTTATAAGAGAAATGTAGACGAAGAAGAGGCGAAAATTAAACGTTATGTTTCTTGCATTGTTCCTGCGCTGGGCATTGGGACCCTACGGAACAAGAAAATTAATTTGACGGTCCACTTTACATTATATAGAGCAAAGAGGTAAAATGAGTAAAACTTAAGTGTATCTCACCTTTCTTGTCACAACATAAGATAATTGGTGCAATAGAAACTATAATCAATACACCGAGTATAATCCTGATTACATTCTCCACTTTGGTGGCGTATTGATTTTCTATAATTTCTGGGATATCTGGAAGATAAGGAGGTAAAATTATTAGAACGGGTACAAAAAGATACAGGATAAAGGGGAAGTACAGAATATATTTTGCTAAAATATCAGAACATAAAGTTAACTTGCAACAATGTATATTCTGGCGTTTAGGCAAAAAGTCAGACAATACAATAAGATTCATCATTCATTCTCCTTTCTTGCATTGTCAAGTAGAGATAGAGGTAGACAGACATACAGACAGATAGATATAGATATAAACATAGGATCTTATGACAAATTAATACATTCTTGTTACAGGCATATGGTACTCAAATCTTTACTTTCCATTTAAAATATAATATTTCAGAATGGATGAATGTGCTTTAGTTTTCTGAACACCAGATGTCCCTGTGATAAATAAAGCAGGGGTTAAATGCACGTAGTTATACACAAGCAATAGTGCAATATGCTATAACACTTCTTTAGTTTCCCTTCAAATTATGGAACTTGCTCACAGAGCCCTAGATCATAAGTGGAGCACAAAAATGGCAGCACTATGGTTCGCTAACATCACGGAACCCAATCCATAGTCGTCACATTTGCCATATTAAAAGTGGAAAGTAAAATTATAGCAACCAAGAGAACGCCTTGGGCACGCTAAAACCTAGAAGTCAGATAGTACGGCTGTGCTAAATCCCATACTTAAAGGGACAGTCAAGTCTAAAATAAACTTTCATGATTAAAATAGAGCATATCATTTTAAGCAACTTTCAAATTTACTTTTATCACCAATTTTGCTTTGTTCTCATGGTATTCTTAGTTGAAAGCTAAACCTAGGTAGGCTCATATGCTAGTTTCTTAGATCTTGAAGGCCGCCTCTTATGTGAATGCATTCTAGTTTTCACCACTAGAGGGTGTTAGTTCATGTGTGTCAGATAACATTGAGCTCACACACGGGAAGTTGCCTAGGAGTAAGCACTGATTGGCTTAAATCCAAGTCTTTCAAAAGAACTGAAATAAGGGGGCAGTTTGCATAGGTTTAGATACAATGTAATCACAGAGGTAAAATGTGCATTAATATAACTGTGTTGGTTATGCAAAACTGGGGAATGGGTAATAAAGGGATTATCTATCTTTAAATAACAAAAAAGTTCTGTTGACTGTCCCTTTAAAAGACTTCTGTGAGGCATGCTACAAACTCAGGCACTGGCTTTCGCTCAAGTGCTAATCCGAAGGTGTGCTAGGCTTGCAAACAACACATAACTCACCACTTGTAAAATGAGAGATGTTAGCGCTCCCAGAACTATTCATTGAAAATAAAGGTCAAGCTAAAAAAAGTCACTCTAACATTCTTCATGTGCGCTAACCTGACTACGTTAGTCCTAAATTTCAGACCCCGCTGCGCGTTTCTCATATTTTACATTCCTATGTTCTTCACAATCAGCTAGATTACAAGTTTTGCATGCTATAGGGATTTTAACAACCACCACAAAAGCGGCGAAATGGTTGTGTTGAGCTCCATACCGCACCGAAAATAAGCGCTGCTTTGACGTGCTCGTGCACGATTTCCCCATAGACATCAATGGGGAGAGCCATAAAAAAAAAAAAGCCTAACACCTGCGATCGCGGAATGAAAAGCTCTGTAGTGCAGCCCCATTGATGTCTATGGGGAATATAAAACTAATGTTTAAACCTAACACCCTTACATAAACCCCGAGTCTAAACACCCCTAATCTGCTGCCCCCAACATCGCCGCCACCTACATACAGTTATTAACCCATAATCTGCTGCCCCCAACATCGCCGTCACCTACATACAGTTATTAACCCCTAATCTGCCGCCCCAACATCGCCGCCACCTACATAAAACTATTAACCCCAATCTGCCACCACCGATGTTGCTGGTTAGCTTAGGTTTTATTTTTATTTCACAAGTAAGTTTGTATTTATTTTAACTAGGTAGAGTAGTTAGTAAATAGTTTACTATTTACTAACTACATAGTTAAAATAAATACAAACTTACCTGTGAAATAAAACCTAACCTGCCTTACACTAAAACCTAACATTACAAAAAAATAAACACTAAAATTAATAAAAATAAAAATAACTATATTACATAAAAAAAAAACACTAAATTACAAAAAATGAGAAACAAATGATCAAAAATAAAAAAGAATTACACCTAATCTAATAGCCCTATCAAAATAAAAAAGCCCCCCAAAATAAAAAAAAAACCTAGCGTACAATAAACTACCAATGGCCCTTAAAAGAGCCTTTTGTGGGGCATTGCCCCAAAGATATCAGCTCTTTTACATGTAAAAAAATACAAACACCCCCCTCCAACAGTAAAATCCACCACCCCCACAACCAACCCACCCAAATAAAATAACTATCTAAAAAAAACTAAGCTCCCCATTGCCCTGAAAATGGCATTTGTATGGGTATTGCCCTTAAAAGGACATTTATCTCTTTTACATGCCCAGACCCTAAACTAAATAAATAAATAAAACCCACCCAAAAAAAACCTTAAAAAAAACCTAACACTAACCCCCGACGATCCACTTACAGTTCTTGAAGTCCCACTTGAAGGATCCATCCAGCTTGCAAAGTCATCATCCATGCGGCAAGAAGTCTTCATCCAGATGGCCTCTTCTATCTTCATCCATCCGGCAAAGTCCTCAACCAGGCGGCAAGAAGTCTTCATCCAGATGGCATCGTCTATCTTCATCCATCCGGAGCGGGTCCATCCTAAAGACATCTGTGCGGAGCATCCTCTTCATACGGTCTCTGCCGTACACTAGAACTTCAATGCAAGTGATGTCATCCAAGATGGCGTCCCTTCCATTCCTATTAGCTGAAAGATTTCAATCATCCAATTGGATTAGAGCTGCTAAAATCATATTGGTTGTTCCAATCAGCCAATAAAATGAGAGCTCAATCCTATTGGCTGATTGGAACAGCCAATAGGATTTTAGCAGCTCTAATCCTATTGGCTGATTAAAATCTTTCAGCCAATAGGAATGCAAGGGACGCCCTCTTGGATGATGTCACTTGCATTGAAGTTCCAGTGTACGGCGGAGACTGAAGAGGATGCTCCGCGCCGGATGTCTTCAGGATGGATCCGCGCCGAATGGATGAAGATAGAGGATCCCGTCTGGATGAGGACTTCGCTGGATGGATGAAGATAGAAGAGGATGCCTGGATGAAGACTTCTTGCCGCATGGATGATGACTTCACCGGCTGGATGGATCCTTCATAAAGGGGGCTTTTTTATTTTGATAGGGCTATTAGATTAGGTGTAATTCTTTTTTATTTTTGGTAATTTGTTTCTTATTTTTCGTAATTTAGTGTTTTGTTTTTTTTGTAATTTAGATATTTTTTTTTTTTTTGGTAATTGGATACTTTTTGTAATTTTTAGAGTAGTGTAAAGATTTTTTTAATGTGTAGTTTAGTTTAATTTAATTGGTAGTTAGTTTAATTGTAGTTTAATAATTATCTTAGTTTAATTGTTAGTTTAAAATTAATTTATTTAATTTGACAGGTAAGATTTAATTTAAGATAGGGAAATTGTAATTTTAATATAAAGTTAGGGGTTTGTTAGGTTTAGGGGTTAATAGTTTATTTTAGTATATTTCGTTGTGGGGGGCTTTCGGTTTAGGGGTTAATAGTTTATTTAAGTATATCTCGTTGTGAGGGGCTTGCGGTTTAGGGATTAATAGGTTTATTATAGCGGCGGTGTTGGCAGACGGCAGATTAGGGGTTAATAATAATATTTAAATAGTGGTTTTAGGGGTGGTTTAGGGGTTAATAACTTTATTATAGTGGCGACGATGACGGGGAGTGGCGGGATAGGGGTTAATACATTTTAATAGTGGTGGCAATGTCGGGAGCGGCAGATTAGGGGTTAATACATTTATTATAGTGTTTGCAATGCGGGAGGGCCTCGGTTTAGGGGTTAATAGGTAGTTTATGGGTGTTAGTGTACTTTGTAACACTTTAGTTATGAGTTTTATGGAACAGCTTTGTAGCGTAAAACCCATAACTACTGACTTTAGATGGCGGAACGAATCTTGACGGTATAGGGTGTACCGCTCACTTTTTGGCCTCCCAGGCAAAACTCGTAATACCGGCGCTGTGGAAGTCCCATTGAAAAAGGACTTTTTGAAAGTTGCGGTAGTTACGTTGGGTTACGGCCAAAAAGGTACCGACAAGACTTGTAATAGCAGCGTTAGGGAAAATGAAGCATTATGGGCCATAATGCTGCTTTTTCACTCTTAACACCAAACTCGTAATCTATCTGATAGAAAATAATGTACCTTTTATTATTAAATATATATATATATATATATATATATATATAAAATAATGTTAATTTAAAATACATATCTATAACTGTTTTTGTTTGTTTATACCCTTAATTTTTTGTAGTTTCCTGTGTGGGTAATTAGGGGAGGGATTATTTTCACCTGTGTGGGCCTACCTACTCTATAAATCTAGCATAGTAACTCTGTGAGTCTGCTCTGAGAGGGTCTGCTGCATTGATTATCTGTTACAGTAAGATTGTCTGTCTAAGTAAGCAGTGAGCTAACCAAGGTAGTTAGGTAAACAAGGATTTGGTGTTACCAAGAGGAAATAGAATTATCTCATTCAGTGTACAGTTTGCCACATGTTTGTATCACTGGAGCACCCGCTTCTGGGATTATATGTTTGTGGCAAGTGTGATCACATTTTCTCTTTAGAAACTCGTATTGGAGTTCTGGAGGAATGAATTGCAACACTTCATGAAACTCAGACACTTGAAAGGGAAATAAATAGGACTGATCTGGTTGTTAATGGTTCAGGGGGAATAGGGAGGATTCAGAGGCGAAGACTCCAGAATGTAGCTGGGTCACAGTTAGAGGGTGAAGTAAAGGTAAGCGGAACAGATAGGCCAGTTCTGAGCTGGTACACCCCAACAGATTTGACAGATTAAGTGAAGATGTTGGGGATATCAGTTATGGGGTGTCAGTGTCAGAGAGAGCTGTTTTGCCTAGTATAGTGAACAGTCCTTTAGTCAGTTAGAGCATACTATGGTGGGCAGTCCCTCAGATATGGTAGAGGGGCATACTATAGTTAACAGTCCTTCAGTCATGGAAGAGGGGTATACAAGTCAGGGCCTGAGGAGATGTTGGTGGTAGGAGCCTCTATTATTAGGAAGGTAGATAGGGTAATTTGTCTTTCAGGAGCTCATGTTAGGCATATTGTGGAGCGTATTGATAGATTGTTAGAAGGATGTGGGTCTTATCCAGCAGTCATGGTACATACTGGTACTAATGAAGGAATCAGCGGGAGATGGAGAGTCCTAAAAAATGACTTCAGGGGGTTAGGTAGCAAGCTTAAAGCAAGGACCTCCACAGTAATATTTTCAGAGCTATTTCCAGTGCCGTGTGCTAACTCAGTAAGGCAGAAGGAGCTAAGGTCTGTTAATTCATGGTTAAAAACATGGTGTAAAAATGAGGGGTTTGACTTTTTAGAGCACTGGGCTGACTTTTCACTTGGGTACAATTTGTACAGTAAGGATGGATTGCACCTAAATAACATGGGTGTAGGTGTGTTGGGGGAAAGGATGGTAGCAAGTTTAAAGAATCTTTTAAACGAGTCAAAGGGGGAGGGTCAGTTATAACACAATAGAACAGAGAGATCAGTCTGTGAATCTGTCACTCCTATAATATCTCAAGGAAGGGATGACTTAAGAAATGTCACATTAGAAAGTATAGAGGAAAGCACACCAAGTAGCAGCAGAAAGCACATGAAAATTAAATGTATGACAAATAATGCAAGAAGCATGACAGGTAAAATGGGGGAGCTGACGCTCTTAGTTGCAGAAGAGGACTATGATGTTATCAGCATAACTGAAACTTGGTGGGATAATTCACATGACTGGGCAGTTAACTTAGAGGGGTATACATTATTTAGGAGAGGCAGGAATAATAAAAGGGGTGGATGAATCTGCATGCATATTAAACCTAACCTTAAACCTACAATAAGGGAAGATATTTATGAGACAAGTGACAATGTAGAGACCCTGTGGGTTGAAATAAAGAGTGGGGGGAAACATCATAAAGAAATATTACTTAGAATATGCTACAAGCCCCCTAACATTAGTGACCTGGAGGAAACTCAACTACTAATACAAATAGGTAAGGCTGAAAATAACAGTGCTGTAATTATGGGAGATTTGAACTAACCTGATATAAACTGGGCCAATGAAACTACTAATTCAGCTAAGGGGGATAGATTTTTAAATTTTCTCCAGGGTTAACTTCTTGTCACAATTAATAGAGGAGCCAACTAGGAGTAAAGCTATATTGGATTTAGTGCTATCAAACAATACAGATATAGGGGCCAATTTATCAAGCTCCGTATGGAGCTTGATGCCCCGTGTTTCCGCTGCTTCATAACCTGTCTGGTTGCTCTGAGGCGGAGGACAGAAATCAACACAATCGAATACAATCGGGTTGATTGACACCCCCTGACACAGAATCTGCAGGGGGCGGCATTGCACCAGCAGTTAACTAAAACTGCTGGTGCAATGATAAATGCCGACAGCGTATGCTGTCAGCATTTATCGGTGTGCAGCGGACATGATACGCTATATTGTATCATGTCCGCTCACACATTAATAAATTGACCCCATAATATCAAACATAGAAGTTAAAGAACATTTGGGTAACAGTGATCATAACATGGTCACATTTGAAATCTCTTTTCATAAGCAGTGTCTTAAAGGTTTAACTAAGACTTTTAATTTCAAGAAGCAAAATTAAATGTTTTAAGGAAATCATTAAATAACATACATTGGGACAAAGTATTCTCTAATAAAAATACAGAGGATAAATGGATAACATTTAAAACTTTGTTAAATAAATATACATATCAACAAATACCATATATTTATAAAAATAAAAAATCCAACCCAATGTAGCTAAATAAAAACGTGTTAAGAGAAATTAGGAAAAATGTAGGGCATTTAAATTATTCAAAGAAAATAGTACAGATTCAACATACCATATTTATAAGGAATATAACAAAGCATGCAAAAAAGCAATCAAATTAGCCAAAATTGAAAATGAAAAATTAATTGCAAAGGATTCTAAGTCTAACCCTAAAAGGTTCTTTAAGTACCTAAATAGCAAAAAATCGAAGAAGGACAATATAGGTACATTAAAATGCATGGAGGATAGCATGGTTAACAGTGACAGGGAGAAGGCTGAGGTACTAAACCAGTTTTTTTCTTCAGTATACACAAGAGAGGAACCATTGGATGATACTTTGGAACAAACTAGAACATGCCAGGCCATACCATTAACTGGGTTATGTATAGAGGATATCAGGAAAAAACGGGATAATATTAAGGTAAATAAAACTCCAGGCCCATATGGAATACACCCAAGGGTGTTACGGAAATTTAGCACTGCTATAGACAAACCTCTACTCTTAATTTTTCAAGACTCATTATCCTCAGGCATGGTACCCCAGGATTGGCGTAAAGCTGTTGGGGTGCCACTCTTCAAAAAGGGAAGCAGGGATGATCCAGGAAGCTATAGAACAGTTAGTCTGACATCAATAGTGGGGAAAATATTTGAAGGGATTATAAGGGATTAAATTGATAAGCACATTCGTGTAAACAGGATTATGAGTTCAAATCAGCATGGTTTTATGAGAAATAGATCATGTCAAACTAATCTATTCAGATTCTATGAGGAAGTAAGTAAAAATATAGATAAAGGGGAATCAGTTGATGTGATATACTTAGATTTTGCAGATACAGAGTCACATACGAGATTAATGCACAAAATGAAGGGACTGGGAATAGCTGAAAATGTTAGCTCATGGATAAATAACTGGATAAAAGATAGGGAGCAACGAGTAGTAGTGAATGGATCATACTCAGATTGGACAAAGGTAATAAGTGAAGTCCCCCAGGGATCAGTACTGGGCCCTGTTCTTTTTAATATTTTTATAGATGACTTGGAGCAAGGATTAAATAGCAACATCTCTATTTTTGCAGATGATACTAAGTTAAGTAAGGTCATTAGGTCAGCGCAGGATACACTTTCGTTACAAAGGGATCTGTAAAAATTAGAAGTATGGACAGGTAAATGGAAAATGAGATTTAATACAGGAAAATGCAAGGTTCTACATTTGGGAAGCAAAAATAAACAGGCAATTTATTTTTTAAATGGGACAAGACTTAGCCAGACAGAGGAGGAAAGGGATTTGGGAGTAGTAATAGATAACAAGCTAAAGGTGGGAGCACAATGCAGGGCAGCGGCTTCTAAGGCTAATAAGATATTAGCATATATTAAAAGAGTCATTGAGTATGGAGTGCAGTCCTGGGGACCGATCGCAAAAAAGATATTGCAGAACTAGAAAAAGTTCAGAGAAGGACCACAAAGCTAATAAGGGGAATGGAGAATTTAAGCTATGAAGATAGGCTAGCCAAACTGGGTCTGTTTTCTTTAGAAAAAAGGCGCTTGAGAGGTGACATGATTTCTTCATATAAATATATTCAAGGCCCATATACAGAGATGGCAGAAACTCTGTTTATTCCAAGAAAATTGTTTGTGACAAGAGATCACAATTTAAGGTTGGAGGAAAGAAGATTTAATCTCCAGCAACGGAATTTTTTTTTTACTGTAAGAGCACTAAAATTGTGGAACTCATTAACAAAGGAGGTAGTGAATGCCAATACCCTAGATACATTTAAAAATTGTTTAGATACATTTCTGTCTAGAAACAAAATTCATGGATATGATTGCTAGTATTAAATGGGTCACCTTTTGGTGGGATTATTTAATCTTAACTGTAGTTTTTTGTAAGTATTTTAGATTTGTACATGTTGAACTTGATGGACTTTGGTCTTTTTTCAACCCCATCTACTTTGTTACTATGTTACCTATATATCCATAGGAATAGATATATAGTTATAGGTATATATATATATATATATATATATATATATATACTGCAATCTGGTTTCACCTGGGGAAGTTGAGGAGCCCTGAAACATTTAATGAGAATTACAGACCTAGCCAGGCAAGCAGTTTTTTTGCCTCTCCACTTAAAGGGATAGTAAACTTACAAAATAATGTTATATAATTCTGCACATTTTTAAAATCAAATGATTTTTGCGATTTGAGCGCTGAAAGCGCTGTCTAATCACTGCACGAAGACTAGATTATAAGAGCCAGGGAAGGAGACTAGGTAAAAGCAGCTTTCAGCACTCAAATCGCGAAAATCTTTTTATTTTAAAAGCTCTTGCTAAGATAATGTTTTATAATTTTGCACTATGTGCAGTATTATATAACATACTATTGTAAGTTCCCTGTCCCTTTAAATGCTTTTTAAATAACTTTTTTATTGTTTAAAGCTTAGTGTAGGGATTCTGCTTTTATTATGTCTTCTGTATATTTGCATATGCTTTATGATAATATGATAATATGATACTATGCTACATTTAATTTAATTTAAATATATTTTATTTTAACCTATATTTGTTGGCGCTGTCTTTTATTATACATTTCTAAGGCTTTATTTCAGTTATTAAGACAGCAGCCTCAATATAAAGGGGGTAGATTAAACAACAGTCGAGCGGACATAAGTCACTGTATGGAATCATGTCCGCTCGACCTCGCTAAATGGCGACAGCATACGCTGTCTGCATTTATCATAGCACAAGCATTTCTGGTGAAATGCTTGTGCAATGCCGCCCCCTGCTTACTGGCAGCCAATCAGCCGCTAGCAGGAGCTGTCAGTCATCCCGATCGTATTTGATCAAGATGAATTCAGTCCGCCACCTAAAGGGTGGCGGACAAGTTAAGGAGTGGAACCTGAAACTACGGGGTAGATAGCAGCATCCGCTGTTTAATAAATGGAGCCCAATGTCTCATTTTTGATACTTATTGTATATATATTCTTCAAGGCTCACTCATTTTCTTTACACACACACACACACATATATATATATACAAAATATGGGGTTGGAGCGCATCAGGTTTCGCTTGTGCAACAAACTTTTTACTTTCAACTTGTAATACATGTGCTACCAGACATGCGCAAAAAGCCTCCATCTAGAAAAGTTTCTGCTTGAGCAGGAGCGCTAAATAGTGCTCCACTCGTAATCTAGACCTAAGTAGACTATGCAAAATGGCTATTTATTCATTTCTCATGATTAGTATGTTGTACACACTGATAGAAGTGTTGAATGATTTTAAAGGGACAGAAGAACTTATTATGATTGTACTATTGCTAGCATATAATTATGATTTTCACCCCTGTAAAGGGATAATGGGTTAAACACATAGTTAAAGTCAACTCCAGAGTAGCAGTTCTCAACTAAAAGCTAGCTGAACACATCCAATGAGCCAATGACAAGAGTCTTATTTGGTAGTTACCAATCAACAACTAGCTCCCAGTAGTGGATTTGCTACAATTGAGGATATATATATATATATATATATATATATATATATATATATATATATATTTAATATACTGTATATATATATATATATATATATATATATATATATATAATATATATATATATATATATATATGCTCTTCAACAAAGAATACCAAGAATACAAAGTTGATTTGCTAATAGGAGTGAATTTACAATTCAAATTACATACCCTATCTAAATCACAAAAGTTCAATACTGACCTTTTTCTGTCTGTTTAATAGGGAAACTTATGGTTATGTGGGATAAGTACATGAAGACAAAGCATAATTCATAGGGTTATGTTTTGTTAATATAATTATTGCTATTTCCTCAATTATAGTTTCAAGGTGTGTCAAATTGTCAGCATGATAGAGATCTCACCTGTCACATTAAGGAATGTTCCAGTGCCATGTCCTGAAGCCTCATTCTCATCTTGTAACATCACATGACAGATATATTTCCCAGTATCCTTAGGTTCCACTCTGTGCAGCACAATATTGGCGGATCCCTTATTTACAAAATCACTCTGACCCACTCTTGACACTCTACCCTTGTAATCTGGGTTGTTATTAGAGACCTCAGGCCCATTCAGGGTATGTCTATACCACTTAAACCAGCCAGTGCCCGTCATATTATCACTGCTGAGCGTGTAGTTACACTGTAGGGTGACCGAGCTGCCTGCTGTCATGGTCACAACAGGGATCTGAGATACATAAACAGCCTGAGAGAGAGAACCTGAGAAATACAAACATAAGGAAAAAAAATAGTAAAACTCAGATTATTACATTTATTTCTGATTCCCCTATAAAGCATAGACTTTTCACCACTGAAATAAATTACCCTTTAAAGGGGACACTAATCATGAAATAAACACTAGATAAAAAAAGATGCATTTAAAACAAAGATTAGCTTGGAATAACATGCAAATATAAGCATTTAAAACAGTTGTTTAAATATTAAAAATAAATGTTGTAACCTAGGTTTCCATCTCTAGGATTTTAAATACTTTGATATGGTAATATAAAATTATAAATCATATATATAAATAAAATTCTGCAATATACTTTCATTTTTTATTTTGTCCCCTTTTCCTGTAATTCCATTCTGAAATTGTGAGCTTTTCAGTTTCTGTTAGAAATGGAAATGCAGAACAATGTTATATCCCACTCAGCCATTGGTTGCACACTCTAGTGACCTATTTATAACTGTCCCTAATTGGCCACAGCAGAGAAGGTAACCTAAGTTACAACATGGCAGCTCCCATTGTTTTATAGACACTAACGGCTAGATTAGAGAGGTCCCAACGCTGCTTTTTAACGGCCGCTGGTATTACGAGTCTGGCAGGAGAGGGTCTACCGCTCACTTTTCTTCCGTGACTCAAGCTTACCGCAAATCCCCTTACGTCAATTGCGTATCCTATCTTTTTAATGGGACTTGCCTAACGCCGGTATTATGAGTCTTGGAAGAAGCGAGCGGTAGACCCTCTCCTGTCAAGACTCCTACCGCATTTAAAAGTCAGTAGTTAAGAGTTTTATGGGCTAAAGCCGTAACATAAAACTCTTAACTAAAGTGCTACAAAGTACACTAACACCCATAAACTACCTATTAACCCCTAAACCGAGGCCCCCCCCCCCACATCTGAAACGCTTAAATAAAGTTCTTAACCCCTAATCTGCCGACCGGACATCACTGCCACTGTAATAAATATATTAACCCCTAAACCGCCTCACCCCCGCCTCGCAAACACTAGTTAAATTTTATTAATCGGCTCTTTTATCTATATAAAAAAATACAATGCCCCCCCAACATTAAAACCCACCACCCACACTCCCAACCCTACTCTAAAACCCACCCAATCCCCCCTTAATAAAACCTAAGACTACCCCCTTGAAGATCACCCTACCTTGAGCCGTCTTAACCCAGTCGGGCACAAGTGGTCCTCCAGAGGGGCAGAAGTCTTCATCCGATCCGGGCAGAAGAGGACCTCCAGATGGGCAGAAGGCTTTATCCAGGCGGCATCTTCTATCTTCATCCATCCGGAGTGGAGCGGGTCCATCTGGAAGCCATCCGACGCGGAGCATCCTCTTTTTCCGACGGCTAAGACTGAATGAAGGTTCCTTTAAATGACATCATCCAAGATGGTGTCCCTTGTACTCCGATTGGATTCTATCAGCCAATCGGAATTAAGGTAGGAAAAATCCTATTGGCTGATGCAATCAGCCAATAGGATTGAACTTCAATCCTATTGGCTGATCAATAGGATTGAGCTCGCATTCTATTGGCTGTTCCAATTAGCCAATAGAATGCAAGCTCAATTCTATTGGCTTATTGCATCAGCCAATAGGATTTTTTCTACCTTAATTCCGATCGGATGAAGACTTCTGCCCCTCTGGAGGACCACTTGTGCCCGGCTGGGTGAAGACGGCTCAAGGTAGGGTGATCTTCAAGGGGGTAGTGTTAGGTTTTATTAAGGGGGGATTGGGTGGGTTTTAGAGTAGGGTTGGCAGTGTGGGTGGTGGGTTTTACTGTGGGGGGGTATTGTATTTTTTTTTACAGGTAAAAGAGCTGATTACTTTGGGGCAATGCCCCGCAAAAAGCCCTTTTAAGAGCTATTTGTAATTTAGTATAGGGTAGGGAATTTTATTATTTTGGGGGGCTTTTTTATTTTATTAGGGGGATTAGATTAGGTGTAAATAGTTTAAAAGTCTTGTAATTATTTTTTATTTTATGTAATTTAGTGTTTGATTGTTTTTGTATTTTAGTTTATTTAATTTAATTGTAGTTAATTGTAATTAGTTTAGGTAATTTATTTAATGATAGTGTAGTGTTAGGTGTAATTGTAACTTAGATTAGGATTTATTTTACAGGTAAATTTGTTTTTATTTTAACTAGGAATTTATTAAATAGTTAATAGCTATTTAATAATTATTCTACCTAGTTAAAATAAATACAAAGTTGCCTGTAAAATAAAAATAAACCCTAAGATCGATACAAATTTAACTATTAGTTATATTGTAGCTATCTTATGGTTTATTTTATAGGTAAGTATTTAGTTTTAAATAGGAATAATGTATTTAATTGTAGTTATTTTATTTAGATTTATTTAAATTATATATTTATAATAGGGGGGTGTTAGACTTAGGTTTAGACTTAGGTTTAGGGGTTAATAAATTTAATATAGTAGCGGCGACGATGGGGGCGGCAGATTAGGGGTTAATAAGTGCAGTTAGGTTGCGATGACGTTGGGGGGGCAGATTAGGGGTTAATAAATATAATGTAGGTGGCGGTGATGTTGGGGGCAGCAGATTAGGGGTTCATAGGAATAATGTTGGTGGTGGCGGTGTCCGGAGCGGCAGATTAGGTGTTAATAATATAATGCAGGTGTCGGCGATGTCGGGACAGCAGATTAGGGGTTAATAAGTGTAATATTAGTGGTGTTTAGACTCGGGGTTCATGTTAGGGTGTTAGGTGTAGACATAAATTTTATTTCCCCATAGAAATCAATAGGGCTGCTTTAGAAGCTGAACGCTGCTTTTTTGCAGGTGTTAGGTTTTTTTCCAGCTGAATCTGCCTCATTGTTTGCTATGGGGAAATCGTGCACGAGCACGTTTAGCCAGCTTACCGCTACCGTAAGCAACGCTGGTATTGAGGTGAGATGTGGAGCTAAATTTTGCTCTACGCTCACCATTTTGCGGCTAACGCCAGGTTTAAAAAACCTGGAATACCAGCGTTGTCTTAAGGGAGCAGTGAAAAAAAAAAGGCTCGTTAGCAACACACCCCATGTTACCGCAAAACTCGTAATGTTGGTGTAAAAATGTACACTTATTTTTAAAATATTTAAACAGCTAATGTTTATCTACATGTTATTTATTTAGGGCAAGATTACAAGTTGAGTGGCAAATCAGTTGCAAAAACACTGCGCACATTATGGCTTCTTCGCATTTGGGGTTGTGCAGCTATTACAAGTTGCAAAATTACTTATTTTGCGCACGCGTTAAGTCGCGTAATCCAAACAGCCAAATTACGTGTGCATTCACGTATGCCCCATAGAAGTCAATAGAGAAGACAAAAAACCCCCACAAAAACCCTAAAATGTTGCGCAAAGCCCTTAACGTATTTTCCTCAAAAAGTGTACCTGAAAATGGGACTATTTCATATTGTGAAAATGTAACGGAATATGTTCTATTTATTACTAAATAAATATTTCTCTATATATGTGATACTTTTTGGACAGATATATTTATTTGTAGCAAGATATGTATATGAATATACTGTATATATATCTATATATCTCAAGATCTATATGCAATTATCTGTTTGAAAATCACTCTGAGATATTGTTTAATGTGCATAAGATTGTAATGTAAATTCTTTTCATTATCGCCATAGTTAAAGGGACACTGAACCCAAATTTTTTCATTCGTGAATCAGATAGAGCATGCAATTTTAAGCAACTTTCTAATTTACTCCAATTATCAAATTTTCTTCATTCTCTTGGTATCTTTATTTGAAATGCAAGAATGTAAGTTTAGATGCCGGCCCATTTTTTGTGAACAACCTGGGTTGTTCTTGCTGATTGGTGGATAAATTCATCCACAAATAAAAAAGTGCCGTCCACAGTGCGGAACCAAAAATAATCTTAGATGCTATCATATTCAAATAAAGATAGCAAGAGAATGAAGAAAAATTGATAATAGGAGTAAATTAGAAAGTTGCTTAAAATTGCATGCTCTATCTGAATCACAAAAGAAAAAATTTGGGTTCAGTGTCCCTTTAAACATTTCTCCATACATATAAATCCATGTTTCTTTATGTATGTGTATGTGTGCCAATGTAAAATCCCTATGTTAGCTTTTTTTTTTCTTTTTTTTTTGATTAGGAATATTATATAACTTTTCATAATATGTACGAAAAGTGTCTGCTATTTCCTTACAGTCTCTGACTTCCTGTCCCTGAAAGCCAACCAATTTTGAAATATAGTTACTATATGTCATTTACTTATTTTATTTTTAATACATTTTTATTGAGGAAAATAAAATATACATACAGATAAAATTGTATGAGGTACATGCAAGGCCTCAAGTGTTAATTTTATGCATCATATTTAACAAACAAGGCTTAAAGTATTAATATCATCTTTGGCATATTGAAGTGTACCTAAAAATAAAAGAAAAATCCCTCCTCATTTTCCCCTTTTTTCTTTTTTTTTTTTTTTTTTTTTTTTTAATTCTCTTTTTTCTTTTATTCATCAAAATAAAAACAATACAATTCTTCAAACAAACTTAACACAACAGAAATGTATCAGACACATATTCGATCTGTATCAATACTAAAGAAAAAACAAACCTCTACATTATAAGTTTCCGTGTGATTGATTAGACATACTAAACATAAAAAAAGAAGAAAAAAAAAAGAAAAGAGGAAAGCCCCCCTAACTCCCCCGCCCTCCCTCCCTAGCCCTTCAACAACATAATACCTTACCGCTGCCAACGCGTCCAAAACACAACTACCGAAAGATACCGAATTACACAGCCGTGTTTATCCAGGATACCGGAAATACCCCTAATATAACTAATTCAGCGAAGCAGACCGTAGTTCGGACCGGGGCAAGAATCTGCTTTTGAATCTGGAGGGGATATGACAAAATGATTGGTAACCATCCCTGTAAAAACTCCTTGGTTCTCTTCTCAGAAGCCTCCGAGAGATGATATGACTCAAATACAATTTGGCCTTGGATTTCTTTACAAGACCTCTCAAGGCTCGGTGCTCTCTTAGCTTTCCAATTTAGCAGAACAAGATGACGTACTGCTAGAATAATCATATTCAACGTATAAGTCATTGCTGCCGAGTTTCTATGTGCTTCCGTGATAAGTAGAACCACATCTTGAAGTGTAAGAACAAAATTTGCCCCGTATAATGTGTTAAACCAATGAACCACTTTATGCCATAACTGGTTGATTTTGGGACAGAACCAAAACATATGGAATAGGTCAGCCCTAGAGTTTGAGCACCTGGGACAATTATTTGATCCAGTATCCGAAATTTTTTGTAATTTAAGCGGGTGCAAATAAAAATTATTCAGGAGCTTCCAATGCGATTCCTTCCAAGACACCGAAACCCTACACTTATGGACCATATTACAACTCTGAATGATCTTCTCCCCAGTGATATCGGTAATAACCGGAAGCAACCAAGTACTTATGCTGTGCAAATGCTTATCAGATTGTTTAGAAAGCATAATATCATATATTAAGGAGATAGAGGAACTTCCCATACTGAATTTCTTAACTAAAATTCTAATGACAGACCATTCCGATAACATACTATTCTCCCAATTTTGCTCCCGCATAAAATGGCGGATCTGGAAATACGCAAACAGGTCAGACCTGGGAAGATCATAAATTTGAAACAGAGACTCAGCAGTCTGAACCAAATTATCGGCCCCCAATAATTGCTTGACAAACAACAGCCCCTTGTCCCCCCAGGATTTAAACACCTTATGATAAATACCCGGGATAAAATTGGGGTTTCCCTGAATAGGAAGATATTCTGAAACAGAAGGATCCACTCCTAGACAAATACAGAACTTCTGCCACGCAATCACAACATTTTTAAAGGATACCAATTTACTGATATTGGATGGTAGCTGCTTTGTATTACAATGTAAGAGCGCACCAAGTGCGAAAGGACGAGTATAAAAGGCTTCCTCTTGACTAACTGCTAACCTGTTAGTTTCCGCCACCCAATCCACGGCAAATTTCACCAAAGCAGCCGTATTATAAAACCTGACATCAGGCAGAGCCAATCCGGCACGGTTTGTCTTTTGCATAAGTTTAGCTAGTGCAATCCTAGGTCTCTTATCTTTCCAGATAAATTTAGAAAAATCACTGTATAACTTTCTAATATCTGAACTGGAAATAAAGAGAGGAAGATTCTGTAGCACATAGAGAAGACGAGGGAAAACAATCGTTTTTATTAGGTTTACCTTTGCCGAAATTGACAGCGGAAATGAAGCCCATAACTGCAGATCTATTTTAATTTTTTTCAATAAGGGAACAAAGTTTGAAACATACCATACTTTCGGATTTTTATGCAACTCGAGTCCCAAAAAACTAATTGCATTGACAACCTTAAATGGGAAATTTTCCAAACCCGACGAGTTATTGCCCATATACATGAGTTCACTCTTTTCTAAATTCACCAAGTAGCCGGAGAAAGAGCTAAACTGAGAGAGGAGTTGGAGAATGATTGGAATCGATTGAAAGGGCTTATCTACAAAAATCAGCATATCGTCAGCATAGAGAAGGGTTTTTAAACGGTGAGAGCCCAATGAAATTCCTGTCAATACATCGCGAAATCTGACCGCTAAGGGTTCCAGAGCCACATTAAACAGGAGGGGAGATAATGGGCACCCCTGCCTAGTACCTCGATGTAAAACAATCCCCTGTGAGCGAATCCCATTAACCAGGAGAAAAGAAATTGGTTTACAATAAATTTTATGAATAAAGAGAATAAAGTTGCCAGAGAAACCAAACTTCTGTAATGAGGAAAATAAATGCTCCCAGACAATGGAGTCAAAAGCCTTGACTGCGTCAAGGGTTAAGACTGCAGAATCAAGAATTCCGACATTACAAGACTCTGGTTCCAAATTCGACATGTAGTCCAAAAACGTAATAACCCTTCGAATATTCCGTGACGAGTTCCTAGCGGTCATAAAACCGGTCTGATCCTGATGGATCAAGTTCTGCAGACAGTGATTCAGTCTTGAAGCGATAATACCAGCCAGAAGCTTGTAATCAGTATTGAGCACTGATATTGGCCTATATGAGGCCATGTTCTCTGGATTTTTATTTTTTTTCGCAATGAGTGAAATATTGGCCGCAGCAAAATTTTCCGAGATCCCGTTTTCAGAAAGATAATAATTATTGAAAATAGCCTCTAATGTAGGCAGCAATTCTTCCTTGAGCAATTTGTAAAATTCGGCCGGGAGCCCGTCAGGGCCGGCAGCCTTATTAAGCTTAAGATTATCAATAGCTGTACCAATCTCCTCACGCGATATCGGCTGATTCAGCACAGCCAACTCTTCTGCTTGAATCTTAGGAATACTTATGGTCGACCAAAAGGACTCTTGGTTAATGTGGTCGGCTGCAACGGCCGAATATAGTTCTTGATAATACTTAAAAAAATCCTGGGAGATCTCTGCCGGCTTAAAAAACCTGTCCTCGCCATTTTTTATAACAGCGATAAAATTTCTTTTTTTTCTGTTCTTAGTCAAGCGGGACAGATGTTTCGCCGAACACCCGTGAAAACTCCTATATTTAAGATTCAATCTTGCTTCTTCCTCCAACGATATCTGCTTTATATAGATCTCCCTTTCCTTCCTGGCCTCAAGATACACTGCCCAGTTTAATGGGGAGGGATCCGACTGAAAATCCCTGTAGGCGGCTCTGGATCTTGCAACAAGGGAACTCCCCTGTTCCTTAATTTTTTTTGCATGCAAGCTCAAGTAAGCTATTATTTTACCTCGAATCACCGCCTTAGCTGCCTCCCAATAAACCTCTGTCTTATGACTGAAGTTCGAGTTAAACAAAACATACTCATGCCAGGTAGTCTTAATCCATGATGAAAAACTTGGGTTAGGATATAAGAAACGAGGGAACCCAAAGACCCGAGTATGTGACCGTGCGTCATAAGTATCAAGAATAGATAAAGAGATTATAGCATGATCTGATACCAAAAATTCCCCAATTCCCGTTTTAAGCTAAAAAACTGTCAGTGCTTCCGCGATTAAAAAGAGATCTATCCGCGAGAATGTCCTGAACGACTTGGATTCGCATGTGTAGGCTCTGATTAAAGGATTTTGCAACCGCCAAATATCAGTCAATGTTAATTTAATACAATTTTTTTTAAAGTAATTGGCGTGATACTTATATTTAACGTCGTTCTTTCTTGAAAAACGATCTAGTTCTGGACTCAGAGTGGCATTAAAGTCTCCACAGATAATTAAATTCTCCTTTATGAAGGGATAAATTATGTTTTGGATCCGGTCCCAAAATTTTACTGAGAATATATTGGGGGCATAAATGTTACAAAATACATATTTAACGTATTTTATCAATACCTGTAACAACATATAACGGGCAGAAGAATCAAACTCGACTTTCGTAACTTGATAATCCAAATCTTTATGAAAAAGAACCGCAACTCCTCGCTTTTTGGTTGGAGAAGATGAGGCCAAAACCTCACCAACCCACCTCATTTTAAGCTTCGCCGCTTCTATTGCATCTAAATGAGTCTCTTGCAGAAAAACCACATCTGGCTTTTCTACAGCCAGTGTTTTAATAACCAATTTGCCCTTAGCGGGAGAGGATATCCCCCCCACATTCCACGAAAGAATTCTACAGCCCACTGATATTATTCTCCCTTCTCATTAACACGCCTAAGCCCTAAAGGGGATACACAACTGGCAATAACATCCGAGGGGTGGGGGAGGGACGGGAAGAGGAGGCGAGAAGAAGAGAAAGGAAACAAGAGATAAGGAAAAAAAAAAAATTATAAAGAAAGAACACAATGGGGTTTCAGCCATTTTTGCAAGACACATTTTAACATATGCATATTTCTCATACACTATCAAGATATTCGTAATACACATTGCAGAAATAAAAACAGCAGCTAAAAATCACAAGATAAACCAAAACCTAAAAAATCACGAAATAAACCAAGACCTGAACAATCACACCTTCTAAAAAAAAAAAAAAAAAAAAAGGGGAAACCCTGACTTGACAATGGACTTAAATTTAAGACTCTAAGGTTCTCATGAACTCTTTAACCTCCAGGACTTCGTTAAAAATAAATTTGGCTCCCTTATTTTCCCCTATAATTTTAGCAGGATAGAATAGACTAGCTTTAATACCCTTAGAGATCAGCTGTGAACAATACGGTGCCATAAGTCTTCTGCGAGCGGAAGTTTCCGCCGAGAAGTCCTGGAACAGCAAAATCTTGCTGTTCCCGAATTCTAATGAACCAGCTTTCTTTGCCAACTTCAGGATCTCAAGCTTATCCTGAAATTTCAACAACTTAAAAATACACATCCTAGGTTTACCCAAACCACCAGCTGAGTCCCTTCTGGGACCCACTCTGTGGGCTCTCTCGATTGCTAGGGGGAGGAGCTGAGATGGAAACCCGATAGCAAGGGGAAGGGTGGAGGAAGTAAATTTAACCAGGTCCTCAAATTCTAGTGTTTCAGGTAAACCTATAACCCTAATGTTGTTGCGCCTGGAGCGATCTTCAAGATCCTCCAGGCGCAACTGCATACTATTAAGTTTAACTTCCTGGGCCTGAATAGTAGCCTCTTGGGCTGTCAGCCTATCTTCTACGGCAGAAATTCTATTTTCTGCTTCCCCAATTCTCTGTGAAAACTGTTTGACTTCTGTTGAAAGTATAGTTAGTTCAGCAGAAATACCTCCCAGGTCTTTTTTAATTCCCTCAAACTGGGTAGAGAAAATTGCTGTTAGTTGAGTGATCAGCACCTGGGTATCAATTACTGTAGATACACCTTCTGAGGATATATCTATACTCGTGTCGCCACCTTTGGTATTTTTTTTATCCCTGGGTTTAGCAGGCATTTTGGGTGAAATATTATTAGCGTGCGTTATAAATTTTTCCATGAATAGTGAAAAATACAAAATAATGACATAAATAAATACTGTGCAGAGTGAATAAAAAGTTGGTCCCCGTTATGGGGGAGAAACAATAGTGAGACCACAATTAGGCCTAGATTTAGAGTTCGGCGGTAAAAGGGCTGCTAACGCTCCGCGGGTTTTTTTCTGGCCGCACCATAAATTTAACTCTGGTATCGAGAGTTCAAACAAATGCTGCGTTAGGCTCCAAAAAAGGAGCGTAGAGCATTTTTACCGCAAATGCAACTCTCGATACCAGAGCTGCTTACGGACGCGGCCGGCATCAAAAACGTGCTCGTGCACGATTCTCCCATAGGAAACAATGGGGCTGTTTGAGCTGAAAAAAAACCTAACACCTGCAAAAAAGCAGCGTTCAGCTCCTAACGCAGACCCATTGTTTCCTATGGGGAAACACTTCCTACGTCTGCACCTAACACCCTAACATGTACCCCGAGTCTAAACACCCCTAGCCTTACACTTATTAACCCCTAATCTGCCGCCCACGCTATCGCTGACCCCTGCATTACACTTTTAACCCCTAATCTGCCGCTCCGTAAAACGCCGCCACCTACGTTATCCCTATGTACCCCTAATCTGCTGCCCTAACATCGCCGACCCCTATGTTATATTTATTAACCCCTAATCTGCCCCCCACAACGTCGCCGACACCTACCTACACTTATTAACCCCTAATCTGCCGAGCGGACCTGAGCGCTACTATAATAAAGTTATTAACCCCTAATCCGCCTCACTAACCCTATCATAAATAGTATTAACCCCTAATCTGCCCTCCCTAACATCGCCGACACCTACCTTCAATTATTAACCCCTAAACTTCCGATCGGAGCTCACCGCTATTCTAATAAATGGATTAACCCCTAAAGCTAAGTCTAACCCTAACACTAACACCCCCCTAAGTTAAATATAATTTTTATCTAACGAAATAAATTAACTCTTATTAAATAACTTATTCCTATTTAAAGCTAAATACTTACCTGTAAAATAAATCCTAATATAGCTACAATATAAATTATAATTATATTATAGCTATTTTAGGATTAATATTTATTTTACAGGCAACTTTGTAATTATTTTAACCAGGTACAATAGCTATTAAATAGTTAAGAACTATTTAATAGTTACCTAGTTAAAATAATAACAAATTTACCTGTAAAATAAATCCTAACCTAAGTTATAATTAAACCTAACACTACCCTATCAATAAATTAATTAAATAAACTACCTACAATTACCTACAATTAACCTAACACTACACTATCAATAAATAAATTAAACACAATTGCTACAAATAAATACAATTAAATAAACTAGCTAAAGTACAAAAAATAAAAAAGAACTAAGTTACAGAAAATAAAAAAATATTTACAAACATAAGAAAAATATTACAACAATTTTAAACTAATTACACCTACTCTAAGCCCCCTAATAAAATAACAAAGCCCCCCAAAATAAAAAATTCCCTACCCTATTCTAAATTAAAAAAGTTACAAGCTCTTTTACCTTACCAGCCCTGAACAGGGCCCTTTGCGGGGCATGCCCCAAGAATTTCAGCTCTTTTGCCTGTAAAAGAATAAATACAATACCCCCCCCCCCAACATTACAACCCACCACCCACATACCCCTAATCTAACCCAAACCCCCCTTAAATAAACCTAACACTAAGCCCCTGAAGATCTTCCTACCTTGTCTTCACCATACCAGGTTCACCGATCCGTCCTGGCTCCAAGATCTTCATCCAACCCAAGCGGGGGTTGGCGATCCATAATCCGGTGCTCCAAAGTCTTCCTCCTATCCGGCAAGAAGAGGACATCCGGACCGGCAAACATCTTCTCCAAGCGGCATCTTCGATCTTCTTCCATCCGGTGCGGAGAGGGTCCATCTTGAAGCAGGCGACGCGGATCCATCCTCTTCTTCCGATGTCTCCCGACTAATGACGGTTCCTTTAAGGGACGTCATCCAAGATGGCGTCCCTCGAATTCCGATTGGCTGATAGGATTCTATCAGCCAATCGGAATTAAGGTAGGAATTTTCTGATTGGCTGATGGAATCAGCCAATCAGAATCAAGTTCAATCCGATTGGCTGATCCAATCAGCCAATCAGATTGAGCTCGCATTCTATTGGCTGTTCCGATCAGCCAATAGAATGCGAGCTCAATCTGATTGGCTGATGGGATCGGCCAATCGGATTGAACTTGATTCTGATTGGCTGATTCCATCAGCCAATCAGAAAATTCCTACCTTAATTCCGATTGGCTGATAGAATCCTATCAGCCAATCGGAATTCGAGGGACGCCATCTTGGATGACGTCCCTTAAAGGAACCGTCATTAGTCGGGAGACATCGGAAGAAGAGGATGGATCCGCGTCGCCTGCTTCAAGATGGACCCTCTCCGCACCGGATGGAAGAAGATCGAAGATGCCGCTTGGAGAAGATGTTTGCCGGTCCGGATGTCCTCTTCTTGCCGGATAGGAGGAAGACTTTGGAGCACCGGATTATGGATCGCCAACCCCCGCTTGGGTTGGATGAAGATCTTGGAGCCAGGACGGATCGGTGAACCTGGTATGGTGAAGACAAGGTAGGAAGATCTTCAGGGGCTTAGTGTTAGGTTTATTTAAGGGGGGTTTGGGTTAGATTAGGGGTATGTGGGTGGTGGGTTGTAATGTTGGGGGGGGGGGGTATTGTATTTATTCTTTTACAGGCAAAAGAGCTGAAATTCTTGGGGCATGCCCCGCAAAGGGCCCTGTTCAGGGCTGGTAAGGTAAAAGAGCTTGTAACTTTTTTAATTTAGAATAGGGTAGGGAATTTTTTATTTTGGGGGGCTTTGTTATTTTATTAGGGGGCTTAGAGTAGGTGTAATTAGTTTAAAATTGTTGTAATATTTTTCTTATGTTTGTAAATATTTTTTTATTTTCTGTAACTTAGTTCTTTTTTATTTTTTGTACTTTAGCTAGTTTATTTAATTGTATTTATTTGTAGCAATTGTGTTTAATTTATTTATTGATAGTGTAGTGTTAGGTTAATTGTAGGTAATTGTAGGTAGTTTATTTAATTAATTTATTGATAGGGTAGTGTTAGGTTTAATTATATCTTAGGTTAGGATTTATTTTACAGGTAAATTTGTTATTATTTTAACTAGGTAACTATTAAATAGTTCTTAACTATTTAATAGCTATTGTACCTGGTTAAAATAATTACAAAGTTGCCTGTAAAATAAATATTAATCCTAAAATAGCTATAATATAATTATAATTTATATTGTAGCTATATTAGGATTTATTTTACAGGTAAGTATTTAGCTTTAAATAGGAATAAGTTATTTAATAAGAGTTAATTTATTTCGTTAGATAAAAATTATATTTAACTTAGGGGGGTGTTAGTGTTAGGGTTAGACTTAGCTTTAGGGGTTAATCCATTTATTAGAATAGCGGTGAGCTCCGATCGGAAGTTTAGGGGTTAATAATTGAAGGTAGGTGTCGGCGATGTTAGGGAGGGCAGATTAGGGGTTAATACTATTTATGATAGGGTTAGTGAGGCGGATTAGGGGTTAATAACTTTATTATAGTAGCGCTCAGGTCCGCTCGGCAGATTAGGGGTTAATAAGTGTAGGTAGGTGTCGGCGACGTTGTGGGGGGCAGATTAGGGGTTAATAAATATAATATAGGGGTCGGCGGTGTTAGGGGCAGCAGATTAGGGGTACATAGGGATAACGTAGGTGGCGGCGATTTGCGGTCGGAAGATTAGGGGTTAATTATTTTAAGTAGCTGGCGGCGACGTTGTGGGGGGCAGGTTAGGGGTGAATAAATATAATACAGGGGTCGGCGGGGTTAGGGGCAGCAGATTAGGGGTACATAAATATAACGTAGGTGGCGGTCGGCAGATTAGGGGTTAAAAATTTTAATCGAGTGGCGGCGGTGTGGGGGGACCTCGGTTTAGGGGTACATAGGTAGTTTATGGGTGTTAGTGTACTTTAGGGTACAGTAGTTAAGAGCTTTATAAACCGGCGTTAGCCAGAAAGCTCTTAACTCCTGCTATTTTCAGGCGGCTGGAATCTTGTCGTTAGAGCTCTAACGCTCACTGCAGAAACGACTCTAAATACCGGCGTTAGAAAGATCCCATTGAAAAGATAGGCTACGCAAATGGCGTAGGGGGATCTGCGGTATGGAAAAGTCGCGGCTGTAAAGTGAGCGTTAGACCCTTTAATCACTGACTCCAAATACCAGCGGGCGCCCAAAACCAGCGTTAGGAGCCTCTAACGCTGGTTTTGACGGCTACCGCCGAACTCTAAATCTAGGCCTTAGTGAGGTAAAAATCAACCACAGCAAAATATGTTTAACTCTGTTTTTTTTTTTGTTTTTTGTTTTTTTTTTCCCTCCCTTTCTTCCCCTCTCCCTCTTTTCCTTTCCTTTCCTTTCCTTTTTTTTTCTTTCCTTCTTTTTCCTTCTTTTCCCTTCTCTCCTCCTTCTCTTTCTTTTCCTTTCCTTCCCCTTTTCCTTTTTCCTTTTTTCCTCCCTACTCTCTCCCTTACCTACTTACTCCTTTAAGTGTACACTGACAATAGTGCTCGAACGTGAATATGGTGTATATAATACCATTCATAGGAGACTAACACAAAAGAAAAAAGACCATAATATATAGACTTTACATACTAAAGCCTGAAAAAGAAAAAAAAACATTGATTGTGTATTCTGTGAAAGTGAAGTGACTTGGGCAAAAAGCCCTTAGACAAATGCCTGCATTTTTATACTTTGAGCAACCAAAAAATGATCAGAATTTGGGGACAAAATCCAAAACAACCCATTATAATCGCATGCAGACAGAAAAATAAACATATAAGTAGATGAACATTGTCCTGCTAGATCCTCCAGGAAGACAAATAGGGTATAGAATGTTGAGTTGAGACTAGAGACTAGAAAACTAACCCCAGTCTGGATGAACCCCAAGCTGAGGCTTTTAACAAGTCAGAGAGCCCTTTGAAGTTAGGGGCCTTATATCATTCGCTCCTGATTCAGTAGCTTCAATTCTAAGGTTCTTAGCAAGCACAGCTAGGGGAAATACTATGTCCGTTAGAATCCGCTCTGTGCTCCTTCAAACCAAAGGAAAATAGCGTGAAAAGTCAAAGTCCTGTATTACTTACAGTGTGTCCAAGAATGTAGGCTACACCTGGAGGAGACTGACAACCGACCGGGGGCACTCCTACCCGGAGGAGCGATGCAGCCAGACCACAGGAAAATTGAGTTGTGGAACCCCGGTGCCAAATACCTGATCCGTCAGAAAGCCAGCCGCTGCAGCTCAGCCGGATATCACTGCAGCCTCGCCTAACATAACCCGGAGCAGTGCACACTCTGCGGACTCTCACTCATACCATTGCGGCACTCCGCCACCGGTAAAGAGCCCACCTCTACGTCCGGCACTACTTTCTCTGCAGTGGGGCGGGCTCTCCTGGGATATCCCTCTGGGACTGGCTACAGGCAGGATCGAATCGCCCGTCACTCACGGAGCCCCACTTCGCCTCCTCTCACCTTCTGCTCCACCACACGCGAACCCCACCGGGGGGCCGCGGGTCCGGCAACTCGCTATGCCACAGCCAAGGAAGGTAGGTGAAAATAATCTCCTCAAAAGTTCAGGGTAGGTAAAAAAAGAATGCGGATTTACCGCTGCAGGTACTGCAACAAGAAGTTTCCCTTTAGCTTGCGATGATAAGTCAAGCTGTAAGCCCTAGCCCAAGCAGGTACAACGGGCATGAAGTGAAGGCTGAGATAGCAGCTGTCGGCCAGAACGCCGAGTAGGAGCACCTGTCTTGTCGCTCCACCTTCCCACCGGAAACTCCTGTCAGCTTTTTTTTTTCTAACACCCAAGACTTTGTAATGTATTTTGGAAGTGTTTCGTGAAACTTTTATGCTGCGCAAAACTGTTAACTACAACTCTTCGGGCGTGGAAAAGATTGTTGCGTAAAATGCAAAATGCGTGCGAGCAATCACGATTTTTCAAGACTTAATATCTGCGCATTCAAAATTGATTGCGAAAAGACCATATCCCATGCGGAAAACTCCTAATGTGCGACTTGTAATCTTGCCCTTAGTGTTTAATGTCCCTTTAATGTGCAATCAGTGTCTGTGTGGAATATAGAAGTATTAAAGGGATAGAAAGGTCAAATTTGATATTTGCATGGGTACATTTCAGTTTTAAATACAAACATTTTTGTAATATACTTCCATTAGCTAAACTCCTTCTAGTAAAAGTTATTACTAAATTATACACATATCTGCTGTGGGGGTTTTGTGCACGAGCATTCAAACACCATGTTTGATTTGGTTTACATTTGTCCCTTTGAAACGCATTTTGGGTATCTTTATCTTATCATCTGTATCAGGGGTACAACTTGATACAATATAGCTGTTAAAACAACAGTAATTTTTCAACAAACTTTCAGCAAAACGAGACACCAACGATCCATAAGGTACGCTGCTATAAGCAGCCACATCTGAGACTTTTTATCTTTGATGCTGCTTATTTTCCATCCTGTATTGAGGATATATATACAGTGGGTACAACCCCTTTCTTAGATACAATTACAGATAGCCCTCAGTTTACGCCGGGGTTAGGTTCCAGAAGGAATGGTTGTAAATCAAAACCGTGGTAAATTGAAACCCAGTTTACAATGTAAGTCAATGGGAAGTGAGGGAGTTAGGTTCCAGGCCCCTCTCAAAATTGTCATAAGCAACACCTAATACATTATTTTTAAAGCTTTGAAATGAAGACTTTAAATGTTAAACAGCATTATAAACCTAATAAAATAATCACACAACACATAATATATAATTAAACGTTAAATGAACAAAAACCTTTGCTAAACAGCTTTATAAACCTAATAAAATATTCACACAACACAGACTTTACTTTCATTTTTTTGCAAACAGTTCTTTCTATGCATTCCAATCTGGACTGATTTATAGACAGGAAGATAGTGTTCCTTTGAAAGTTGCTCGATAGCTCAGGTCTAGCTAGCTACACCAATTAATTTCAGCCTGCTTGTGTGCTTGGCTTGCATATCTTTGCTGCAACACAAGCGGACAGCTCCACCTACTGGCTATTTTAATCAATGCACTGCTTCTCAATGCTTTTAAATAGCAGTCACATGACTGAAAAAAGGTTGTTATTCTGAAACGGTGCAAATTGAACCATTGTAAACCGAGGGCCACCTGTATATGTGTTTATGATTAATACAAATATGTTGAATATTTATGCATAATACTTGCTTTTTATTTTTTTGTTTTAAACAGTGCCGGCACTAAATCTGTTGATTATGTTGATATTTTATCCTTGAATAAATTTGTTTAAATTTTTATCTAACCTTATTGCAATATATATTTTTCTTGAATTTTCTTATTTTTTATCATATAGGTGCTATATATATCCCTAGTGCATTTTTTTGCTTCGTTCCGTCGCAGTAGGGCATTTTTTCCCATATCAGTCAGTTTTGCTCTCTAGCAGAGCGCTAACCCAACTTTTTTCCTTTACTCCTTTCCATGCCTTTTTATTCCCTAATACATGAGACCCAATTTTTTTGAGCGCTTCTAACTTTTTAATGCATTTTGTTTTGAATCATTTTTATATCAGACAGTCTCAATATGAGTGTAACTGTACTTTTAAAAGTATTTATTAATGTTTTTTTGTGCAACTATTTTGTTTCGCGTAACAGTTAACCAGAGCTCTGACGTCGCACTAACCCGACAAGCATTAAATTAGATTGCACTCAAGCGAATGCGTTTACTTTGAACTCAAAATATGTGCAATAGTTCCAACCTGCACAAAGAGCACTGATATACCTCTTATTGCTTGTGCGCAACAGTTAGCGCTCCATTCATAATCTATCCAAATTTTAGGCATTTAGTCACTAACAATAAGTGGAATATTTTCTCCAAAGTTATACTACAAAACTACCAGCATAACTTAAAGACTTCACACATTTTTTGAATATCTTAAATAACATCACATGGGGAAATAATTTTGTGCTAGTAGCATGTGATGTAAATTTACTGTACACAAATATCAATTATAATTTAGGTCTTAAAGCAGTTAAACATTTTCTGGATAAAGATCAGGACATATCTAAAGAACAGAGTACATTCTTACTGATATGTATTTAATTTATATTGAAAAATACGACAAGTTTTTTTAGTCAATGAAGATTTCTATTTGCAAATTAAAACTACAGTGATGGGCACAAGATTCGCTCCCAGATATGATCATTTATTCATGGGATATTTTGAAGAAAAATTCATTGGAAATGGCTCTTGGGAAGGGAACCTGGTGCTATGTAATCACTTTATAGAGGACATATGTATTATCTGTAGAAGGGAAAGTGAAATTACTAGAGTTATTCATGGAAAATATGAACACAAATAATTTAGACTTCACTTTCACACATTCATTTAGTAGCAATAAGATACATTATCTGGATATAGAAATTGAAATCATTGAGACTAATTAAAATAAGAACCTACTTTAAACAAATAGATGCTAATAACTATATCCATATCTAATATAACAAGTGGCCAATTTCTATGAATTAGAAAAAAAAATCCAATTTAAATTGTTTTGAAGCACAGTAAGAAATATTATCTAACCGTTTAAAAATAAATGGATATGACACAGAAAGGGTTAATTACATTAACCATGAGATTAGACAGATATATAGAGATGTTATAAATCCAAATAATGCAAAGAAAAAGACTAGCATTGCTAACGCTTTTTTTTACTGCGCTCACTTTAAACAACGCTGGTATTACAAGTTTTCTGAATGGCTGCGTTAGCCTCAGAAAAGTGAGCATTGAGCAAATTTAGCGCCACTTCTACCTGTAATACCAGCATTGCTTACGGCAGCGGTAAGCTGGCAAAACGTGCTCGTGCACGATTTCCCCATAGGAAACAATGAGGCAGAATCGGCTGAAAAAAAACCTAACACCTTCAAAAAAGCAGCGTTCAGCTCTTAACGCAGCCCCATTGTTTCCTATGGGAAAACACTTTCTAAGTCTACACCTAACACCCTAACATGAACCTGAGTCTAAACACCCCTACCCTTACACTTATTAACCCCTAATCTGCCACCCCTGACATCGCCGACACCTGCATAATATTATTAACCCCTAATCTGCCGCTCCGTAAACCGCCGCCACCTACATTATACTTATGAACCCCTAATCTGCTGCCCCCAACATCGCCGACAGCTACATTGCAGTTATTAACCCCTAATCTGCCGCCCCAATGTCACCGCCACCTAACTACAATTATTAACCCCTAATCTGCTGACCGGACACTATAATTAATGTATTAACCTCTAAACCTAAGTCTAACCCTAACCCTAACACCCCCCTAACTTAAATCTATTTTTAATAAATCTAAATAAAATTACTATAATTAAATAAATTATTCCTATTTAAAAATAAATACCTATAAAATAAAAAAGCCCCCCAAAATTCCCTATCGTAAACTAAATTACAAATAGCCCTTAAAAGGGCTTTTTGCGGGGCATTGCCCAAAAGTAATCAGCTCTTTTACCTGTAAAAAAAAGAAATACAATACCCCCCAACATTACAACCCACCACCCACACACTCCTACTCTAAAACCCACCCGATCCCCCCATAAAAAACCTAACACTACCCCATTGAAGATCACCCTACCTTGAGTAGTCTTCAGCCAGCCGGGCACCGATGGGGCAGAAGAGGACATCCGGACCGGCACAAGTCTTCATCCTATCCAGCCAGAAGTCTTCATCCGATTGGGGAAAGAAGAGGATGCTCCACGTTGGATGTCTTGAAGATGGACCTGCTCCGTGCCAGATGGATGAAGATAGAAGATGCCGCTTTGATGAAGACTTCTGCTGGATGGAGGACCTCTTCTGCCCCGATCGGATGAAGACTTCTGGCTGGATAGGATGAAGACTTGTGCCGGTCCAGATGTCCTCTTCTGCCCCATTGGTGCCCGGCTGGCTGAAGACAGCTCAAGGTAGGGTGATCTTCAATAGGGTAGTGTTAGGTTTTTTTAAGGGGGGATCGGGTGGGTTTTAGAGTTGGGGTGTGTGGGTGGTGGGTTGTAATGTTGGGGGGGTATTGTATTTCTGTTTTTACAGGTAAAAGAGCTGGTTACTTTGGGGCATTGCCCCGCAAAAGGCCCTTTTAAGGGCTATTTGTAATTTAGTTTTGGATAGTGATTTTATTATTTTGGGGGGCTTTTTTATTTTATTAGGGGGATTCGATAAAATGTAATTAGATTAAACTTCTTGTAATATTTTTTTTTTAATTTAGTTTGTTTTTTTTGTACTATAGTTTAGTTTATTTAATTGTATTTTATTTTAGATAATTGTAGTTAATTTATTTAATTAATTTATTGATAGTGTAGTGTTAGGTGTATTTGTAACTTAGGTTAGGATTTATTTTACAGGTAATTTTGTAATTATTTTAACTAGGTAGCTATTAAATAGTTATTAACTATTTAATAGCTATTTTTACCTAGTTAAAATAAATACAAAGTTGCCTTTAAATAAATATAAATCCTAAAATAGCTACAATGTAATTATTAGTTATATTGTAGCTATCTTATTGTTTATTTTATAGGTATTTATTTTTAAATAGGAATAATTTATTTAATTATAGTAATTTTATTTAGATTTATTAAAAATAGATTTAATTTAGGGGGATGTTAGGGTTAGGGTTAGATTTAGGTTTAGGGGTTAATACATTTATTATAGTGGCGGCGATGTCCGGTCGGCAGATTAGGGGTTAATAATTGTAGTTAGGTGGCAGCGACGTTGGGGGCGGCAGATTAGGGGTTAATAAATATATTGTAGGTGTCGGCGATGTTAGGGCCAGCAGATTAGGGGTTCATAGGTATAATGTAGGTGGCGGCGATGTCCGGTCGGCAGATTAGGGGTTAAATCATTTTATTATAGTGTTTGCGATGTGGGGGGCCTCGGTTTAGGGGTTAATAGGTAGTTTATGGGTGTTAGTGTACTTTTTAGCACTGTAGTTAAGAGCTTTATGTTCGGACGTTAGCCCATAAAACTCTTAACTACTGACTTTTATATGCGGTAGGAGTCTTGGAGGTAGAGGCTGTACCGCTCACTTCTTCCAAGACTTGTAATACCAGCGTTAGGCAAATCCCATTAAAAAGATAGGATACGCAATTGACGTAAGGGGATTTGCGGTATGGAAAAGTCGTGGAAGAAAAGTGAGCGGTAGACCCTTTCCTGCCTGACTCATAATACCAGCGGGCGTTAAAAAGCAGTGTTAGGACCCCTTAACGCTGCTTTTTAAAGCTAATGCCAAACTCGTAATCTAGCTGTATGAAGTCAAAACATTTTAAAGAAAACACTTTTTTAGGGGTGTCCAAAACCCCCAGTTCCCAAAAGCACTCCCCTCTGATAATTGCCACCGCTCTTGTCCTCCCTAGGGAATACCAATCCCCAAAAGAGCGGAGCTCTGGGGCACAGGGCTGCTGGAGCAACATGGGGTAAAGTTAGCGGGTGTTCTGCTGTTCTGTGGCCGACCAGGAGTTCCAGGAGCCCGGCCAGCCTAGGAGGGTTTTCCTGGTCATACACCAGCTCTTCACAAAACAAGCAAACTAAAGCTTCCAGAGATTGTGGTTGCTCTGAGGAGCCAAAAACCACTGAGAAACAACAGGGGTGAGGTTGTAGGGGGGTTGGAGGTAGCCTTAGCTGTCTGGTATCCCTGACAATAATCAAAAAGCCCCTTGTAATCTAAAAGAAGTTAAGAAGTTAAAATAAAAGAAGTTAAATCAAATTCCACAGATAACGTGAAAAAGGTGAGTAGATGCTCATGTAATTTACAATATATTGGTGGAACAAGCGGAACCTTACAGGATAGAATATGTGAGCATTTGTGGAATATAGAACACAAATCCTGACATAGTTCTTTTACAAGAATTACATCTTAACGCTAGTGAAATACCCAAACTCAAATCTAAGTGGGTGGGGGAAGTTGTGGCGGCTCCATTTACCTCTAGAAAGAGGGGGGTGGCAATATTGTTGAACCGTAAGCTAGAATATAGGATAAGTAAGACTGAACTCGATACTGAAGGGAGATTTTTAATATTGGAGTTGGAAATTAAAGGCATTAGATATACACTCTGTAACATATATGGCCCTAATCAAGTTGACAATAATTTCTGGTCTGCTCTTCTTGTAAAACTACATAGTTACATAGGATCAAACTTAATCATTGCAGGCGATCTTAACCTATTAGCAGACCCCATCTTAGATAACTCTAACAATAGGATGCGAAACAGTAGAGACAGAAAATTGAGGATCTTTCAGAGAGTATGTTCCCACCTGGGGGTGGTTGATTTATGGCGAGTTCAGAACCCTGATGTTCGCGCTTATACGTGTATTTCGCATGCTCAACGGTCTTTCTCCCGTCTCGACTATTTCCTGGTTTCAGAAACCATGTTAGCTCAGAACTGGACCACCAGAATTGAAGACATAACTATTTCTGACCACGCGGTGATTGTATTGGGACTTAGTGCCGTTAGTAGGCGGCCTGGTAAGAATTATATCTTCTTCCCTAGATATCTGAGCAATAATATCAAATTTCAGAACCACCTTCGATTGAAGTGGGCAGAATACCTCAATAATAATTATAATTATTTGAACAAAATCGAGATGTTTTGGGAGGCTTCTAAAGCCGTTTTGCGAGGAGAGATTAAGTCGTATACATTTCACTTGTCAAAAAACAGCAGTTCAGGGGCCAGGCAATTAGCCAACCGTGTTAAGAATACATATAGAGCGTATCTTATTAGACGAACGAGAGAGTGCTGGGACGCTTATGTCACAGCAAAGACGCTCCGTGATTCATTCTTGAAACAGATCAGTGCCCAGGAAGAACTTAAAATGAAAGCAAGATATGGAGGGTTTATGGGCAGATCAGCGAAGTTTTTAGCAAGGCTAGTTAAATCTTCACCTAGATATACAATTACCTCTATCAAACAAGGAACCTCTAGATTCACAAACCACTCCGACATAGAAAAAGTATTTTTTAATTTCTTCCAGGATTTATATACCCAAGAGCCTACTGAACTACATAAAAAGGAGTCATTCTGGGGAAAGATTAAAGTTCCTCGCATATCTACAGAAGCCAGAACGGCTATCAACGCTCCTATTATGGAAGAAGAAATAATTTGGGCAATTAAAAACGCGAAACTCAATAAAGCAGCTGGTCCAGATGCTCTCCCTACAGAATATTACAAGATCCTTCAACCCCAGGTATTACCTATTCTAGTCAAGCTGTTCAACTTCTATTTTTCTGAGAATACGAGCTGTTCTGCATCCTTTACGTCCACAAATATTTCGCTGATCCTAAAAAAGGGGAAAAATCCTGAACTACCAAGTTCTTTCAGGCCTATCTCGGTTTTAAATACCGACTATAAGCTGCTCGCATCTATCTTGGCCTTACGGTTAAAACCGTACATGGGCGACCTAATTCACGAGAACCAATCTGGTTTCATGCATGGACGTAAGCCGACAAAGAATATAAGGAAATTGCTAATTTTGATTGAATCTTTTTGGAACATATATAAAACTAAGGAATCTCATGGTAACATAAATAAGGCTATTTTGACAGTTGACGCAGAAAAGGCTTTCGATAGGGTCAGTTGGGACCATTTGTTCACCACGCTAGACGAATTCGGGTTTTCGGGTCCTTTCCACAACTATATTCATTTAATTTATAGTAACCCCTCCTCCGCTGTAATTATCAACAACACCTCTACTCAACGTTTTAATCTGTTCAGAGGGACTAGACAGGGCTGCCCACTATCTCCCTTCTTGTTCAATCTTAGTATAGAACCCTTGGCCATTCAATTACGGCATGAACTTGAGGGGATCTCACTAGCGGGTGAGAAGCTGATTCTTCTTCTCTATGCGGATGATCTTCTTCTATTTCTATCTAATCTTGAAGTGTCATTACCTATCCTACAGAGTATTACTCAAGAGTTCAGAGAGATCTCAGGGTTCAAGATTAATACATCTAAATCTGAACTCATGTGGATAGATAAGAATCCGGCACTGCAGGTGAATCACCCCTATAGAGAGGTCCTTCAGATTACATATCTGGGCTTACGATTATCTAGAAACCCAGAGGATTGGTATGGATTAAACTACAGAACAGTAATGGACTCTTGCAAGAGTAAACTGGAGGAATGGACCAGGCTACCTATCTCATTAACGGCTCGGGTGACTTTGATTAAAGCAGTCATCTTCCCAAAGCTCCTCTACATTATGCAGAATAGCCCATGGTTTCTACACAAGAAAGATATCACTATCTATAATAAAGCCTGTTCCAAATTCCTATGGAATGGCAAAAGACCACGGATTGCCGCACATAGGCTCATGAATTCCAAGACATCAGCAGGCTTGGCGCTCCCCAACATTCAGTCATATAATCAGGTTATAATAGCTAGATTTGCACTTGATTGGCTTACTGGGAAGGAGCAAATTACGTCTCTCACCTGGGAATCACAGATTGTGGCGCCATTTAATTTGAAAGCTCTCTTGCACTGCCCACTTACCTCCATTCCATCCAATGTATTCTATTTGAATACTCTGAAGAATGTCATTATCGCATGGCAAAGTTTATGTATAGAAACGGGGAATTCGCCGTATGTTTCACAATATCTACCTATAGTGGGCAACCCAGAATTCAGTCCTGGCCTCTCGAACCGGTTATTCTCAGTTTGGGAATCCAAAGGTCTCCAAAATTTATGTCAGTTGCGAGATGCGGGAGGACTTACCGTATTATTTCAAGATATTGTATCTCGGTTTGATATAGGGACACGGGATTTCTACGCTTACCTGCAAGTTAGGCACTTTCTTCAAGAGATGCTCGCGAAATACGGGAATGACTGGTCATTGGGTGAGCTGCAGACCAGGATTACAATGTACGCGGCAGGAATTTACGCAATCTCCCCTTTATATCTACTAGTAATTCAGAAACCATCCAAAGCACAAATAGACGAGATGGTTGTTAAATGGGCAAATTTATTTCCGGATATAGATGAGCAGACTATCATAGAGAGTTTCAAAATAGCGCAACAGTCCTGGGTTCCGACATCTTGGAGGGAGTCACAGATAAAAGTCGGGCTCCAGAGGTATCTTACGCCTGCTGTCTTAGCCAAATGGTATAAAACAAAGGCTCTATGCCCTAGATGCTCAACTACAGATGCTGATCTATTTCATTGTTTATGGAGTTGCCCAAAGGCACGTCAATACTGGGGGAAAATTATATATTGGATGATGGCTGTTCTTAAGATGGACTATAAGATATCTCCTATTGAGATCTTTTTCTTAGTAAAATATCAGCATACAATTAAGAATTATAACCTGATAAATACCATTATCCTGACTGCGCGGAACCTTATTTTTAAGGCATGGAAAGCATCTGCTCTACCTACGATGGTACAATTTAAAAGGGCATTGACTGATCAGTTCATAATAGAACAGACTAACATACCCTACCCACAGGATATACACTTAGCAGTATTTCTTAAGAAATGGGAGATTTTTGTAAGATCTTTGCCCCTCATGCATCAAAAAAAATTAATCAAACCAATCATTAACTCGGAATATCTACAGATAAACATTTTGGCAGGCCACTTCCCTGGCGAATGGGCAGTAGACGGGGAGTGAGTGTGTGTGGGGGGGGGGGGAGGTTGGGGGGACGAGAGGAGGGTTTTTTTTTCTTTTTTCTTCTCTTTTTTCCTTGGTTTGTTTCGTTTGTGAGTTTTTGTGTTTTTATTGTTTTATGTTTTGGGTGGTTCGGTCACAATGTCTACCTGGCTATGTACATATAATGAGGGAGCCAGGTCTTATTCTACATTGGGTAGCGCACACATAATGTGGGGAATATTGGCGAGAAAAGAATTGAGTCGAAGAAAGTATAGGGACTTTACTCAGTACCACCTGACTACACTATATGATTTCTAACCAATTTTGGATGTTTACATTAATAGATAGTAGCAAGAGATTTCTTTTTTATTCTCCTTTTCTTTTTTTCCTTTTTGTCACAGATATTATTAATCCACTGATTTGGTTCATCTTGATTCAACAGTATACGGACTTGTGTATATGTACTGTTTTGTATTACCCTTAGCTTTAGAAGGAAGGTAATCTTTTTAACCTCAAATGTTTATTCATATTGTAATATACAGACATATGTATTTATGGACATAGGGTCTTCTCTGTTTTTAGTTTTTATAAGCACAATATGCACTGTTTTTCACTAGGACTCAAGATGATTATATTTTCTGTTTTTTTTTTTTTTGTGTTTGTTTTTTTTTCTTCTCGTTTGGTTTTTAAATTGTAATGTATACGATGCACTATATTAACCTGAATATTATATATATATTCGTGCTCTGCCGTTCTCTTTTCCCTTCCTTTCTTCAGTTCTTGTATGTGGACAAATTGTTTGTTTGTATTTATTTGTAAATCTCAATAAAAATATATTTAAAAAAAAAAAAAAAAAAAAAGAACACAAAACCTCTGACACTGTATTATACAAACATTTTAAAGATTTACATATGGGGAACTCAACCCTTTTGAAATATTGGGGCATCCGGATAAAAGAGGAGGTAATATGGAAGTAAATTATTATGCCAGAAAGCTGAGTTTATTTATAATTTAAAAATGTTACATCCTCTGGGTTTGAATATAAAGTTTGATTTAAACTTTTTATTTTAAAGGCTTTGCGTTTTTTACTTAGCTTAAAATTTCCAATGGTAACAAAATTTAATTTAAATTTATTTTTTAGGGAACATTTTAATTATTTTTTTTGTACATAGAGAATGCAGCAAAAATCATAGGAAATGATAACCTCAGATTTTCTTAGGGAAATACTCAATTACCCCCTAAAATATGCTAGAGTAAAAATTATCACACTCCCTTAAAAGGATACTGAACCCAATCATTTTCTTTCATGATTCAGACAGAGCATAACATTTTAAGCAACTTTCTAATTAACTTCTATTATCAATTTTTCTTTGTTCTCTTGCTATATTTATTTAAAAAGCAGGAATGTGATCCATAGGAGCTGACCCACTTTTGGTTGAGAACCTGGGATATGCTTGCTTATTGGTGGGTAGATGTAAGCCTCCAATAAGCAAGCGCTATCCATGGTTCTGAACCTAAAATGGGCTGGCTGCTAAGATTTACATTCCTGCTTTTAAAATAAAGATAGCAAAAGAACGAAGAAAAATTGATAATAGGCGTAAATTAAAAAGTTACTTAAAATGTCATGCTCTATCTGAATCATGAAAGAAAAAAATTTGGGTTCAGAGAACCTTTAATGAAAATTGGTGGCCAGTTTTAACCCACCTAATCGAAAGAAACATGGCAAGGGGCATAGTGGGGAAAAAAAGTAAAAATAATAAAGCAAAACAAATGGGCCACTGTTCGACCCATTATATGTCTAGAAACAAATATAATCCATACATATCAGCATAATGAATGAAATATAGAATTAGATATGCAACTGTATCACCTTTTAATAGGCTAAAGTAAGTGGGAAATTTGCAGTCGCAACTAGGTGTGCAGTTTTTATATTTAGATAGCTGATCGGAATGTGTCTACCATTACTCAGATGACAGGATATTATCTTATTTTATTTATTTTTTTACGAAACTATTATAACTAAGGTAGATCAAGAAGGGTGTATTCACAAGTTAAAAAATAAATTATAGAGGTTAATGGAGAACTCCAAAGAAGTTAAGCTATTCTAGGTCTTACTAGTAAATAGTTATGACAAAACCACAGCACCCCTTCATTATCAAAGGGGACCCAGGCAACTGCTTAGTGCAAAAAAAAAAGGTGAAAGAAGAGCAAAGAGCTATTACCCACTAGACTGTAAGACCCTGGCTAAGCTAGAAGGCCAACTAGTCACTGAGGAACTCAATGTATTAGGATATTTTTGAAGTGCAACTTTTTTGCTTTGCAAAACAGTTAACTGCAGCTCTGAAAATGCAGTAATGATTCCAGTGTAAATCCCGATTGTGCTAGTGTAATCGCGATTTTGCTCAACTTGTAATAGCGCAATTTAAACAGAGCACAAACGATCCTGAAACCATTGGGAAATCATTTGAGCTCCACTTGTAATCTAGCCCATACTGTAAACAACTCTCATCTTAAATAGGCAATAAGGTAATCCCCAAATTACAGTGAAAAAAGCATTAGAAGAATGAATACTTCCCTACACTGTTTGAACAGGAATTAGTAAGATATATAATTGAGAACTCACATAAAGGGCTGAACTCTAGCACCTGTTTATGACCACAGGAGATATCATACCAGTTGTAGGCTTTACCTATGACCCCCAAGGCAGAACATGCACTGATCTAAGATGTCATTGCAGAAAATGCAGCATGTCTGCAGAAAGAATGGGAATCTGGGAGATGTGAAACATAAAAGAGACAGCTATACCCAGATTCAAGGTGTTTTTAAACACACTTACTAAACGTAAGTTCTTTATCGCATGTCCAAAGCAACTGCCCAATAGTAGTCCAACTGCTTGCTGCAACTCCAGATGGTCGGTTACGATCACCGTTAGCACCCGATGGAACACCTGTTGCAGAAATCAACTACGGGTCCTCGTGCTGGATATACCAAGCTCAACGCGTTTCTCCCGGGGTATGCCCGGGCTTTTTCAAGAGCGATATTGAACTGTAGGACGTCACTTCATTTAAACAGCTTCCTCATTCCTAATTGGTGTATTTTGTTACTGGTAAATCTCTGTGCTCACCTGAGTGGACTTCCAGTATAGGGTGCTGCCATTTCTATTCCTGTGGGTTCCTCCTCCATGAGAGGGAGTGAAAATCTCGGAGATGTGAAACATAAAAGAGACAGCGTGACCCAGAGTCAAGGTGATTTTATTAACACTTGTATTTGCACAAATAAAAACACGCTTACTAAACAGAAGTTCTTTATCGCATGTCCAAAGCAACTGCCCAATAGTAGTCCAACTGCTTACCGCAACTCCAGATGGTCGGTCACGATCACCGTTAACACCCGATGGAACACCTGTTGCAGAAATCAACTACGGGTCCTAGTGCTGGACATACCAATCTCAACGCATTTCTCCCGGAGTACGCCCGGACTTTTTCAAGAGTGATATTGAACTGTAGGAAGTCACTTCATTTAAACATCCTCCTCGTTTCTAATTGGTGTATTCTGTTACTAGTAAATCTCTGTGCTCAGCTGAGATTCCTGTGTTCATGTGAACCATAACTAAAATCCGTACATATTTAACAGTTCATTAATCTTAATAAGAAACCCATTTCTTCTATATTAAAAAATTAAAAACACAATTGATAACACAATTAATGACACATTAATTAATATTTAAAAATTAATCTACAGCATTTGTAAAAATTATTAAAAACATAATAAATTTAATTTTATCTCCCAGAATTCCCCAAAAGAACCTACCTTTTCACCTCCCAAAGGTTCATAAAAATCTGGAAAAACCCCCCTAGAAGACCTATCATTTGGAAATATGTTGATTACTTTCTCCAGCCACTTGTAAAAAAGACAAGGGAATTTCTGAAAGATACTGCTGAGGTCATCAATATTTTCGAAGGGTTAAATTGAGAGGATGATTTTTGGTGGGTTACTTATGATGTGTCTTCTTTGTACACAAATATACCTCATGATAAAGGAAATGAAGCAATTGATCAAGCCTTTAGGGGGTATGACATTCCAGATGTTCACTTAAAACTTATATTAGATTGGGGGGCGGAGCTTGGCCGTTCAGGAATATGGCCGCATAGAGAAACAGCTCCTAGGCCCACGCTACCTAACACCAGCAGTTATAAACGACCTGGGAATCAAAATATACACCAGTGCCTGGTGGAATACACACATAACCCCTGCACACAGCAAAAGACCGGACAGACTCGCAACTGCTGCACATATGGCTCACGACAGGATCAGGGCGGGCCGGACCCCATAGAAAGGCCTGAATACCTGAGGAACGGCAGCAGAGGAAAATAACGGTGGTAGAAGCGGAGCCCTCGAGACAGCAGATTATCGCTTCGGCAGCTGCACAAACGGGTAAGCGGACCTGTTGGGTCAACGAACGCTCTGCACAACACGCACACCACGTGACAGGCCCATAAATAAACGGCCTACTGAGAGGTGAACAGACACACACGCAGCACAGAGCAGAATACAGGGCACCCTAAATATCTAACTGGGCACAAACTAAAATCATTGTGCACTAAAGATGATCTCAGAGAAATCATATCTGAAGTAAAAAGCTGGTATAGCGACTTAAAGAGAGACTTGACAAGAGTGACACAAAGGGTCACAAATTTAGAAGAAAATCACAACACAGCATACAATGAAATACAGCATATGTCCCGTCTGGTGTATGACCAGGAGGAAACTATATACAACTTACTAGAAAAAGTGGGTGATTTAGACAATAGAGGAAGGAGGAACAACCTCAGAGTACGAGGAATCCCGGAATCTATACAACCAGGTGCTTTGGAAGGCTGCCTCCAAGACTTATTCCGCACAATAAAAGGGAATAATAGTGCTCCAGACGTTATTATAGAGCGAGCACATCAAGCTTTAAGGACCAAACCCCCACCAAAGGCTCCACCTCGGGACGTGATACTGAAATTGCTTCACTTCAAAGACAAAGAAGAAATTCTAAAACAGACCCAAACCAGACTTATTAAGGGATGACATAGATCATAACTACCAGTCCACTATAAGATGTAGTGATCCCACTTAAGATAGATAGCATGTTTTGCTAAATTAACTAAATTCCCTATCTGAGCCCTCACTATACTTTTTGTAATGTCCCATATTCCATCTAAAGCATCACCAACAAGTGATCAAAACAATATTCATTATTTGACAAGTCTCCTTCCTGCTCCAGTGTGTGTTTTTATTCTTGGGTCATATAAATATACCCTTTCATGCAATGTCCCACACTCCACCAAAAGCATTACCAACAAGTGATCAAAACATAATCTACTGGTTGACAACTCTTTCTTGCTCCAATATGCTTTTATTTTTGGGTTATATAAAGTAATAGTATGTATAGGTCAATCCTCCATATAGTCACCAATCCATTTAACATGTCTTTAACATACTTTCAAGATTGGTAGAAAAGTCTCTCTTTCGCTCCAATTTCTATATAATGTATGTAATATACATAGGACAATCCATCTTGTGTTAAATATTTCCATTTTACTCCAGTTTTCTTCTTGCCTTTTGTATTAACAATAGTAGGATAACCTAGAGGGGTTATAATTTAATTCGAATAATTTACCTTTTCCTTGATTGACATAAAATACGCACCAGTCCACAATTTTCTACTCCTAATCTAAGCAATACATCACACATAAAAATATCCATTCTATAGAATTATACGAATCTAGAAGGATATATATATATCACATGAATTCCATATGTGAGATTTGCCCTTGATTTACATGTAATCAAAAGTATGTGTTTATTATGACAATCTAGAACGATATACAATAATCAATTTATGACAAAATATAACGTATTTCAGATTTGTATGTCTCACACACATATGAACTCTGGAACCATTGATCCTTGTCTTAACCAATCGATCTCATACTATATTAACATAAAGTAAACATCCGGGTAAAACCGGATGTCTTCTCTTTCACTTCCGGTTTTAGAAAATCATACAGGAAGTTAATTGCCCCACACACTTCCGTTTTTTCGGAGTTACGGTACCGGATGAAACATATCAGAAGCCCAATAAGCAAACACCAGATAGGTGATTAAGATACATTAATGGGAACCCAAATCTAAAATCTAGACAATGTGGGACAAATAGATTACGAAATTAGACACAATGTAAACATCCGGGAACAACCGGATGTCCTCTCTCTCTCACTTCCGGTTTTAGAGAATTATACCGGAAGTTAATTGCCCCACACACTTCCGTTTTTTTCGGAGTTACGGTACATGATAACATATAGGAAGCCCAATAAACAAATACCAGATAGGTGATAAATATACATCAATGGGAAACCGAATCTAATAGTTAAACAATGTGGGACAATTAGATACGAATATCTCAGATCAGTAATTTGCCGAGACGGATGTTTATAATTGAACAACATCCGGTTGAACAAATAACCATTTCCGGTTTACCACTTCCGGTTTAACGGTTTTGGCGCAAAATTTTGGCGCAATCAGTGTAGAGATGATTGGTCAGACAAGGGTATATATGTCTTGGCTCACCCATACCATATATTAGTCTTGAAAAAGGCCTCCTTGGCAGGCCGAAACGCGTTGACAGATATATGGTGAGTTCTATTCCTTTCAATTCCAAAATACCTAAACAGTATTACACTATGTCACTATTTTTCATTTACAGGTCTTGAGGAATTCCCAGATTTATTTTTATTTTTACTACACATCGTTCACATTTTTATCTTCACATTTTTACATTTTTCATATTTGATCTCCAAGCATTTTCCAACTTCTAGGATTACAACTAAAGGGACATTCCAACTAATGGAGTAAAGTCCAGGAATCTTCAAACTCTCTATCATTTTTTAAAAAGGACTTTATAATCACATTTACTAGTTTGTGTACACACTAGTTGCTCACAAAAGACTTTTTTTCACATTTTTCAATATATTTTTTTCATTTTTTTCATATTTTTTCACTTTTTTATATATTTTGCGATTTGCTCTCACAACTTTGGACTGAGTATATATACATTTTTGTGGATCACATTTGTATTTGTATTTATATCTATATGTTTGTTTCCACTATCTTTGTAGATTTCATTTTTGACACCTGTTTTTAACATTTTGAACACAACGTTCACATCTTTGTCCATTATCCAATTTATTGTTTCCATCCCTATATGACATTTATTGTTGTTTCTTTGGTTTTATAATTTCTGTATAGACCACATTAGGGAGGTCACATACCAGAGTGACCACACCATTATATGTGTGAGACTCATACGTATTTCAATACTCTAACAGCAAAATTTGTTTTAAACTATTTAGGACATATTTATTTAATATAGGATTTTGCCAACATGGATCCATGTACCTAATTGTTTTTAATTATATGATACTTTGTGCTGAATGTAATAAATTTTATAACAATTTTATATCAAACACCTGAGCCTATCCCTGTGCTATATATTCTCATCGAGAGATTTTTTTCCATACATTTACTACACGCTATTCTAACCCATGGTCTAGCATTAAACCTATTACTAGGACTTTAAAAGACCTTGCCTATTTGTGGCACTCCTATCTACCTATCTCTACATAACTCACACATAACGTTGGCTAACATCTACTTACCTAACCAAGGACAACACTTGCGCCTAGATTTAGAGTTCTGCGGCCAAAGGGGTGCATTAGCTATGCATGCTTTTTTCCCCCCCGCACCTTTTAAATACCGCTGGTAACACCCCCCTAAGTTAAATATAATTTTTATCTAACAAAATAAAATAAATCTTCTTAAATAAATTATTCCTATTTAAAGCTAAATGCTTACCTGTAAAATAAACCCTAATATAGCTACAATATAAATAATAATTATATTGTAGCTATTTTAGAATTTATATTTATTTTACAGTCAACTTTGTATTTATTTTAACTAGGTACAATAGCTATTAAATAGTTAATAACTATTTAATAGCTACCTAGTTAAAATAATTACAAAATTACCTATAAAATAAATCCTAACCTAAGTTACAATTAAACCTAACACTACACTATCAATAAATAAATTAAATACAAATACCTACAAATAAATACAAATAAATACACTAACTAAAGTACAAAAAATTAAAAAAGAACTAAGTTACAGAAAATAAAAAAATAATTTACAAACATTATAAAAATATTACAACAATTTTAAGCTAATTAAACCTACTCTAAGCCCCCTAATAAAATAACAAAGCCCCCCAAAATAAAAAAAATGCCCTACCCTATTCTAAAATAAAAATTAAAAAGCTCTTTTACGTTACCAGCCCTTAAAAGGGCCTTTTGCGGGCATGCCCCAAAGAATTCTGCTCTTTTGCCTGTAAAAAAAAACATACAATACCCCCCCCAACATTACAACCCACCACCCACATACCCCTAATCTAACCCAAACCCCCCTTAAATAAACCTAACACTAAGCCCCTGAAGATCTTCCTACCTTATCTTCACCACGCCGGGTATCACCGATCCGTCCAGAAGAGTGTCCGAAGTCTTCCTCCTATCCGGGCGATGTCTTCATCCAAGCGGGGACTGAAGAGGTCCATCATCCGGCTGAAGTCTTCATCCAAGCGGGGGCTGAAGAGGTCCATCATCCGGCTGAAGTCTTCTATCAAGCGGCATCTTCAATCTTCTTTCTTCCGGCTCCATCTTCATCCCGCCGACGTGGAACATCCTTTCTCCACAACAAACTCCCGACGAATGAAGGTTCCTTTAAGGGACGTCATCCAAGATGGCGTCCCTCGAATTCCGATTGGCTGATAGGATTCTATCAGCCAATCGGAATTAAGGTAGGAAAATTCTGATTGGCTGATTGAATCAGCCAATCAGATTCAAGTTCAATCCGATTGGCTGATTGGATCAGCCAATCCGATTGAGCTCGCATTCTATTGGCTGATCGGCACAGCCAATAGAATGCGAGCTTCCAATTGGCTGATCGTCGGCGGCGGGATGAAGATAGAGCCGGAAGAAAGAAGATTGAAGATGCCGCTTGATTGAAGACTTCAGCCGGATGATGGACCTCTTCAGCCCCAGCTTGGATGAAGACTTCAGCCAGATGATGGACCTCTTCAGCCCCCGCTTGGATGAAGACATCAACCGGATAGGAGGAAGACTTCGGACCCTCTTCTGAACGAATCAGTGATACCCGGCGTGGTGAAGATAAGGTAGGAAGATCTTCAGGGGCTTAGTGTTAGGTTTATTTAAGGGGGGTTTGGGTTAGATTAGGGGTATGTGGGTGGTGGGTTGTAATGTTGGGGGGGGGGTATTGTAGGTTTTTTTTTACAGGCAAAAGAGCAGAATTCTTTGGGGCATGCCCCGCAAAAGGCCCTTTTAATGGCTGGTAAGGTAAAAGAGCTTTTCAATTTTTATTTTAGAATAGGGTAAGGCATTTTTTTTATTTTGGGGGGCTTTGTTATTTTATTAGGGGGCTTAGAGTAGGTGTAATTAGCTTAAAATTGTTGTAATATTTTTATAATGTTTGTAAATTATTTTTTTATTTTTTGTAACTTAGTTCTTTTTTTATTTTTTGTACTTTAGTTAGTGTATTTATTTGTAGGTATTTGTATTTAATTTATTGATAGTGTAGTGTTAGGTTTAATTGTAACTTAGGTTAGGATTTATTTTACAGGTAATTTTGTAATTATTTTAACTAGGTAGCTATTAAATAGTTATTAACTATTTAATAGTTATTGTACCTAGTTAAAATAAATACAAAGTTGCCTGTAAAATAAATATAAACCCTAAAATAGCTACAATATAATTATTATTTATATTGTAGCTATATTAGGGTTTATTTTACAGGTAAGTATTTAGCTTTAAATAGGAATAATTTATTTAATAAGATTTATTTTATTTTGTTAGATTTAAATTATATTTAACTTAGGGGGTGTTAGGGTTAGGGGTAGCATTAGCTTAGGGGTTAATACATTTATTAGAGTAGCGGTGAGGTCCGGTCGGCAGATTAGGGGTTAATAATTGTAGGTAAGGTAGTGGCGACGTTGGGGGGGGCAGATTAGGGGTTAATAAATATTATGTAGGTGTCGGCGGTGTTAGGGGCAGCAGATTAGGGGTACATAGGGATAATGTAGGTGGTGGTGGTGTGCGGTCGGCAGATTAGGGGTTAAAAAAATGTATTATAGTGGCAGCGATGTGGGGGGACCTCGGTTTAGGGGTGCATAGGTAGTTTATGGGTGTTAGTGTACTTTAGAGCACAGTAGTTAAGAGCTTTATGAACCGGCGTTAGCCCAGAAAGCTCTTAACTCCTGGCTTTTCTCTGCGGCTGGAGTTTTGTCGTTAGATTTCTAACGCTCACTTCAGCCAAGACTCTAAATACCAGCGTTAGAAAGATCCCATTGAAAAGATAAGATACGCAATTGGCGTAGGGGGATCTGCGGTCAGGGCCGGTGCTAGGATTTTTGTCCACACAGGCGAGGATACATTTTGCCGCCCCCCCCCCCCCCGATTTTATACCATCCTATTGCTAGTTAAAAGGGATATTGAATCCAAGTTTTTTAGAGCATGACATTTTAAGCAACTTTAAAATTAACTCCTGTTATTATTTTTTCTTCATTCTCTTGGTATCTGTATTTTAAAAGCTGGAATGTAAGCTATGGAGCTGGACCATTTTTGCTTGTTTCAGCATCTTGCTTAATACATAGCAAATCAGACAGTGGTTGTGCTGCATGACAAATTATATATATATATATATATATATATATATATATATATATATATATATATATAATTTGTAGCACTAGGGGAGTAGAGAAATTTTACATTGAAAAAGTTAATGTCCCAGCATAAGAAGGAAAGTTATGGATTACTGTTGTGGGTGAAAATTCTCACCCACACACATTTACACACTTACACATACACACATACACATTTACACACCATTACACACACACACACTTACACAAACACACACACATACTTACACAAACATTTACACACACTTACACAAACACACACACACATTCTTACACAAACACACACACACACACATACACACAAACACATTTACACACACTTACACAAACACTTACACAAACACACACACATTTACACACACTTACACAAACACACACACTTACACAAACACACACACTTACACAAACACACACACACACACACTTACACAAACACACACACACACACACATTTACACACACACAAACACACATTTACACACACTTACACAAACACACTTACACAAACACACACACACACTTACACAAACACACACACACACACTTACACAAACACACACATTTACACACTTACACAAACACACACAAACACACATTTACACACACTTACACAAACACACACACATTTACACACACTTACACAAACACTTACACAAACACACACACATTTACACACACTTACACAAACACATACACACACAAACACATTTACACACACTTACACAAACAAACACACACACACACACATTTACACGCACTTACACAAACACACACACACAAACACACACATTTACACACACACACACACACACACACACACACATTTACACACACACACACACACACACACACACAAACACACATTTACACACATTTACACACACACATTTACACACACTTACACAAACACATACACACACACACAAACACATTTACACACACTTACACAAACACACACACACACATTTACACACATTTACACACACACACACACACACAAATGCAAAGACATATTCAAAAACACATTTAGATAAGGGCACCTAGGCACTAGACTGTGTTCCCAGTTACAATACATGGTGACCTCCCTCTGCATGAACAGCCCCCTTGCTCAATTATGTGGTAGCACAGTATCTCTCTGCACAGGGCTCGGGCTGCATTAAGCAGGTACTCCCACAAATGGCACTAAAGTCAAAAACAGAGCGCTTAAATCCCCATAAATCAGAAAAAAAGATATAGCTAAAAAACGAAGCCTCGAAGCATTTAAAAACAGTTGACAACGTGCAGCATGGAAAATAGCTCAGAAAGTTAAGTAAAAGTAAACTTGTAATCAACTGTCTGAGCTATTTTCCGTGTTGCAGTTTCTGAACTGTTTGCTTATTCTTAAATAAACACTTTCTTTTAAAGAACAGGCTTTGTTTTTTTCTATAGTAAATAAATTAATTTTTATCTATGTAAAGGCTTTGTTTTACCTTTTAACCGAAAAATGACTCTTCAGTCTGGTTCAAAAGAAAACTGCTGATTTTTTTTCTGGGGCCCTAAATATTTGGAAAATAGACGCTGGAAATTCAATCTTTTTTGCACACACTGCGGTTTTATCCGTCCCCTACAGTAACAGAAATAAAACCCACTTACACATTTATGTCTCTGGCTGCTAGCAGAGCAAAGGTGGAAATAACAATGAAAAGGCTGCTAAATCAGCGTGCAGGGGAGAACTGGCAACTTTTGGGCATGGGCAATTACATTATAGGAGCTAACAGACAGTCAGACACAAACTCAGAAACAGTGTAGTAGAAGATAATTTTAGAAAGGCAGCTGCTTACCTGTGACTGCTGCCATCAGAACTAACTGTCACTGAGGTCAGGGGAACTCAATTCCATTTCCAGCCAGAAGTAGCGCGGCTCCTACATAGCTGCTCCACCCCTCCTCCTTTCCCTACAGAAGCCTGCTGCCACTGCGTGCACTGAACAGCTGCAGCCTGTGCGCGCGGGAAATATTTTCAGACGCTGCCTTTTTAAAAATTGAAGCTCAATATAGAACAGACAGTGTCATAGGTAGCACGGCGTTGGCACCCCATTTTCCCAAGTCGCGCAAAGGAAATTCAAGGATGTCTGGGTGGGGTCGGACTGTAAGTGTAAAAAAAAATAAAAAAATTAAAAAAAAGTTGCTGCTGCAGCCTGCATGTTGAACTTGTCACCGGCAGTTTTGCGCCCCAATACTAATGCGCCCTAAAGCGGTTGCCTAGCTTGCCTGTATGCAAGCGCCGGCCCTGTCTGCGGTATGGAAAAGTCGCGGCTGGAAAGTGAGCATTAGACCCTTTCCTGACTGACTCTAAATACCAGCGGGCGGCCAAAACCAGCGTTAGGACCCCTTTAACACTGGTTTTGATGGCTAATGCAGAACTCTAAATCTAGGCGATAGTTTTTAAACAAATATCGCAAATACTACTGGAACATGCAAAAGGCATAATATACCTGGCAGGAGATTTCAATTTACCGCTAGATCCCACACGGGATACTTCCACGGGCACGAAAAGCACACCACAGAAGGTCATAAAAGCCATAAACACACAGCTACACCACCTTAAGCTACATGACATATGGAGATCATTGAACCCTGGGATACAGGACTACACTTTCTATTCACACTCACATCAGGTCTACACTAGGATAGATTATTTGATAGCGGACCAGGCAGGGCTATCACTGATCGAGAGCTCTAGTATACTTCCTATTACATGGTCCGACCACGCACCAGTACAATGCACCATAATCTGGCTGGAAATGCCCATGCGCCCCTTTCTATGGAGAATGGATGACTACACACTAGAGAGCCCACTAATCAAGCTAGCAGTAGACACGGACCTGAGACATTACTTTGAAGACAACACACTGGACGCTATGCCCACTAGCACAACATGGGAAGCTCACAAATGCTTAGTACAAGGTGAGTTCATAAAGCACAGGGCAAGAGAGGTTAGGGAATGCCGCCAGTTCGTAAACTCATCACTATCCCAAATTAGATACTGGGAAACGGAATTGAAAAAAAAACCCTCCTCTGCTAATACACTGCAATCACTGACTAAGGTCAAGGCCGATCTAAACAAATACTACATTAAAGAGTACCAACGAAAGGCATCAATCTTGCAGCAAAAGTACTTTGACATAAATGACAAGATAGGGCCATCCCTAGTTAAAGCACTGCGACGAAAACAGTTAAACACACACATATATGCGCTAACAGACGCAGATGGGGAAAGGCAGAATGATAGCGAGAAAATAGCAGAGGCATTCAGGAGTTATTATGGGGAACTCTACAACATTAGTAATGACAGCACACAGACAGAACTGGACAGCTATCTAGAGGGAGTCAAACTATGCACACTCACACCAGAGGAAACTGAATCCTTGGACAGGCCAATCACGAGGGATGAAGTCAAAATAGCCATACAAAGTATGCCAAATGGCAAAAGCCCGGGCCCAGATGGCTTAGGAATAAAATAATACAAAACTTATCTTCATCACTTGCTAGTACCATTGACATCCCTTTTCAACTCACTGCTGAAGGAGGGTGGGTTCACAGATCAAATGTTAGAGGCAAACATCACTGTACTCCCCAAGTCGGGAAAAAACCCAGATAGGCCAGAAAATATCCGCCCCATATCACTCCTGAATTCGGACATCAAAATCTATGCTAAGATCTTAGCTAACAGAATAAACAGGTTCCTCCCCAAATTAATACACCCAGACCAAGTGGGGTTCGTACCGGGAAGAGAAGCGCAAGACAACATGCTAAAAGCACTACAACTGGTGGGACACGCCCAACATCATTGCATCCCCCTGGTACTTGTTTCCACATACGACCGAAAAAGTGTTCGACCGGGTACATTGGCCATTTCTAAAAGCGGTACTGACCAAAATGAAATTTAGCAAGACCTCCATAGAACAAATATTTACATTATATAGAAACCCCACTGCAAGAGTAAAGGTAAATGGCCTATTGTCCAACTGCTTCACAATTAGAAATGGTACAAGACAAGGGTGCCCCTTGTCTCCGCTCCTCTTCGCCGTGACTATAGAGGTCTTGGCGCAGAGGATACGCGAAGACGTACACATTTCAGGAATACTCACAAAAACATGTGAATACAAACTGGCATTATATGCAGATGACGTGCTTCTGACATTGACCAAAGCTGACAAATCACTTGACAAGGCCCTGACTACCTTTAAGGAATACAGATATTTTTCTAACTTCCACCTTAATATAACTAAATCAGAACTCTTAAATATCACATATAATCAAGAGGAGCTAGAAGAGGCCCTACGAGGCTGCCCCCTGAGACAGCAAAAGAATAAAATGAAATATCTAGGGATAAATCTCTCTCCAGATCACCACATCATATTTCAAGAAAATTATAAAGCCCTAGAACGCACTCTAATTGCAGATCTGTCCAGTTGGAAGAACAAGTCAATTTCTTGGGTGGGAAGAATTAACGTGGTAAAAATGAATATACTCCCCAGACTGTTATACCTACTTCAAACTACACCTATCCCACTCCCTAGTAACTACATGCATAAGCTACAAACATTGATGGAACAATACATATGGGGAGGTATAAGACCTAGAGTAGCCAGGAAAACACTCTATATGCCCAGGGACAGAGGAGGATTTGGGGTACCAAACATCCAAATCTACAAGCAGGTGATTACCCTACACAGACTTATTGACTGGTACCTTGGGGACCCAAATAAAGTGTGGGTACAGCTGGACTGTGACATTATGAACACCAAAAATGCAGGTCTCATTGCCTGGACCCTCAAGAAAGATAGACCGGCAGTAATAACAAACTACCCTTTGCTAGTTGACTTCTACACATACTGGGATAGGATAATCAACACCACAACAAATGTGTCCACTAAACAATCCCCACTGATGCCAATATATCAAAACGCAGCAGTTCCATGGAACCGCTCAGAAAGGGAGACAGAGTATAATACACCTTTCAAAGAATGCACCCTCGCTGCATTAATCTCAGGAGGCAAACTTAAAACACATTCCGATATAGTAGATGAGTTGCCTGATATAAACATGAACTGGTTCTCCTATACAAAACGAAGTGATTTTCTAATGACACACAAGCACAAAAAGGACTTCACAAGACAACCTACCTCATTTGAAAACTTGTGCATGCGAGACTCACCTACGGCACATGCAATTTCCTAACATATAAACTCCTTCTCACTGAGGAACCACAAACACTTCCTTCATATACAAAAGCATGGGAGAAGGAATTACAAATAGAGATCTCACACAAGGAATGGCAAATAGCCTTTCAAGCAACCAAAACAACATCAATATCTTTGAGGGTACAGGAGTCGAGTTACAATTTTCTGTCAAGGTGGTACCTAACCCCTAGTAGATTGAAGCGCATATACAAACATGCTTCGGGTAGGTGCTGGAGAGATTGTAGAGGTGAGGGCACGTTAACACACATTTGGTGGAACTGCCCAAAATTAGACAACTACTGGGTGAAAATACTTACTCACATTGAACATGTCGTAGGAAAATCACTGCAAAACAATCCACCAACACTATTATACATGTCACTGCCCAAACTAGAATGCAAAGCGAACAAAGCCTTACTGCTAGTCATGCTGAACAGCGCTAAATTATTAATACCACAACACTGGAAATCCAGAGTTGTCCCCACAGTAGCGGAATGGCAGGGACAGGTGGACATGCTCCTAAACCTAGAAAGATATCATCATGTCAAACAGGGAACAGTTGAGGTACATGAACATATGCTGGAGAGATGGGCCATGAGCAAGTAACGCCCAGAGAATCTCAGAGCCCCTGCTAATGACTGATACTATAGATCGGGATGAGAGGTAGAACCTAGGTTTTTACACCACTTCACATATGATCTGAGACATAAATATGTAATTAATGTCATTCAAATTATTTGTTTTGCATATGTTTTTTTCTTTCTTGTTTTTCTTTTCTATGGCTGTATTGTAAAAAGCCGCCACACCTCATGAGCCAAAAGGACTCAACAATAGACTCAATGTGGCATCTAGACGAGAAGTTATGTTCTGGACATTTGAAAAACTATTACAAACAACCTGGTAGGATGGCCAAGATTTGGCATTAGGCTGAACATTTTCTTACAGAGTTTTATGTTTTATGATGCCTTGAATGTTATGTTTTTTCTGAAAATTTCTCAATAAAAAATATTATTTAAAGATAGATTATATTAATTGTATCCTCTCTCAAAATTTGTATATGGATAGTTTTGAGAGAGGATACATCTATAATGATAACCCATTTAAAAACAATTTGGTAAAATACTATAGGTACATTGATGATGTCATTATCCTCTGGAGGGGCCCAGAAGAGACCTTATCCAGCTTCTCTGAGTATATTAATAAGAATAGATATGATTTAAAATTCAGTGGCACTAGTTCAAGAGACAGTATCAAATTTTTGGATATACATATGTTAAGAGACACTACTGATAATAAGATAATTGTATGTAACCATAGGAAGTTGGTTGATAAAAACAGCTTTGTGGATGCAAAGAGTGCACACCTTAAGAGTTGGAAATCTAATATTCAGACAAGTCAGTATACTAGGATAAGACGGAATTGCTCAAGATTTTGAAAAAGAGGCAGAGGTCCTAGATACAAAATTTGTTAACAAAGGGTATGATAGAACTACTCTGGAAAAAGCCAAAAATAAGGCCACCAATATAGATAGACAAACCCTTCTGCATGGAAATAAAGAAAGATGTACCCAAGATACAACAAAAGGCACTGAACAAGTGAGGTTTATTACCACATATAATGAGGGGGCACATATAATTAGAAAAGTACTTAACAAACACTGGGGTTTATTAAAGACAGATCCCCTACTGGGGGAAGTAATAGGGGACAAACCAGTCATTACCTTTAAGAAAAATAAAAATGCAAAGAGTTTTTTGGCACCCAGTAAACTAAGGAAAGATGAAACTAGAAGTACCACACAAACAAATAATTTGAGTAACTGGCTTTCCATCCCTATGGGTATCTATAGATGCAATAAGGGCAAATGTAACATGTGTCGACATGTTAAGAAGAGAAATACATTTGCAAATTATAATAACACTGAACACTTAACAATTAAACATAGATGCAATTGTGAATCAACCTACACAGTGTATCTTTTAAAGTGTAAATGTGATTTAATCTATATTGGACACATCTAAAGAAAGATTAGGACAAGATTTAATAAAAATCTCTATAACATCAAAAATAATTTTGACAAACATAGTGTACCAAATCATTTCAGGACTGTACATGGTAGTGATCCCAGGGGATTACAAATACAGGTAATAAATTGGATACCCTCTGAGAATAAGAACATACTTAGATATTTGAGACAAAAAGAGACAGAGTGGATTTTTACACTTAAGAGTCTGACTCCACTAGGTCTCAATGTTGATCTAAATGTGCAAGCATTCCTGTAATGAAGTCTCTATGGATGAATGTATCCCTTTCAACTTCCTTCCTTTTTGTATATTACTTCCCTTACCTTATATGAAATTCTATTAATATTATTAGTATATTGTAGTAAAAGATATCTGAGCAGGCACTTGTAAACCATATGAAATTAAAATATTTCTTGATGTGTTTTTTAATAATTATTACAGATGCCGTAGATGAATTCTTAAATAGTCATTAATTGTGTTATTAGTTCTGTTATCAATTGTGTTTTTAATTTTTTAATATAGACTCATTTGGTTTCTGATTAATGACTGTTAAATATGTACGAATTTTAGTTATGGTTCAGATGGACACGGGAATCTCAGCTGAGCACAGAGATTTACCAGTAACAGAATACACCAATTAGGAACGAGGATGATGTTTAAATGAAGTGACATCCTGCAGTTCAATATCGCTCTTGAAAAAGTCTGGGCGTACTCTGGGAGAAACGCGTTGTATACTTATGTGCGAGCGCTGCTATACCTCTTGAGTTTTATCTCAAGTGTTCTGTTTGCTAGAAAGAATGGGAAATATGCAGGAACTGTTGGCTTTTCTGCTTTGCAGCGCTGCTCTGCATCAGGCTGTTTTTCAAACAGCAATGTGCTCTGGCTGCACTGTGTAAGTTTTCCTTAATATAGTGCATCTAGAACAAAGTGCTGTTTGAAGATATCAGTCAAATATGGAGTAGCACTGCAAAGTGGCAGTGACTGTCTCTCAGGGATTTTTTCATGATTCCTTTTAAAAAACTTTCTTTTTTTCTTTGCAGCTAATTTGCAATCCAAATAATTTTCAACTGCTGCACTATATTATAAAACTTTAAAAATTGCTTTATTCTACAATTAATCAACACATTGCAATATTGAAATGGTAATTTAGTGTAACTGACTAATTTAAAATGTAATTTTATTTCAAAATGATCAGCAGAAAATGTTTCACTAGGAAAACCTAATTGCAGATAGCAGAATTGACGTGGATTATGTTATCACAGCAGAAGGTAATTTTAACATCAAACAGATAGATATGGCAACGCACAATATTATGAGTGGTAAATGCAGGTTTAACATCATAAACAGAAACCTTGCTACTATCTTAGGTGTAACTAAACTATTATAATACAAAACTGATAAATTAAATGCAGTCTAATAGATTACAGTCAGGCAAAGGAGATATTAGCTATTGATTAAAGCTATAGTCATAATAAAACATTAGGCAATAATTACCCAGGACAAAATAAAGACTTTGGCAACTCACACAGAAGTTAACATCATATTTATATATTCAATCTAACATTCTTGTATTTATCAACACTCCCAATGTCCACAGATCTTAGGGATATTAGCCATCATAAAGTGGTGTAGGAGGCATGATAAGACAAACACTATCCGATCATAAGGCATACAGTATGTCTCCGTTTTTAATAGGAAAAGAAAGTGCCTAGATCTGAAAGGGTAAATAAGGACAAAATACACAGCTACTAACTAATAAGCGCAACATAATATATCAAATTAAACTGCTACTATCATCATATTGAGCTATATTCATTGTAGGAAAACACAAACTCCTAATAATAGATGATCAATATTATAGAATATATAAACCTGTAAAATAAACAAGAGGAAAAAAAGCACTGGCATTACAGGCAAATCAGAAAAGCTGTTATTGTCTCAAACTTTGCAAACCATAGTTTTTCAGAAAAGCGGTCATGATATCCTGCTCTAGAATATGGTACAAATATCAATAACTTAGTTAACCTAATCCTTGCAGAAAATATCTATGTCCTCATAACTGGCGATTAAGAACACCGTGGATTATTCTGCTTTGCCACAGTCCCAATGTTGTTATGAAAAGATGCTTGATCCAGGACATCTTGGCTTACCACAAAAGAATTCCTTCTACCAGTCGATATGCAACAACCACTGCATATCCATGAAAGGAGCTCTGTCTGTGGTGGTGACCACTGGATAAACTGCCGCATATCTCTCCCATTGTGGCTCGAAGTGAGAAAAGTGCTCCTTTGTGACATCTTCCATACTTTTTAAGCCAGTAGCTGGACAATCTTCTATAATAACAGAATTATATTGAAGGATCTGACCTTAGATTAGTATTATTAGTGCACCTAATATCGTCAGGCTGCGTCTCTGGTAGCGGGTGTATATTCTGTGGTGCCGAAATATCCAGATTCCTATTTGCAGTGACAGGGCTCAGGGCACACTGCTGAGAAAAAGTCTTACATAATTTAGTGAAGTGATCATCAAGAAGCTTTGTTACACTTTGCTGAAAAGTAAGCCACGTGTACTCCATCATTTTACGGTGGTGGAAAGCAAAGTAAGTTGAGGATCCATAAATGGCACAGCGGCACTAAAACACTAATTGGGAAAATGCAGTGAAAAGAAAGATAGCACTGCTTGCTTGGCGGCTCCAGGAGTGTTACCGCAGAGGGGGGTAGTATGAGGTCATCTTCCCTTCCACCTAAGACCTTGAATTTTCCCAGCAAACTGGGGATAGATTAAATAGAAAAGGTTATACCAAATCATCACCTTCTATAAAGGCAGAATCGACTAATATGAATACTAATCTACTTAATATCCTCAATAACTCAGTATAGCCATCTGATTTAAGATTTAATAAGTTACATTCACCTAGATTACGAGTTTTGCGCTAAACAGGGTGCAAACATAACTCCAATAAATTTGCGTTACTGCACTCTACATAGCGCTGCCATTACGAGTTACTGAAAAGCCTCCATTTGCTGTGCGTTATGGTACGTTAAGCTCCATACCGCACTAAAGCCAAGGGCTGAGTTTACTTACTCGTGCACTCTTTCCCCCATAGACATCAATAGGGAGAAACTGTTAGAAAAAAAAACTAACACCTGTGATCGCTGAATGGTGATTGCCGTCAGCCATTAGGATTTCAGAAGCTCTCATCTTATTGGCTGATTTGAATTTCAAGAATCAAATCAGCCAATAGGAATGCAAGGTACGCCATTTTGAAATGGGTACCTTGCATTCAACTTCAGTGTACGGAGGTGATCGTATAAAGAGGACGCTCAGTGCAGGATGTCATCTCCCTCCAGGATAGCTCCGCTCTGCGCCACGGGGATGAAGATAGAAGATGTCCCTGAGATGGATGAAGGTGTCGCCGCCTAGATGAAGACTTCTTGCCGCATGGATGAAGATGGATGTCCGGACTTCAGGAACCGTGAGTAGATTTTATGGGGTTAGTGTTAGGTCTTTTTTAAACAATTTTTATGTGGAGTTTTTTTTTTAGATTAGGGCTTTGGGCACTTGTAAAAGAGCTGAATGCCCTTTTAAGGGCAGTAAAAGAGCTGAATGCCCTTTTAATGGAAATGCCCATACAATTTCCCCTTTAGGGCAAGTTAGGTTTTTTATTTTGGGGGGTTGGTTTGCGTGTTGGTTTTTTACTTTTAGTGGGGACTTAGTAATTTTTTAATAGAAAAACATAAATTATGCTTACCTGATAATTTATTTTTTTTCCGTGGGAAAGAGTCCACAGCCGCATTCATTACTTGTGGGAAATAAGAAACTGGTCACCAAGAGGAGGCAAAGACACACCAGCCAAAGTCTTAAATACTCCTTCCACTTCCCCTATCCCCCAAGGAACAAGGATCAGTGGAAGAAATATCAAGGTGAAAGGGTGCCAGAAGACTATACACGAAAAACGCATAAAAAATGGTGCGGGGGGCTGTGGACTCTTTCCCATGGAAGAAAATGAAATTATCAGGTAAGCATAATTTATGTTTTTCTTCCTAATGGGAAATAGTCCAAAGCCGCATTCACTGAATGCCAAGAATGGGAGGGTAAGAGGCGGCCCAAACTGAGTGCACCAGGACTGAACCACACCCATAAATAAAAAAGTCCAGCTTCATCCAAAAGCAGGGTGCAAAAACATGAAGAAAAAATGGCCCCAAGGACACAAACGACAGTCGCAAGCCTGGGCAAAAACCACTTGCAACATCATCGAGCCAACAGGACTCGAATTGCCCAAAGGCAGATCCCATACACACGCCCCCCTAAGGGAACGCTGACCAAGAACTCCCCAAAGGAAGAAGCAAGGTAGGAGGATAACTAACCAGAACCCTGTCCTTCAAAAGACAGATCAAACTAGCTCGGGAGACTTCCAGAAAACCTCATGAATGCCGAAAAAAAGGGGATCATCAGTCAAACATGACCAAGCCGGAGACCGAAAGAGAACAAAAAGTATCTCGAGAACAAAAAACACACAGACGACTAAGTAGCACGTTATAGTGCAGTCACAGATAAAGGGAAAAAAACCTTTGTCCAGCTCCCCAGCTGGAGGGAACCAAAGAGAAACAGAACCAGAAGAAACCAAGTTCCTAGACAAACACCCCATGGAGGAAAAAATCAGAGATCCAAACCCCCCCGAGAGCTCAGAGAGCACCTCAACAGGGACCCACTGCATCCAAAAGAAACAGAGACAGCTGAAAAGTCAAGAGATGACCAGAACCACAGCCTAGGATCCTGAGATAAACAGGGATGTCCTCCACAACCGCAGAACCGCCGCAACGAGGACCGCACACACGCAAAAAAACAACCTGTCAAAGACAGTGAAAAGTCCAGGGACAGAGTCCCATGCCCCCCCCTTGAACGAGAGGGAGGAACACCACCAGCCACCTCAAAAGAGTGTGACCAGAAACACGGGCAGAGTCCCACCAGAACTAGAGGAACACCAAACCCAGATGTCCATTCCCAAAGGCATCTCCATCCCTGAACCAGGGACAAAAGGAACACACCCCCAGAGACAAAAGTCTCCCAAGGGAAGACGGAGGACAAAGGAAAACCATGCCCCACACAAAACTCGACACAGGGGTCAAAATGAACCAAAAACGAGCCAGCCTCCAAAGGTGCAGAGAGTACCTGAGGTAGAATCTCGGTTCCCCACAGCAGATACTGGTGGGGAAGAATTGAGGACAAAGTGACCCGCACCAAGACACTACACAGGAATGCTGATGCATGGTCAGAGCACCAGAACAATGGACCCCAAAGGTAGTTGAGAACACATTCCTGCACAGAAAACAAAAGCCCCAAGCAGCCATAAGAAGAGGACCAAACTCTCTAAATAGAGAAAAGGAAAAAACCCTTCCGGACACAACCCGACCACCCGAGGGAAAAACTGGGACAAGCATAGACAGAACTATACCAACACCACCCGGAACCCCAGCCCAATCTCAGATCCATGAATAAAACTGAAGAAGAGGACCCTGGCCAAAATTCCGGTCAGACACTCCTCACCCAAGGAAGGAACCCGAAAAAAACGGGAAATGTAGCAAAACCCTAGGAAAGGACTGCGAAAAAACACAGAACCGATCTCAAGGTGATAGAACCCACGACACCGAGCTAACCTCCATGACATGCAGAAACTAGGGTCCCACGTCATCTCCCGACCCTAAGAGGGTGGAGAAATCTCTGGGGGAAAAAATAGAATCAGAACCGAAATGAACAAGGCGACCCCAAGAAACAAACCACCTTGTGCGGTGGGAGAAATAAGGGTTACCCGCAAATGTAGAGGAAGGGTGCAGCTGGGAATCCGCCGCTTGAGGAACAGAGCCCCCAGAGGCTGATGGCTCAATAGGCCTCTGGTTCCCTGAGCCCGAGGAACAAGGCGCACTAAGAAGGCACAAGAGAGAGGACTGATAAACCTGCGTCAGTGGGGCCAAAGCACCTTCCTCACAAGAGGAAGAATCAGAATCAGAAACAACGACAGTCTCAGCTTCAGAATCCTCCATGGTTAAAACCAAGAGAAAATAAGGACAATATGAAAAAAACAAATGGCACCTGACACCAACAATGGCTGGGGCACTCACCACCTCCTATGACAAGATCTAAATGAAGCAGAAAATCTTCGTCGCCACACGGTAAGGAATGCAGAAGTGTAACAAACCCAGCGTAACAATGCCCAGTCAGAAGGTGAACCGTAAGTCCAAAAAAAGTGCCAGAAAAGATGGCAACTAGGCCCCACTAAATTCTTCAAGCAATTATCCCGTCTCAGCCACAGAGCCAATACCCAATACACAAGCAGGGAGATCACATAAGAAACATGATTAAGGAACCCCACCCTGTTCACAAATCCCCCCAAAGGAAGGAATTATCCCACGATTCCCAGATCTGAACAGAGGAGTCTCACTGAGACCCATACCTTATCTGTCACATAACAACATAACATTCATATTGATAAAATGAAACGATCTTACCGGAATATACGCCGTGGAACAGAAACACGGCCCTTCAAGTGTCTGATAGTAGCATCGCCTCCGTCATGGACTTGAGAGAAGACAGCAGGTAGCGAAGCAAAGGGTTGGCTAAGCCAAATGCTAAAGCAGTTGTTAATTTGAATCGGGATGGTGTCACAGAGAGAACTCCCACTGCATCTACGGACTCTAACATTCGCCCAGGTCCTCACTGAGAGACTCAAAAAGAGGAGTATGGCCAAAGCACCAAACTATTGGAGGCTGGGTCTAACTTGGATAAAATGGATTGGTCTATTCATATATTTAAGTATATTTATATAAAGTTGAGCGTTAACAAAACTTCATACAATTAATAGAACCTTTTACAACACAGTAACGTTTATACATACATTGACATAAAACCATGGATTCATGTACTAAATAAAATGTTCCAAATACTCAATACAGTATTCCAAATGCTTGATACAATATAAAACAATGTTAAAACAATGTTGAAACGATACTGGCAGTGATAAGTTATGCAAGAATAATTGTTGACAAATATATTTTCAATGCTTGATACAATTTAAATTTATGCTTGGCTAATAAATGGTAACATCTTTTGTATTTGGGGTGTGCTGATGCTCATCTAATTGTATAAGAAATATGTGAGAGAATGTTTAAGGTGGTGTTAATGAATCAAAGAATTAGGTATAGATCATATACAGTGGGGCAAAAAAGTATTTAGTCAGCCACCAATTGTGCAAGTTCTCCCACTTTAGAAGATGAGAGAGGCCTATAATTTTCATCATAGGTATACCTCAACTATGAGAGACAAAATGTGGAAACAAATCCAGACAATCACATTGTCTGATTTGTAAAGAATTTATTTGCAAATTATGGTGGAAAATAAGTATTTGGTCAATATCAAAAGTTCATCTCAATACTTTGTTATATATCCTTTGTTGGCTATGACAGAGGTCAAACATTTTCTGTAAGTCTTCACAAGGTTGCCACACACTGTTGCTGTAATGTTGGCCCATTCCTGCATGCAGATCTCCTCTAGAGCAGTGATGTTTTGGGGCTGTCGCTGGGCAACACGGACTTTCAACTCCCTCCAAAGGTTTTCTATGGGGTTGAGATCTGGAGACTAGCTAGGCCACTCCAGGACCTTGAAATGCTTCTTACGAAGCCATTCCTTTGTTGCCCGGGCGGTGTGTTTGGGATCATTGTCATGCTGAAAGACCCAGCCACGTTTCATCTTCAATGCCCTTGCTGATGGAAGGAGGTTTGCACTCAAAATCTCACGATACATGGCCCCATTCATTCTTTCATGTACACGGATCAGTCGTCCTGTTCCCTTTGCAGAGAAACAGCCCCAAAGCATGATGTTGCCACCCCCATGCTTCACAGTAGGTATGGTGTTCTTTGGTTGCAACTCAGCATTCTCTCTCCTCCAAACACGACGAGTTGTGTTTCTACCAAACAGTTCTACTTTGGTTTCATCTGACCATATGACATTCTCCCAATCCGCTTCTGGATCATCCAAATGCTCTCTAGCATAATTCAGACGGGTCCGGACATGTACTGGCATAAGCAGGGGGACACGTCTGGCACTGCAGGATCTGAGTCCCTGGCAGCATAGTGTGTTACTGATGGTAGCCTTTGTTATGTTGGTCCCAGCTCTCTGCAGGTCATTCACTAGGTCCCCCCCCATGTGGTTCTGGGATGTTTGCTCACCGTTCTTGTGATCATTTTGACTCCACGGGGTAAGATCTTGCGTGGAGCCCCAGATTGAGGGAGATTATCAGTGGTCTTGTATGTCTTCCATTTTCTAATTATTGCTCCCACGGTTGATTTCTTCACACCAAGCTGCTTGCCTATTGTAGATTCAGTCTTCCCAGCCTGGTGCAGGTCTACAATTTTGTTTCTGGTGTCCTTTGACAGCTCTTTGGTCTTCACCATAGTGGAGTTTGGAGTGTGACTGTTTGAGGTTGTGGACAGGTGTCTTTTATACTGATAACAAGTTCAAACAGGTGCCATTAATACAGGTAATGAGTGGAGGACAGAGGAGCCTCTTAAAGAAGAAGATACAGGTCTGTGAGAGCCAGAAATCTTGCTTGTTTGTAGGTGACCAAATACTTATTTTCCACCATAATAGGCAAATAAATTCTTTCCAAATCAGACAATGTGATTGTCTGGATTTGTTTCCACATTTTGTCTCTCATAGTTGAGGTATACCTATAATGAAAATTACAGGCCTCTCTCATCTTCTTAAGTGGGAGAACTTGCACAATTGGTGGCTGACTAAATACTTTTTTGCCCCACTGTATTAGTGTGTTCTGTGTCCTGCACCTAAGTGTGCTCAGTTTTCCACCTTTGTATTTCGATATAGGTATTTTTGAGGTAAAGAACAAAAACCTGTTTCAGTTAGAGTTAGACTCAAAAATGCTAATGCGGTGATAGATATAAATCCAGTGGCAAAAATATAGTGACAAAGAAATGAAAAATATAGTGATTTTTTTTATAAAAAAGTGAAGAGAAATTATAGAAATATGAAAAAAAAAATGTGAAAAAATATATAAAAATATAAAAAATATAAAAAATCCACTCCGTGATATGTAGACAGTGTCAGTGATATCTCAAGTGTGAGAAAAGGTTTCTGGGGCAGCGTGATGGCGCTGAGTGCTTTATAAGTCGCTTGAAGCAGCGTATTGATGCTATAGTTTGGATGTACAACCCCCAATCCTTATTACTTAGTGTCGAGTTTGTATACAGGAAAACTGATAATTTGAAGAGCAAACTAGCCCTGAGTATACAGAGAAATAAAACATCTGGAGTAAAGGATGTTTTTGGAAAAGAGATTAAAGGTTTCTACCCCTGCCACACCTGTAAGGCATGTAAATGCAGAGTTAAAACCACGGAATTTCAGTCGTATAACACAAAAGAGAAACATACGATTCAAAATCTCATCAGATGTCATGACAAAGGAGTAGTGTACCTGTTGCAATTTTCTTGTGGCCTCCAATATGTAGGACAAACCTCAAGTACATTGAAAGACAGGATACAAGAACATCTCCTACTGATTGAGAAATTAAATAAGGATACAGCCTTATATCTGTACTTTTTTACGATACACAACGGGAACATTAAGGACCTTAAATTCATGGGGATACAGAAAGTCATTAAGAACTGGAGAGGAGGCAATTACGAGAAGAAATTACTGACGGCAGAATCCAAATGGATTTTTCACCAAGGTTGCCTGTACCACAGAGGGCTAAACAACAGAGAAGACCTGTCCCATCTCTTGAATCTGACCTGAAGTCATCAAATCCCTCAAATGTATGTGAACTCTATATATGGAACCAGTAGACTCTCCCTTAGATTTGTTTTCAGATTTATGTGAGCTCTATATATGGAATACAGAGACATGTTTAATCCTACTAGTCTCTGTATACTAATATAGGCCCAAATATGAAAGGATAACTACTTCCTGGATAACCACTTCCTCATATTAGAACTTCTCTATCCGTTTCTTCACAATTCAGGACCTAATAAGGGTCAGATTTATGCAGTCATTTATTTATTCATTTATCTATATTCATAACTCACATCTATTAGTTAAATCCTAAAACATAGTATTTCATTCTAAACATTAAACATTAGTTGTTTACAAGGGCAAAAAAACTATTGAAACTACTGAAGTTATTTCTCTAGATGGATACAACCCAAGTTCCTAAGTGCCCCACTTAATCAATCATCCTAACTTAGCTATTACACAAAACTATTATAACATATTAATTTTCATCTAGCTATTACACAAGAGAGAAACAAGACAATCTAATAAGAGACTTTGATCATTGATAGTTAGATTGAGAGTCCACTTATTGAGTGTTCATCAAGTATACACCATTTAATATGTATTATAGTGATGTGCTTCTACCAAACATATTTGTGTCAATTATAATCCTTGTCCAATCCTTATCAGCCAGTGTATTATTAGTATTATTATTATTACTTTGATTAATACATTAGAACTGTAACACTTCATTATATCGAGTTAGGGGAGATATAACCTGTACTTTTGATGATCACACAAAAAGTAGTGAAAAGCTGGTTTAACACAGCTATCATACATAGTTGAGCCAATATATTACTCTGAATTATACACTAGAGTTTGTCACACTTAGTCACATTAAGGGAGATGGAACCAGTTTAGAAAAACCAGTGCCTTCGACGATCATACTAATCGTAGTGGAAAGCAGGTTCTAACATAGCCATCTTAGACAGTGGAGACGGTAAAACAACTCCCCTTATTAGCTTTAAATCGATCTTATTCTTAAATACAAATAAGAAGAAATCAGTTAGTAGCAACCTAAAATAGCCTCAATATGACTATTTCCCATGTTTCTAAACTTAGTCCATCTGAATAAGAAATTTCTCCTCATTTCCCCTTTTAGTTTGGGAGAAGATCATATGTACAAATAGCAGCTTTAAATAATCAAATGTCATACAATCAAAATCTCTATTCTCTAATCTTAGTTTATTATAAAAAAGAAATTTTACATTAGTATAACGACCTTTTGCCATTATACTACGAAAAATTATAACATGCAATATAGCTATATTTAGTAAACAAGTATATGAGGTCCAATCAAAAGAAAAATTCACACACACCTATAATATTAACCAATCGCGCACTGTTTCACAGCCAACACCTAAAACCAGGGTGTGACATCATGTCCAATAGAAAGTACCTAGATCAAAACAGTAGTTGGTCATAACGGCTAAATTAGAAACCAATTTAAAAAGAAAAGAAAGGGAACGACTTTAAGAAATAACGGACATGACATCAATGCCGTAAGAGGCTGGGTCAGTAAGGATATTCCTAAGTGGAAATCAAGAGAGGGTTATTTCAGAAATATTTTTAGAAATGTCTTCAGAAATAATTTGACAATTTAAAAACTTTTTTATTTATTTTATTGAGAAACTTTTACAGTAAACACCGGAAGCACTGAAAGAGACTTCCGGTTGTAATCAAATGGTCATAAATCATCCGGTATATAAAGCCACCAGATACACAACTAAACCAGTCTTGATAAAGGCCTTTGAGAGGCCAAAACGCGTCGACAATGGTAAGCTATATTTCATCGATTCATTATAGTCTAAACGATCTACACCATCATATTTATCTTTTACAGGGAGATTACCCATAGACTCTACAGAGGGATTTCTTATATATTCTACAAGGGAATACAGAGGGACTTCCTATACAACCCTCAAGGGAACTCGACACTATCAGTTTTTCTGTATACAAATTCGACACTAAGTAATAAGGATTGGGGGTTGTACATCCAAACTACAGCATCAATATGCTGCTTCAAGCGACTTGTACAATAAGGCCTTATAAAGCACTCAGCGCCATCACGCTGCCCCAGAGACCTTTTCTCACACTTAAGAGATCACTGACACTGTCTACATATCACGGAGTGGATTTTTTATATTTTTTATATTTTTATATATTTTTTCACATTTTTTTTCATATTTTTATAATTTCTCTACACTATTTAAAAAAAAATCATTATATTTTTCATTTCTTTGTCACTAATTTTTGCCACTGGATTTATATCTATCACCGCATTAGCATTTTTGAGTCTAACTCTAACTGAAACAGGTTTTTGTTCTTTACCTCAAACATACCTATATCGAAATACAAAGGTGGAAAACTGAGCACACTTAGGTGCAGGGCACAGAACACATTATTATTTGATCTATACCTAATTCTTTGATTCTTTAACACCACCTTAAACATTCTCTCACATATTTCTTATACAATTAGATGAGCATCAGCACATCCCAAATACAAAAGATGTTACCATTTATTAGCCAAGCATAAATTTAAATTGTATCAAGCATTGAAAATATATTTGTCAACAATTATTCTTGCATAACATATCACTCCCAGTATCGTTTCAACATTGTTTTATATTGTATCAAGCATTTGGAATACTGTATTGAGTATTTCGAACATTTTATTTAGTACATGAATCCATGGTTTATGTCAATGTATGTATAAACTTTACTGCGTTGTAAAAAGTTCTGTTAATTGTATGAAGTTTTGTTAACGCTCAACTTTAAATAAATATACTTAAATATATGAATAGACCAATCCATTTTATCCAAGTTAGACCCAGCCTCCAATAGGTAGGAGCTTTGGCCATACTCCTCTTTTTGATTTGATTTACAATTTTGGCAGCTAGGTGCCATTAACTCAAAGCAAAAGGGTCTATAAGTAGCAGCAAGTTATACACCATTGTAACCTCTCTGAGAGACTAACAGGACTACTTAAAATTCCTGTAAAATTGCGAAGAGTACTACCCTCCATAAGAGACACACTTTACGTAAAAATAAATAAAAGTATTTTCTTTAAAAAAATACAACTTCTGACACTTTTCTGCCAACCTCCTGAGACGAAAGGCAAAGAATGACTGGGGGATAGGGGAAGTGGGAGGAGTATTTAAGCCTTTGGCTGGGGTGTCTTTGCCTCCTCCTGGTGGCCAGGTTCTTATTTCCCACAAGAAATTAATGCGGCTGTGGACTCTTTCCCATTAGGAAGAAAAAGGGCTGTTTAACTTAGGGCAATGCCCTACAAAAGGTTGGTAGTTTATTGTAGGTTAGGGGGTGTTTTTATTTTGTGGGGGCTTTTTTTATTTTTATAGGGCTATCAGATTAGGTGTAGTTGTTTTTATTTTTGATAATTTAGTTTTTTATTTTTCGTAATTTAGTGTTTATTATTTTTTGTAATGTTAGATTTAAAAAAAAAAAAAATGTAGTGTTAGTTTTTTAAATTTTAAATTTAGGTTTTTAATTGGTAGTTTTTTTTATTTTATTAGAATAGTTATGTTAGGTTCATTTATAGTTTAAACTTAGTTTTTTTTATTTCATAGGTAAGTTTTAATTTTGTTAAGGATAGTTATATTGTAATTTTATTTTAAAGTTAGGGGGTGTTAGGTTTAGGGGATAATAGTTTGATTTAGTGTTTTGCGATGTGGGGGGGGGGCGGTTTAGGGGTTAATAGGTTTAGTTTAGTAGTTACGATTTTGGGGCTGGAGGTTTAGGAGTTAATACTTTATTATAGTGTTGGAGATGTGGGGGGCTGGCAGTTTAGGAGTTAATAAGTTTATTTAAGGGTCGCCGATGTCGGGGAGTGGTGGATTAGGGGTTAATAGGTTTATTTAGTGTCAGCGATGTCAGGGGCGGCGGATTAGGGGTTAATAGGTTTATTTAATAGTCGCAATGTGGGTGGGCTCCAGATTAGGGGTTAATAAGTTAAATATAGTGCTTGCGATGCAGGAGGGTGGCAGTTTAGGGGTTCATAGGTAGTTTATGGGTGTTAGTGTACTTTGTAACTGTTTAATTATGAGTTTTGTGAAACATTTTTGTTACAAAAAATCCATAACTACTGCTCTCAGGTGGCAGTTTGGATTGTGTCCGTATAGGCTGTAACGCAAGCATTTTAGCAGGACAGCACAACCTGTAATACAGGCACTATGAAAATCCCGCACTCAAACGTCATTTTTTTTGAGTGAGGAATGGACGTTACGTCAAAGGCTAAAATTCTTGCGGTATAACTATACCAGCCACAACTCGTAATATGCGTTCTCGGCCATTCCACACACAATAGCCAATTTTTCAGTGGTATATTTTGTACTGCAAAACTCATAATCTAGCTGATTGTTCCTAAACTTTAAACAAGGATGTCAGAAAATGGATGTCTTATTACATTCATATAGAAAACTTAACAACTGATAAAAAATCTAGAATTGACTGCAACAAGGCTATGTCGACAAGAAGGATGACACGTAACCTACCGTAGAGGAAAAAAAGTGACAAATTAAAAAAGTATATGACAGTGTTAACATATGTGTATATAAATGTTGCTTGTTTCTCAATAAAAGAAACATAGATACGTTTTGTGTGTGATCTTTTTTTGTCCCATTGCTTAAAATTGAGTTTTCAAGCAATCAGACGGAGAAATTTTGTAGTGTGATTTGATAGATATTTGTGTGGCCAAGATACATGCATATGAAAAGCAGGTGCCCATATTTGGATTTCCCTTATGCTTGAATTTGAATAAGGCTGAGATAGGCATAGTCAGGAAGCATAATTAAGGGTCATTTACTGTGATATTTAGAAACAAGCACCTCCAGTCCATCCTTATGTGAATTTTTCATTGGAATTTCAAGTTCAAGGAGGATGATCGCTGTTCCAGCATTGTCACGCTGAGTTTAGCTGGGAAGCTCTAATCTTCCAGTACACCCCACAAGCACCAAGGGGGCTTAATTTCACATGAGTGCATCTGGGTTGGTTTCTTGTTCGTCTGACCCATGGTAAACATTACTACCCTATGAGGCGCCTTTTGTCATTTGTATTTTTCAATTTTATGGGATTGCCAGAACAGTGGCAGAGAGCTGCCCTGTGGATTCTTACTTTTCTTTGAAGACTTCAAAGGACTTCTATTGTCTAAAATACTTTATTTGGATCCTGACTCTCTGAAGTTTTATACTGATACATTCTGTACATATATATATATATATATATATATATATATATATATATATACATACGCATATTGTTTTTTTGCCAGTGCGCACCCTTATTGTTACTTAGTAACTATTACTCTTAAAATGACATGCTGTGTCTGCAACATGAAAGCTACTGTGATGAGACCAATCTCGTCACTGTGCATTGGAGGAGCCTGGTTGCCCGCCTGCTGCCTTTAGACTATGGCCCCATGTTGAAATGCTTACTTTTCCCCTGCAAAGACACGAAAGCCGGGTCATTCAGTACTTGCCCTATTTGAACAGTGATACCCAGATAGTTATGCCATGTAGCCCATTTGTATAATGAAAGACTATGTGAAAGACTTTGGCTCCATGGCAATTGAACTGTATTTCTCTGCCTGTGATAATTACATCAACCATTGTGTAAGGTAATTGTATCAACCATTGTGTAAGGTAATTGTATCCCAGGCAGAAGGGAGGATTTTGTAACCCATTGTGTAAGGTAATTGTATCACAGGCAGAGGGGAGGATTTTGTAACCCATTGTGTAAGGTAATTGTATCCCAGGCAGAGGGGAGGATTTTGTAACCCATTGTATAAGGTAATTGTATCACAGGCAGAGGGGAGGATTTTGTGTGGGAGTGTCTGAGAGTATTGTATGTGTTTATTGGTTGTTTTACAAAACCCTGTGGGTGGTACTAATGTGTAAGAATGTGTATATAAAAACAATAAACCCACAGGTCTTGCGGTTCAATGTTTTACCCTCAAGACGGAGCTTGGTCTCGTGTTTGGGGGGAAGTGCTACTTTGAATTATTCTTTTGCCTGTTCCAGGAGAGAAGGATTTTGTGTATTTTCCCCGTTCAGTGTATTAACTGGGTTCGTGTGTTGCTATTCCCGTATTAAGGGCATCTTTCATCTGGTATTAACCCTCGATATCAGGGTTATACCGTAACAGTTACATTTTATAAAATGTATAAAAACAACAACAAAAAACCCACTCAGGCAATGGTGAGATACCCAGGGGAAGGAATTTGTAGAGGACTAGAATTTTGCAGTTCATACTGAAGGCTAATGAAAAATAATAATATGAGAAGCAGAGTTGGATCTTTGGGTGATGTTGGATCTTTGGGTGATGTGGAGGAGTTAATTGGAGTTGTGGTTGTTCAGAGGTTGACTAGTTGCAAAGGCAGGAGAATTCAAGGCAGTTGACTATAACTACGTGAATTACAATTTTTGCTGTGTTATGTGAGAGGTCAAAATTTTGGTGAGAGAGTGAAGGTCACGGAGGAAGAAAAAAGCCAACCCTACTACACAGAGACAACAAACTTGGGATGCTGGTGCAAATTTTTTGACAGTGAGGTAAGTGTATGGAGTTATAGAGTTAAAATGAGGGATCAATTAAACTTTGTGTCTTTTGGGAATTGATTATGAACTGGTGTCAGACCATTTAGGGAGACATGCTGGAAAAAGTCAGTGATACAATTCAGAAGAGAAGATCAGAATAAAGTATTTTCAGGGCAAGCACTGAGGTCTGAATATATCACATAGGTGATATGAGTGGCTTAGCTAAAGGACAATCTAATTTAAAGATAATATTTAGCATTCAATTTTACTATATGTTTAATCCCTGCAAATGGTTTAAATACATAGTCATGGTTTTGCTCCTGTACCACGCCAGATGAGGAGACAGCTGGTGAAATGCATACCTGTATATAGTCCAGTCACTGGCCCCATCATAATCTGGAGCAAAAAGGCTGTGTTCCAGGGTTGCAACTTTTCCCAATATTTTCTGAACGTATTTTAGGACTGGGTGGTTAGGAAGACTTGAGTGCAGAGCTAAAATGCATGGGTGAGGTTGGGGTACTGTGGTTGGCGCATGGGTGAGGTTGGTGTGCTGTGGTCAGGGCATGAGTAAGGTTTTTGTGCTGTGGTTGGCACATGAGTGAGGCTGGTGTGCTGTGGTCGGCACATGAGTAAGGTTGGTGGGCTGTGACCTGTAAATGGGTAAGATTGGTGTGCTGTGGTCTCCGCATGGGTGAGATTGATGTGCTGTGATCGGTGCATTGGTGAGGCTGTGTGTGCTGCAATCGGTGCATGGGTGATGTTAGTGTGTTTTGGTCAGCGTATTGATGAGGTTATTGTGCTGTGGTCGGCATATGGGTGAGGCTGGTGTGCTGTGGTTGGTTCATAGGAGAGGTTGGTGTGGTGTGGTTGGCGCATAGATGAGGTTGGTGTACTGTGGTTGGTGCATGGGGGAACTCAGGAAGGAGCTGTGTGGAGCCTACATTTCAATCTTTTTAACAAACCACACGCAAAGCGTCCTTTTTGTTTTCCTTTTATTTTTCTTAATTTTAATGTATTTTCAATCAGTGAAAATACATAATCAATTGGAAAAAACACCCAAGGTGTATTGTGATATTTTTGGGCTTCAGCTATTTTTTTCTCCTAAGTAGGTAAATACATGCAAAAAATAAATAAATTAAGAAACAGGGGTATCATGTATTTTTTAAGTAGGTTTCCAGAGAGATTTTTTTTAGAGATCTCAATGAGGTAAAAAATATTCCTAGAGTGACAACTAAAAAATTGAAGAAATCATTGGAACTGGTTAACATCTCTGTTCATGAGTCTACAATTTTTGGTAAAACATTGAATAGGCAAATCATTGTTGCGCCAAAGACCACCTTGACACTCCACAACGCTACTAGGAAAATGTTTTGTGGATTGATGAAGCTAAAGTTGAGTTGTTTGGGAAAAACACGCAGCACTATGTATAGCATAAAATGGGCACCGCATACCAACATGAAAACAGCATCACAACAGTTACAGTAAGTATGGTGGAGGGAGCATCATGATTTGGGGCTGCTTTGTTACTTTGGGCCTGGACCACTTACCATTAATGAGGGAAAAATGAATTCCCAAGTTTAACAAGATATCCTACAGGATAATATCAGGGTGGCTGTGTGACAGCTGAAGCTTAGTTTAAGTTGGGTGATGCAGCAGGACAATGATCCTAAACATCAAAGTAAATCTACTACATAGTTTAAAAAAAGAGCCCAGACCTTAAACCCATAGAGATGCTGTGGAATGACCTCAAGAGAGCTGTTCACAGCAGACAGCCTATGAATATGGCTGAGCTGAAGAAGTTCTGTGAGGAAGAGTGGTCCAAAATTCCTCCTGAATGTTGTACAGGTCTAATCCGCAGTTACCGGAAATGCTAGGTTGAGGTTATTACTGCCAAAGGAGGATCAACTAGCTATTAAATCCAAAGGGTAGATTTATCATATGTCAGGCGGACATGATCCGCTGTAGCAGATCATGTCCAACCGACATCGCTAAATGGCGACATATCCGATCGGGATGATTGAAGTCCACCACCTCAGAGGTGGTGGATGAGTTAAGGAGTAGCGATCTTAGGACCGCTGCTTCTTAACTTTTTTTTCCGGTGAGCCTGAAGGAGCGCGCAGAAACAGCTGCATTTGCAGCTTAATAAATCGGCCCCCAAGTGTTCACTTACTTTTTCCACAGCACTGTGAATGTTTAATGGGATGTGTTCAATAAAGACATACCATATTATAATGGTTTGTTCATTGTTAACTTAAGCACATTGCGTTTGTCTATACTTGTGACTTGGATTAACATGAGATGACATTTTATTACAAATTCATATAGAAAACCAACTAATTCCAAAGGGTTCATATACATGTTATTGCCACCTATGTCCACTAAAACACATTAAAATGTGTTTTTATCAAGTCCAATATATATTGAAGTCCATCAATTCTTGAAAAACAGTGTTTTCTGTTTGATTGTAATACCCGTGTGATATAATCCCCATGCAATGAATAAAGGATGTTTTATGGAATATTTGCATTAAAAAACATTAGAAAATGGCTTATCACAATGTTGATAAAATGATTGTCATTGGATATAATTGGAAAATTGTGCAATAGACCATCTATGTCCACTAAAACACATTAAAATGTGTTTTTATCAAGTCCCATATATATTGAAGTCCATCAATTCTTGAAAAACAGTTGGCTAGATTACGAGTTTTTCGTTTTGAGCTGTGCGGTGCTAACGAGTAGTTTTCACTCACCGCTCACTTACATGCAGCGCTCGTATTACAGGTTTTTACAAACCCGGCGTTAAAAGGCAAGAAGTGAGCGTTAAGCAAAATTGTGCTCCTTACCGCACTCCAATACCAGCACTGCTTAAGTCAGCGGTGAGCTGGTCGTACGTTCTCGTGCACGATTTCCCCATAGGAATCAACGGGGAGAGCCGGCTGAGAAAAAGTCTAACACCTGCCAAAAAGAAGCGTAAAACTCAGTAACGCAACCCCATTGATTCCTATGTGGAGGAAAAAATGATGTCTACACCTAACACATTAACATGAACCCCAAGTCTAAACACCCCTAATCTTACACTTATTAACCCCTAATCTGCCACCCCCGACACCTACATTATATTTATTAACCCCTAATCTATCGCTCCGGACACCGCCGCCACCTACATTATACTTATTAATCCCTAATCTGCCGCCCCCAACATCGCCGACATCTACATTGTATTTATTAACCCCTAATCTCCCGCCCACAATGTCGCTGCAACCTACCTACACTTATTAACCCCTAATCTGCCGCCCCAACGTCGCCGCCACTATAATAAACATATTAACCCCTAAACCGCCACACTCCTGCCTCGCAAACATTAGTTAAATATTATTAACCCATAATCTGCCATCCCTAACATCGCCGCCACCTAACTACATTTATTAACCCCTAATCTGCTGCCCCCAATGTCACCGCCGCTATACTAAATGTATTAACCCCTAAACCTAAGTCTAACCCTAACCCTAACACCCCCTAACTTAAATATAATTTAAATAAATTTAAATATAAATTACTATAATTAGCTAAATTATTCCTATTTAAAACTAAATATTTACCTATAAAATAAATCCTAACATAGCTACAATATAACTAATAGTTACATTGTAGCTATCTTGGGGTTTATTTTTATTTTACAAGCAAGTTTGTATTTATTTTAACTAGGTAGAATAGTTATTAAATAGTTATTAACTATTTAATAACTACCTAGCTAAAATAAATACAAATATTACCTGTAAAATAAAACCTAACCTAAGTTACAATAACACCTAACACTACACTATAATTAAATAAATTAACTAAATTAAATACAATTAAATAAATTAACTAAATTAACTAAATTAAATTAAATTAGCTAAAGTACAAAAAAAACCCACTAAGTTAATAAACAAATTACAAGATATTTAAACTAATTACACCTAATCTAATAGCCCTATCAAAATAAAAAGCCCCCCCAAAATAAAAAAAACCCTAGCCTAAACTAAACTACCAATAGCCCTTCAAAGGGCCTTTTGCGGGGCATTGCCCCAAAGTAATCAGCTCTTTTACCTGTAAAAAAAATACAAACAACCCCCCCAACAGTAAAACCCAGCACCCACACAACCAACCCCCCAAATAAAATACTATCTAAAAAAACCTAAGCTCCCCATTGCCCTGAAGTCCCTAACTTAAAAATAAAATCCACCCAATACACCCTTAAAAAAACCTAACACTAACCCTCTGAAGATTGACTTACTGTTCTGAAGATCCGACATCCATCCTCAAGGAAGCGGCAGAAGTCTTCATCCAAGACGGACAAATTGGTCCTCCAGACGGGCAGAAGTCTTCATCCAGACGACATCTTCTATCTTCATCCATCTGACGCGGAGCAGGTCCATCTTCAAGACATCCGACGAGGAGCATCCTCTTCATCCGACGGACTAACGACGAATGAAGGTACCTTTAAGTGATGTCATCCAAGATGGCGTCCCTTAGATTCCGATTGGCTGATAGAATTCTATCAGCCAATCGGAATTAAGGTAGAAAAAATCCTATTGGCTGATACAATCAGCCAATAGGATTGAAGTTCAATCAGCCAATAGGATTGAGCTTACATTCTATTGGCTGTTCCAATCAGCCAATAGAATGCAAGCTCAATCCTATTGGCTGATTGGATCAGCCAGTAAGATTGAACTTCAATCCTATTGGCTGATTGCATTAGCCAATAGGATTTTTCTACCATAATTCTGATTGGCTTATAGAATTCTATCAGCCAATCGGAATCTAAGGGACGCCATCTTGGATGACATCACTTAAAGGTACCTTCATTCGTCGTTAGTCCGTCAGATGAAGAGGATGCTCCGCGTCGGATGTCTTGAAGATGGAGCCGCTCCGCGTCGGTTGAAGATAGAAGATGCCGTCTGGATGAAGACTTCTGCCCGTCTGGAGGACCACTTCGCCCCGCTTGGATGAAGACTTCTCCCGGCTTCGTTGAGGACTTTGGCCCGGTTGGATGAAGACTTCTGCCGCTTCCTTGAGGATGGATGTCGGATCTTCAGAACAGTAAGTCGATCTTCAGGGGGTTAGTGTTAGGTTTTTTTAAGGATGTATTGGGTGGGTTTTATTTTTAGGTTAGGGACTTTGGGCCGCAAAAGAGATAACTGCCCTTTTCAGGGCAATGCCCATCCAAATGCCATTTTCAGGGCAATGGGGAGCTTAGGTTTTTTTAGATAGTATTTTATTTGGGGGGTTGGTTGTGTGGGTGGTGGTTTTTTTCTGTTGGGGGGGTTGTTTGTATTTTTTTTTACAGGTAAAAGAGCTGATTACTTTGGGGCAATGCCCCGCAAAAGGCTTTTTTAAGGGCTATTGGTAGTTTAGTTTAGGCTAGGGTTTTTTTTTATTTTGGGGGGGCTTTTATTATTTTGATAGGGCTATTAGATTAGGTGAAATTAGTTTAAATATCTTGTAATTTGTTTATTATTTTCTGTAATTTAGGGTTTTTTTTTTTTGTACTTTAGCTAATTTAATATAATTTAGGTAATTGTATTTAATTTAGTTAATTTATTTAATTATAGTGTAGTGTTAGGTGTTATTGTAACTTAGGTTTTATTTTACAGGTACTTTTGTATTTATTTTAGCTAGGTAGTTATTAAATAGTTAATAACTATTTAATAACTATTCTACCTAGTTAAAATAAATACAAACTTGCATGTAAAATAAAAATAAACCCTATGCTAGATACAATGTAATTATTAGTTATATTGTAGCTAGTTTAGGGTTTATTTTATAGGTAAGTATTTAGTTTTAAATAGGAATTATTTAGGTAATGATAGGAATTTTTATTTAGATTTATTTAAATTATATTTAAGTTAGGGGGTGTTAGGGTTAGGGTTAGACTTAGGTTTAGGGGTTAATACATTTAGTATAGTGGCGGCGATGTTGGGGACGGCAGATTAGGGGTTAATAAATGTAGGTAGGTGGCGGCGATGCTAGGGACGGCAGATTAGGGGTTAATAATATTTAACTAATGTTTGCGAGGCGGGTGTGCAGCGGTTTAGGGGTTAATATGTTTATTATAGTCACGGCGACGTTGGGGCGACAGATTAGGGGTTAATAAGTGTAGGTAGGTTGCGGCGACATTGGGGACGGCAGATTAGGGGTTAATAAATATAATGTAGGTGTCGGCGATGTTGGGGGCAGCAGATTAGGGGTTCATAAATATAATGTAGGTGGCGGCGGTGTCCAGAGTGGCAGATTAGGGGTTAAAAATTTAATTTTAGTGTTTGCGATGCGGGAGGGCCTCGGTTTAGGGGTTAATAGGTAGTTTATGGGTGTTAGTGTACTTTTTAGCACTTTAGTTATGAGTTTTATGTTACAGCGTTGTACCATAAAACTCTTAACTACTGACTTTTATGCGTTAGGACTCTTGACGGGGTAGGGTGTACCGCTCCCTTTTTGGCCTTCCAGGACAAACTCGTAATACCGGCGCTATGGAAGTCCCATAGAAAAAAGGCTTTATGAAGTTTACGTAAGTCGTTTTGCAGTAAGGCCAAAGAAGTGTGCGGTACACCTATACCTGCAATATTCGTAATAGCAGCGGGCGTAAAAAAGCAGCGATAGGACCTCTTAACGCTGCTTTTTTACCTAACTCGTAATCTAGCCGAGTGTTTTCTGAGTGATTGGAATACTTGTGTGATATAATCCCCATGCAATGAATAAAGGGTGTTTTAGGCAATATTTGCATTAAAAAACATTAGAAAATGGCTTATCACAATGTTGATAAAAGGATTGTCATTGAATATAATTTGAAAACTGTGCAATAGACCATCTACTAAGTATTGGAAGACCACCCAGGTGCACTGCATACTGGGTCCAGTTCAACAACAGCAAATAGTAGCTTTGTGTACAGGCTTTATATGATGCAGATTACATTTAAAGGGACACTAAACCCAATTTTTTTCTTTCATGATTCAGATAGAGCATGTAATTTTAAGCAACTTTCTATTTTACTCCTATTATCATTTTTTTCCATTCACTTGCTATATGTATTTGAAAAATCAGGAATCTAAGCTAAGTAGCCGTCTCATTTTTGGTTCAGAACCCTGGTTAACTCTTGCTGATTGGTGGCTACGTTTAGCCACCAATCAGAAAGAACAACCCAGGTTCTGAACCAAAAATGGGCCGGCTCCTAAACTTACATTCTTGCTTTTTAAATAAAGATAGCAAGAGAACAAAGAAAAATTGATATTAGGAGTAAATTAGCAAGTTGCTTAAAATTGCTACTCTATCTTAATCATGGAAGAAAAAAATTAGGTTTAGTGTCCCTTTAAGAACTATCAAACTGCAAATGACTAAAAGGGACATGAGACCCAAAAGGTTTATTTCTTGATTCAGAAAGAGCATACAATTTTAAACAACTTTCCAATTTACTTCTGTTATATAATATGCTTCATTCTCTTGCTATTATTTGTTGAAGGAACAGTAATGCAGTTCTGGGAGCTAGCTGAAAGCCAATGACAAGAGGCATATAGGTGCAGCTATCAATCAGCAGCTTTTCAACAAAGGAGATAAAGAGAATAAATCAAATTAGATAAAATAAATAAATGTTAAAGTTATTTAAAATTGTATGCGCTGTCTGCATCATAAAAAAAGAATTTAATTTCTTTTAACTTTCTTTTAACTTAATTTAACTTTCTTTAATTAGAACTTTCTTTAATTAGAAATTTCTTTAATTAGAACTTTCTTTAATTAGAAAGTTTTTGAAAATAGCAATGTAAAACATTCTTCCATATGATCAAGAAACATCCTTGCAGTCTGTCACCAATTACTGTGATATAATGGGTAGTGTCCCCTGGTTTGTTACCTGCCTGTTATAAGCTCAATACAGATAATTACACTCAAATATAACACAAATATTATTTCAAAGGCTCTAAAAACAATGACCCAGATTACAAGTTGTGCGGTATAGTCGTAGCGTAAACACAGCGCAAAATAGGTCTGTTACGCTATTTCTATACCGCCGGTATTACAAGTCACCATAAAACTTTTTGTTGTGCGATATGGTGGGGTAAGCTGCATACCACACAATAACAAAGTTCAATGAAGAAAAAATATAAGAAAAAACCAACATCTGCAATTGCAAAATGGTGATCACATTAACGCATTCCCCATTGAACACTATGGAGAAAATACTGATTTGTAAAAACCTAAAACCCTAACATAAACCCCTAGTCTAATAACCCCTAAACCACCATCCCCCTACATCGTCAACACTAAATAAAGCTATTAACCCCTAAACCGCCGTCCCCTTACTTCACCAACTCTAAATAAACCTATTAAACCCTAAACCACCGTCCCTCACATCACCTTCACTAAATAAACCTATTAACCCCTAATCCGCCATCCCCCCACATCACGACTCCCTAAATAACCCTATTAACCCCTAATCCGCCGGCCCCCACATCGCGATAAACTAAATTAAACTATTAACTCCTAAACCTAACACCCCCTAACTTTAAATTACAGTTACAATATAACTACCTTAAAATATATAGCAACTTACCTGTGAAATAAAAAAAAAACCTAAGCTTAAACTATAAATAAACCTAAAATTTTTTACAAAATATAAAAATCCTAACACTAAGAAAAAAAATAAAGCCTAACATTACAAAAAATAAAAAAACGCTAAAATTAAATAATATAAGATAACGAAATTATATATTTTAAAGTAGTTATATTGTAACTGTAATTTAAAGTTAGGGGGTGTTAGGTTTAGAGGTTAATAGTTTAATTTAGTTTGTTGCAATGTGGGGGGACGGCGGTTTAAGGGTTAATAGTTTTTTTTTAGTATTTGCAATGTGGGGGGATGGCGGTTTAGTGGTTAAAAACATGATTAGGGGTTAGCAATGCTTAGGGATGGCGGATTAGGGGTTAATACTTTAATTTAGTTTGTTGTGATGTGGGTGGTAGATTAGGGGTTAATAGGTGTATTGTAGAATTTGCAATGCGGGGGTGGTGGTTTAGGGGTTAATAAGTAGTTTATGGGTGTTAGTATACGTTAAATTTTTTATGAGTTTTGTGAAACATTTTTGTTTCGCAAAATCCATAACTACTGGTCTTTGATTGTGGAATGGATCATTGCGGTATAGGTCATAAAGATGGCGTTAAAGCAATAACGCGTGACTTATAATACCGAATCAGTATTTTTTAAGTGCTACAGCTGCAACCCACAACTTGTAATCTTGCCCAATGTTGGTTATTGCCTGAAATAAACAGAGCTTGCAACAAAATATGAGTAGATATTGGTTTGGTAACTCCATCCCTCTATCTCTCCTTTTCTTATTTAAATCCTGAAATAAGACAGTTCCTACAATGTTTCTAAGCATGAAATCTGGCTATGTTAAAAAAATAAAAAGAGACATTTCAGGATTTCAGGCTTTAGTCATGACTAAGGGCCAATAGCCTAAAACACTGTCTTCTTGTTTCTTTGGACTCTGAACCAGTAAGAAAATAAAGGTCAATTTCAACCTTTAAAGGCTGGAATCCTTATTTCTATATCTCATTTATATCTTGCTCAGAAATGTGAAGCCACACCCATGAGTTGCCTGGCCATGTCCCTGTACTACCAAGAGACCACCTTGACTCTAGTCCTGGGCTGCTTAAAAGTAAGGTAAAGTTAAGCACACTCGAATAACGCCATATACAATTTCATTGAAAAATAGCCCCAGTTTCATTCACCATTTTGTCTGATGTTATTAAAAAAAGTGCTTTATTACCTTTTAGTAATCCGTTGATAAAATATTTCCTCCACTCGCCATTTTGTTAAATTTGATTGCCAATCTAGCTATATTTGAGCCTCCAATCATCGTCCCCCCCCCCCCCCCCCCGGGGTGTTCAGTCCGTCCATTACAACGTCATGCAATTTCAAAGCACATGCATTAAAGAAAAACCCTCCTACTTCTTCACCATGCTTGTTCATGAGACGCGCATGCTCAGTGTTATTAGTCTTCAAATTCTTCTTACAGAAGCCAAGTCGACATTGATCGCGGTCCAAGTATGTTTAACATCTTTAATATTATTTTTATAGTGCATTCTCACTTTTAATAATCCAAATATTTCGTTTGTATAAATGAAAAGTTGCGCATGCGCAGTTCAAAATATCGTCGTGCACGCGGGTGTGACCGCTCTCTGAGATGAAGCAAGATGAAGGGGAATACGGAAGTAGATGCTTGGAGGAGTCAGCAAGGAAACGGTGATAAAATTAAAAAATAAATATCTTCCGAAGTGTGGCATGTACATTAAAATAAAGTTAGCGACTGCCTTTAATTACTATTGAACAATGATTGTGGGTATGCGGATCCAGTTAACTTTACCTTTACTTTAACCACAAAATCTCCATAGCTCCATCTTCCTTGTTCTAGGTTAAAAAAATGTAATCTGTAAGACATGAACATATCTCACCTGTCACAGTAAGCAGTGTCCCTTCACCATGTCCAGTTATCATCTCATTTTGTAATACAATCTGACAAATATACATCCCGGTGTCTTTGGGATCCACTCTGTGCAAAACAATATTTGCTGATCTATTAGTGATGAAATCAATCTGGCTTGCTCTGGAGACTCTGTCTATAAAATCTGGATTGTTATCAGTGACCTCTGGTCCATTCAGCGCATGCCGGTACCATGTGAACCAGCCAATCACTGGCACTTCTGTATCACTGAGAGTAAAACTACACGGTAAAGTGACTGTTCCTCCAGAGATGGATTGCACAGCAGGGATCTGTGATACATGAATTATCTGAGAAAGAGACCCTAATATGAAACACAGAAAGAAGAAACAATAATTATTTTATGTTAATATTGTTTATTTTACTATGTCAAATGCCACAACTTGAATTTAATGCTGGAAAAAAACATTCAAAATAAAGAAATGCAATATTAAAATGTTGATTCCCATTGACTAAGGGGCCGATTTATCATGTTCGGGCGGACATGACTTGCTGTAGCGGATCATGTTTGCCCGATATTGATAAATGGCGACAGCATACGCTGTCAGCATTTATCATTGCACAAGCATTTTGTGTGAAATGCTTGTGCAATGCCGCCCCCTGCACATTCGCGGCCAATCGGCTGCTAGCAGGTGGCGTCAATCATCCCGATGGTATGCAATCTTAAGACCGCTACTTCTTAACTTATGTTTCCGGCAAGCCTTAAGGCTTGCGCGGAAACTGCTGCATTTGCAGTATCATAAATCGGCCCCTAACTCTTAATTCAGTATATTTCTATGAAACGTAAAATTAAAATGCTCCATTTCACTAGTTTAAATGTTTTTCCTTAAATTAAATTATGTTAAAAACATTACATTTTTAAGACATACGACAGAATTTAGACTATTTTACACAAAATATAAATAATATTTCTTTAAAGTGAAATTCTAATGTGAAAATGTCATACTCTAATTTGTAATTTTTTCATTCAGATTATAAATGGAACACAAATTTGCAAGCAATATTAAGTGCTAATTTTCATACTAAATCCATACCACTTCGATTTTTAAAGGGATAGTATAGTCAAAATGACACTTTCATGATTCAGAAAGAGCATGCAATTTTAAGAAACTTTCTAATTTACTCCTATTATCATTTTTTTTCTTCGTTCTCTTGATATCTTGTAGTCATTAAATCAGCAAGTGCTACCCAGGTTCTTAACAAAAAATGGGCCGACTCCTAAGCTTATTTAAATAAAGATATCAAGAGAAAGACTTCTCCCGGCTTCATTGAGGACTTCTTGCCGCTTGGATAAAGACTTCTCCCGGCTGGATGAGGATGGATGTCCGGTCTTCAAAAACTGTAAGTGGATCTTCGGGGGTTAGTGTTAGGTTTTTTTAAGGGTTTATTGGTGGGTTTTATTTTTAGCTTAGGGTTTTGGGCAATGTAAAAGAGCTAAATGCCCTTTTAAGGGCAATGCCCATACAAATGCCCTTTTCAGGGCAATGGGGAGCTTAGGTTTATTTAGATAGGTTTTTGTTTGGGGGGTTGGTTGTGTGGGTGGTGGGTTCTACTGTTGGGGGGTTGTTTGTATTTTTTTTTACAGGTAAAAGAGCTGATTTATTTGGGGCAATGCAGATAGATACAAATAGGGGTCACAGTTCCTAAGTACCCACCTGTCACTTTGAGGAATGTCCCATTGCCATGTCCGGAACCTTTATCATCCTGCTTTAAACCAACTTGGCATATATATATCCCACTGTCCGTGGGGCCCACTCTGTGCAGTTGAATATCAGCTGATTGTTTATTGATAAAATCCTCCTGACTTATTCTGGAGATCCTGCTCATGTATTCCGGATTACTATTAGAGACCTCAGGCCCATTCAGTAAATGTTTGTACCATCTGAACCAGCTTCCCATTGCCAGCTGTCTACCTTTAGAGGTGTAGTTGCACTGTAACGTAACTGTGCTGCCCACTGTAGCAGTCAATACAGGGATCTGAGATACGTCAATAAACTGTTGGAAAGCCCCTTGACAAAAAATACAAAAAACAGTCATCAATGTATTAAAGATTTCATTTATAACTGAACGTGAATTCAAGCATACACACACACACACATATATCTGTCTATATATATATATATATATATATATATATATATATATATATAAATCCTGATAAGTGTACTCTCACTCCAATCAACAACTCGAGGTTGCTTAGGGAAAAACATCTAATGAAGTATACTGGACCCAGCACTCACTCTAATCTTCACTTTATTTGTGATGTTTCGGGTACAAAGCTTATGCTTCCTCAGACAAATTATAAATGTAAATTTCAATTCTTATATACCCAAAACTCTTCCCACATTGAATCAGTGTTGAGCAATCTCTCGCTAGTGGTATATTTGTGCTCTCCCAAATTTATAACCCAGTCAAATACCTTGAAATAGCAATATAATTTTAAACAAATTTAGGGCCAAATTAAAAGTAAAGCGCAAATGAATGTTCCCGCTCGAGCGTTAACTGCGCTAGAAGTAAGCTTTTTTTGCGTGCTGGGTTACACTTGTATTAAGAGTAGAAATTAAACAGATTTCGCTCATTGCTAACCCGACGAGCACAAAAAGCAGAACTTATAATATTGGGTGCGCATTCACGTATTCCTCCACAGTAGTCAATGGAGTGTTTTTTTCCACTTTTTTTCTCTGTTGACTTCTATGGGGGAATTAGGTTATCACACACGCAACATTCCAACTTCGTTTTTTTGTTCGCATCGGGTTAGCGCCCAAGCGGTAACTTTTTACTTTCAACTTGTAATACGGGCGCAACCTGACGCACGCAAAAAGTTTACTTCCCTCTTAACTTAATGCTTACTACTTACTCTCCTAATATAACAATAATTGCCCCCCCCCCTTTTTTCTCCCTCTTTTCTCTTTACTGTAAGAGTGTTTAAATACTATTACAGGAACACTTCCTGATTGTACAAAATGACTTTCAGAAATGTTACTGCTTTTATTGTATATGTTAAGAACGGGTCTCAACTCTTGTGTTGACCCGCCAATTTTTCACACTGATCAGCAATATATGATGACAAAATATTGAAGAAATATAAAAACCTGAAAAAAATTTTTTTTAAAATAGGGTGGCTACCTTCCTTACCCACTCTGGAAGGAACCTGGTCAGAAAAAAATTATTTAATTTTGATTTCAGCAAAATAATGTTGTTGTTAAGTGGGGAGCCAACCTGTGTTGTAATGGATATCCTTCTCTTCATCAAAGCTCTCTTGGGGCAGGAAATACATTTTATCTTGCTAGTAGTGAGTATATAGGATTTTCTGTTATTTTTAAATCTGTTTGTCTGGTGTAATTCTGTTTTTGTAACTTTTTTATGTATGCACTGTGACCTTTTTATGTTCATAATACATGTGTAAAGTCTACGGGGATGTTTGCAACTAAATGATTTGATAAGCTTTTCTAATGATCTCCCCTATAACTTGCAGATTTATTGCAGCCTACTTTGACCTCTCTGGACCTCCGGATTTTGTGATTTGCTTTGGACATATTTATTCAAATTGACTGAGCATCCCCTAGTCTCCCACCTCCCTATGACAGGTCAAGGCTTGATTGGATAAGCCTGTATGACTAAGAACTACATTAACTGCCTAATTACCTGTCCTGAAGCATCAATCATTAGTAATACATCGGGCCCATTTATCAAGCTCCAGATGGAGCTTGTGAGCCTGTGTTTCTGGCGAGCCTGAGCAGACGGACAGACATTGCCGCAATTTAACCCGATCGAGTATGATCGGGTTGATTGACACCCCCCTGCTGGCGGCCCATTGGCTGCGAATCTGCAGGGGGCGGCGTTGCACCAGCAGCTCACAAGAGCTGCTGGTGCAATGCTGAATACGGAGAGCGTATTGCTCTCCGCATTCAGCGCGGTCTGTCAGACCTGATCCGCACTGTCGGATCAGGTCCGACAGACCTTTGTTAAATAGGGGCCTATGTCAGGATTGGACAGGGGACATGAACACCTGAATAGTCAGACTTCCTGTACATAATTACAAACTAAGTACCTGATTACCTAAACTTATAAAGCGCCTCTCCCACTTTCCTGCCACTTCCTGTACCTTTTTTGGTGGCAAACAATAGTAGAAATGAATGAACAATTCGATTTGGTCAAGCAATTCTTTATTTTATGTACATTTTCATCTTATAATGTGTTTGTCTGCTCGTATAGCAGAAGAATCAATGAATTAGCATAATTTTTATTTGTGCGATACCTGAATGCCCATTGCTAGTGTTTACTGTCCCGGTAAATCATTTTACGTTACAATGTCAAAGTGTTTACTGCCCCTAAAATAATATTTTTCAGTTGCATTCTATACATAATTCCTTTGGTTTAATTAAATCAAATTGCACCTTTTCAAATGGATTGGAATAGTTTAGAAAAACAAAACACACAGAAAAACCCATCACACAGGCTTGCACATGTCTTCACATGGAAATCTTGAAACATTTGAAGTAGCAAGACAATTTTATTGCTCTGCCAGAGTTTTTGGTTTGTTTTTGTGTTCTAAAATGTAAAACAACTATTACCTTTCTGATTACTGTACAGTACTGATGGTGCTATGTATACAAACGTAATAAAAATTATATAAAACAAATCCCTTTATTACCAATTCCCCTGTTTTGCATAACCAACACTATTATATTAATATACTTCTTACATCTGTGATTACCTTGTATCTAAGCCTCTGCAGACAGCCCCCTTATTTCAGTTCTTTTGACAGACTTGCATTTTAGCCAATCAGTGCCCTCTTATAAGTAACTCCACGGGCGTGAGCACAATGTTGTCTATATGGCACACATGAACTAACTGCTGTGAAAACTGTCAAATGCATTCAGATAAGAGGCGGCCTTCAAAGGCTTATAAATTAGTGTTTGAGCTTACCTAGGTTTAGCTTTCAACTAAGAATACATAGGGGCCTATCTATCTTCAGACTCGCCAGAAACAGCAGTTATGAAGCAGCGGTCACAAAGACCGCTGCTCCATAACCCTGTCCGCCTGCTCTGAGCAGGCGGACAGGAATCGCAGCAATACAACCCGATCGAGTACGATCGGGTTGATTGACACCCCCTGCTGGTGGCCCATTGGCTGAGAGTCTGCAGGGGGTGGCGTTGCACCAGCAGCTCTTGTGAGCTGCTGGTGCAATGTTAAAGCGGAGAGCGTATTGCTCTCCGCATTCAGCGATGTCTTGCTGACCTGATCTGCACTGTCGGATCAGGTCCGCAAGACATTTCTTAAATATGCCTCCAAGAGAACAAAACAAATTTGATGATAAAAGTAAATTGGAAAGTTGTTTCAAATTGCATGCCCTATCTGAATTATGAAAGTTTAATTTTTACTAGACTGTCCCTTTAAGCTTGACATCTATTATATGACTTAATTGATATCAAAGAACAAATATCAACATTTCATCCGTTTACAGTAACATATTATATGACAATTCGCTACTCTTCTTATGATGACAAAAAAATCTGTTTGTTTAAATTGAAGCAATAATATTTGATTAAAAACGCTTCTGTTTCACAATATATTTTTGTACTAGATTTTTTTCTCAATTTGACAAGGCAAATAATATAAAGTGATTTACAAAAACTCGCAAAGATTTGGCGCACCAACCATACTCCTTTCATTATTATTATTTTTTAAGTATGCCTGTATGCTGAAAAATAAATGTTTTGTTCTTATGTTTTGATTTTACAGAATACACATTTACATTAGAAAAAATATTGGAAAAGAAACCAAAAAATATATAAGAAAATATTTTATATCTGCATGGAAGAGGCATAGGTCTTAAATGCACATTTTTTTACCAGTGGAAGTATAATTTTAAATGTTTTATTGTTTTTTTGGATTTATTATACACATTTGAGTTTTTATACTTATATAAAAAATATTATATTTTAAGCACTGTTCGTTTATTGATTTTTTTTTATAGGAAGTCAGAATTCCTAGAGTATTTTTTCTGAACCTCCATTTTCCATATGAAATCAGTATACTAAGGGGTTAAGTGGATTTTTAAAAACCTACAGTATGCAATAGGAGAGCTTTGTTGTTTAAGTATACACAGGAATGAGGGGAAATTCCAGTATATGTTTTGCCCTGAGGAAATGAAACAGGTCCGACTGACTATCCACCCATCTATGTGAGCATATACTGACCAACTGTGGAAGATAACGCTAGACCAGATAACCTTGTAAAGACTGCACTGAGATAAACACAGGCAAATCTAAAAGGGAAATGTAAGGTAAGTAAAGTATATGAACTCTTTGAAAGGAAAAGCCTGAAGGAATTTATGAATAGCAGCCCTCATGAAATTCACTGAACCTGTTACCCAAGAATTAGTGCAAGTGAGATATGCATTGTGCTCCCACACACGCTGAACACATGTAGTATTTGTTTATATTACAAGTAAAAAATGGCTAGATTACGAGTTTTGCGGTAAGCTGAAAAAGCAGCGTTAACAGGTCCTAACGCTGCTTTTTCACTACCGCTGGTATTACGAGTCTTGCAGGTTTAGGGGCACCGCACACTTTTTTGGCCTTACCGCAAAACGACTTACGTAAACTTTGTGAAGTCTTTATTCTATGGGACTCCCATAGCGCTGATATTACGAGTCTGTCCTGGGAGGCCAAAAAGTGGGCGGTACACCCTACCCCGTCAAGAGTCCTAACGCATTCTAAAGTCGGTAGTTGAGTTTTATGGGCTAACGCCGTAGCATAAAACTCATAACTAATGTGTTAAAACGTACACTAACACCCATAAACTACCTATTAACCCCTAAACCGAGACCCTCCTGCATTGCAAACACTAAAATAAAAATTGTAACCCCTAATCTGCTGATCCGGACATCGACACCAATAGAATAAACATATTAACCCCTAAACCGCCGCACTCCCACCTTGCAAACACTAGCTAAATTTTATTAACCCCTAATCTGCCGCCCCTAACATCGCCGCCACCTACCTACATTTATTAACCCCTAATATGCCGCTCCGGACATCGCCGCCACCTACATTATACTTATTAACCCCTAATCTGCCGCCCCCAATGTCGCCGCTATCTACCTACACTTATTAACCCCTAATCTGCCATCCCCAACGTCGCCGCAACTATATTAAATTTATTAACCCCTAAACCTAAGTCTAACCCTAACACCCCCTAACTTAAATATAATTTAAATAAATCTAAATAAAATTCCTATCATTAACTAAATTATTCCTGTTTAAAACTAAATACCTATAAAATAAAAACATGCTAGCTACAATATAACGAATAATTACATTGTAGCTAGCTTAGGGTTTATTTTTATTTTACAGTTTGTATTTATTTTAACTAGGTAGAATAGTTATTAAATAGTTATTAACTATTTAATAACTACCTAGCTAAAATAAATACTAAAGTACCTGTAAAATAAAACCTAACCTAAGTTACACTAACACAACACTACACTACAATTAAATAAATTAACTAAATTAAAAACAATTAAATAAATTAAATACAATTAGCTAAAGTACAAAAAAAACACTAAATTACAAAAATAATAAACAAATTACAAGATATTTAAACTAATTACATTTAATCTAATAGCCCTATCAAAATAAAAAAAGCCCCCACAAAATAAAAAAAAAAACCCTAGCCTAAACTAAACTGCCAATAGCCCTTAAAAGGGCCTTTTGCGGGGCATTGCCCCAAAGAAATTAGCTCTTTTACCTGTAAAAAAAAATGCATACAACCCCCCAACAGTAAAACCCACCACCCACACAACCAACCCCCCAAATAAAATACTATCTAAAAAAACCTAAGCTCCCCATTGCCCTGAAAAGGGCATTTCGATGGGCATTGCCCTTAAAAGGGCAGTTAGCTCTTTTGCAGCCCAAACCCTAATCTAAAAAATAAAACCCACCCAATACACCCTTAAAAAAACCTAACATTAACCCCCTGAAGATCGACTTACTGTTCTGAAGACCGGACATCCATCCTCAAGGAAGCGGCAGAAGTCTTCATCCAACTGGACCGAAGTCCTCAACAAAGCCTGGAGAAGTCTTCATCCAAGCCAGGCAAAGTGGTCCTCCAGACAGGCAGAAGTCTTCATCCAGATGGCATCTTCTATCTTCATCCATCCGACGTGGAACGGCTCCCTCTTCAAGACATCCGACGCATAGCATCCTCTTCATCCGGAGTCTTCTTACTGAATGACGGTTCCTTTAAGTGACGTCATCCAAGATGGCGTCCCTTAGATTCTGATTGGCTGATGGAATTCTATCAGCCAATTGGAATTAAGGTAGAAAAAATCCTATTGGCTGATGCAATCAGCCAATAGGATTGAGCTCGCATTCCATTGGCTGTTCCAATCAGCCAATAGAATGCGAGCTCAATCCTATTGGCTGATTGGATCAGCCAATAGGATTGTAGTTCAATCCTATTGGCTGATTGCATCAGCCAATAGTATTTTTCCTACCTTATTCCGATTGGATCAGGCAATTGGAATCTAAGGGACGCCATCTTGGATGACGTCACTTAAAGGAACCGTCATTCAGTAAGAAGACTCCGGATGAAGAGGATGCTCTGCGTCGGATGTCTTGAAGATTGAGCTGCTCCACGTCGGATGGATGAAGCTAGAAGATGCCGTCTGGATGAAGACTTCTGCCCATCTGGAGGACCACTTCGCCCGGCTTGGATGAAGACTTCTCCCGGCTTTGTTGAGGACTTTGGCCCGTTTGGATGAAGACTTCTGCCGCTTCCTTGAGGATGGATGTCCGGTCTTCAGAACAGTAAGTCGATCTTCAGGGGGTTAGTGTTAGGTTTGTTTAAGGGTGTATTGGGTGGGTTTTATTTTTTAGATTAGGGTTTGGGCCACAAAAGAGCTAACTGCCTTTTTAAGGGCAATGCCCATCAAACTGCCCTTTTCAGGGAAATGGGGTGCTTAGGTTTTTTTAGATAGTATTTTATTTGGGGAGTTGGTTGTGTGGGTGGTGGGTTTTACTGTTGGAGGGTTGTTTGTATTTTTTTTACAGGTAAAAGAGCTGATTTCTTTGGGGCAATGCCCCGCAAAAGGTCCTTTTACGGGCTATTGGTAGTTTAGTTTAGGCTAGGGTTTTTTATTTTGATAGGGCTATTAGATTAGGTGTAATTAGTTTAAATTTCTTATAATTTGTTTATTATTTTCTGTAATTTAGTGTTTGTTTTTATTTGTACTTTAGCTAATTATATTTAATTTATTTAATTGTTTTTTAATTTAGTTAATTTATTTAATTGTAGTGTAGTGTTAGGTGTTAGTGTAACTTAGGTTGGGTTTTATTTTAAAGGTCAATTTGTATTTATTTTAGCTAGGTAGTTAGTAAATAGTTAATAACTATTTAGTAACTATTCTACCTAGTTAAAATAAATACAAACTTGCCTGTAAAATAAAAATAAACCCTAAGCTAGCTACAATGTAACTATTAGTTATATTGTAGCTATCTTAGGGTTTATTTTATAGGTAAGTATTTAGTTTTAAATAGGAATAATTTAGGTAATAATAATAATTTTTATTTAGATTTATTTAAATTATATTTAAGTTAGGGGGTGTTAGGGTTAGGGTTAGGCTTAGGTTTAGGGGTTAATACATTTAGTAAAGTGGTGGCGATGTTGGGGGCGGCAGATTTGGCACTAATAAATGTAGGTAGGTGGCGGCGATGTTAGGGGACGGCAGATTAGGAGTTAATAATATTAAACTAATTTTTGCGAGGCGGGAGTGCGGCGTTTTAGGGGTTAATATGTTTATTGCAGTGTCGGCGATGTCTGGAGCAGTAGATTAGGGGTTAGTAAGTGTAGGTAGGTGGCGATGATGTCGGGGGCGGCAGATTAGGGGTTAATAAAAATAATGTAGGTGTCGGCGATGTTGGGGGCAGTAGATTAGGGGTTAATAAGTATAATGTAGGTGGCGGCGGTGTCCGGAGCAGCAGATTAGGGGTTCATAAATATAATGTAGGTGTCAGCGATGTCAGGGGCGGTAGATTAGGGGTTAATAAGTGTAAGATTAGTGGTGTTTAGACTCGGGGTTCATGTTAGGGTATTAGGTGTAAACATAAAATGTGTTTCCCCATAGGAATCAATGAGGCTGCGTTACTGAGTTATACGCTGCTTTTTTGCAGGTGTTAGACTTTTTGTCAGCTGGCTCTCCCCGTTGATCCCTTTGGGGAAATCGTGCACGAGCACGGACAATCAGCTCAAGACTGACTTAAGCAGCGCTGGTATTGAAGTGAGGTGTGGAGCAAAATTTTGCTCTACACTCACTTTTTTTCTTTTAAAGCCGGGTTTGTAAAAACCCGTAATACCAGCGCTGTAGGTAAGTGAGCGGTAAGAGAAAACAGCTTGTTAGCACCGCATAGCCTCTAACGCAAAACTTGTAATCTCGCCGAGTTTTATGTAGCAAGTACATAGTACATAGTTGATGAGGTTGAAAAAAGACAGAAGGTCATTGAATTCAACCTACACAAATCTAATAAACTAAAAAAAAAGCTCCAGTTGAGCTTAAATTAATCCCACTAAAAAAGTGACCCATTTAAGACAAGCAATCATATCCCTGGATTCAGTTTCTAGGTAGAAATGTATCCAAACCATTTTTAAATATATCTACCTCCTTTGGTAATGAGTTCCACAATTTTATTGCTCTTACAGTGAAAACAGGATCTCCTTTCCTTCAGCCTTAAATTGTGACCTTGTGTCACAAACAATTTTCTTAGAATAAACAGAGCTTCTGCCATCTCTGTATATGGGCATTGAATATATTTATAGAAAGTAATCATGTCACCTCTCAAGTGCCTTTTTTCTAGAGAAAACAGACCCAGTTTGGTTAACCTCCCGTCATAGCTTAAATTCTCCATTCTCCTTATTAGCTTTGTGGTCCTTCTCTGAACTTTTTCTAGGTCTGCTTATACATATATATAGTACAAATATACAGTATTCATTATTTATGCCAGTCTGTGTATTAATTTGTATTGCATCATGAGCACCCAGGTGGATGTCTGTAGGATGGCATTCATCGCTGTTAATCAAGCACACTGGTTTACACACCTGTCTTCAGGCATCTCTAAAAGGTCACATTTTGAGGATATCTGAACTAGAGCACAGGTGAAATGATCAGCTGATTAGTAAACATGGTTCATTTTACCTGCTCTCATCCTGAAAACCTGGCCTGTTGGGGATGCCTAAGGAACCAGTGATCTAGCATATATATTCCTTATATATATATATATATATATATATATATATATATTCATATATATAGGGTGGAAAAATATCACTATGGTTTACTAGTCAGGGGTTAAAAGCTACTAGCCCAGAGGGGAAAAGTTACTAGTTCACCCAATGTTAAATATAGGGAAAAAGTTCAAATTTCTAAGTTGTCCACTGAAATTTTATTTTCATCTGGGACTAGTAGACCACTGGAAATTTCAAGATGTGTAACAAGTTCTGGTTTGGGAGTGCAGTCCATTTTCGTGTTGTATGTGTCTGTGGAAAATGTGTCACCCTTGTTTGTATCTCAGTGTGTTTGGTTGAAGGCATGAATTGTGTGGCTGTAGGTTAGAGACCCAGGAAGGAAGAGACCTTGACGTGGTCCTGGACCTATCATCATTCAATTTGCAAAATGCTGTAACTAACTCTTACATTTTGCTTTTTAATCTAGCTGTGTACTTGCAAGTGAGTGCTAGACTTTCAATGTGTTGTGTTAATAATTTTGTTTTGTAATTTTCCCTATGGGCTTTGCACCCAGGCTTGTCTGGGGTTAACTGCCTAAGTCTCTGAAAGCTGTGCAGCTGTCTGTGAGTGCTGGTGAGCACCTAAGGCTTTGAGTTTTTCAGGGTCATAGGATGTGTACCCAGTCTGGTTTGAGAGTGCAGCCCATTTTCTTGTTTTTGTGTGTGTCTAGGGAAATTTAAAAAATTGCTTGTGTGACGCTTGTTTGTATCTCAGTGTGTTTGGTTGAAGGCTGCATTGTGTGGCTGTAGGTTAGGCACCAAGGGAGGAGGTCCTGGGCCTATCATCATTTGGCCAAATGCTGTAACTAACTATTTTTTTGTCTTTAATCTAACTGTGTGCTTACAAGAGAGTATCAGACTTTTTATGTGTTCTTTCTATCTATCAATCTATCTTTCTTTCTATATGTGCACATTCCATACTTGCTATTAATAAGCATGCTAAGGTGCTCTAGCTATATGGTTTCCTTACATTCAGAGAAAACACAGAAATTTACTATACACTAACCCCATACGCCATTAAGGGCCAGATTACAAGTGGAGTGCTATTTTACCTTCCCGTTCGAGCGTTAACTGCACTAGAAGTACGTTTTTTCATGTGTCGGGTTGTGCTCCTATTTTCAGTTGAAAGTAAACTGTTTTCACTCGCTTGTTAACCTGATGAGTGTAAAAAGTCTAACTTAGCATATTGCGCACTCTTATATCCTCCCTTTGCTTAAACCTTAAATGAGTCTTCTCTACTTTCAACGCTCTCCTCCAACCCTGTGCCTTTAGTGCTCAAGACCTGGCAGACTACTTTTTAAACAAAACGTATAATATCTGAAGCAACATCTCTAACCCCTGGTCACCCCGTCTGCCACTCTATGCATCTTCCCCCAGCCCCTGAGAATGAAGTAGGCTCCTTACAGTCTTCCTCACACCTCCCTATCTGCCCACTCTACCCTATACATTCACATCTAATACCTTCTCTGTTTTCCACCCTTACTCCAGATCTTACTTACATCTTCAACCTATCCCTTTCAACCGATTCTTTCCCATCTTAATCCACTTCCTTTCCTTCAACTCCTTGCTTGACCCCTTGAAATCTGACTTCCATCCCCAACATTCAACTGAGACTGTCCTAACCAAGGTTACTAACAAACTTCTTTCTGCTTATAGCAACATCCAATGCTTTATACTTTTCTTACTTACTTTTCCTATGTCTTCAAAACTGTTGACCCCGCCATCCTGCTACAGACTCTCAGCTCACTTGGTCTTGTTGACGTTGCCCTTTCTTGGATCCACTTTTATCTCTCTAACTGTTCTTTTTCTGTGTCATTTGCTGGCAACTCCTCCTCTCCAATGTCTCTGTCGGTTGGATTACCTCAAGGCTCTGTCCTGGGTCCTCTACTCTTCTCTATTTATACTACTTTATTCTAGGCTCATGACACTGAGATCTACCTCTCCACCCCTGCTCTCTCTCCCTCTGAGCTTTCTCATCTCAGCAACTGCTTAGCTGTCATTTCTTCCCGGAGGGCCTCTCACCATCTAAAGATTAACATGTCCAAGACTGAGCTTCTTCTAATTCTCCTATCTAGCTCTACTCCGATTTTTGACTTCTCTATCACTGTCTGCGGCATACCTATCTCCCTATCACCCAAAGTTTGGTGCCTCGGAGTTACACTTGAGTCCAATTCGTCCTTCATCCCTCACATCCAATTACTCTCTTTATCCTGCCTCAACCACCTATGCAATGTCGCCAAAATGTATCTGTTTATGAGTGCTGACACCACTAAGCAACTAATCCACTCCCTGGTAATTTCCTGACTTGACTACTGCAATAACTTGCTAACTGGCCTTCCACTATCCCACCTCTCCCCCCTTCAATCCATCCTAATTTCCTCTGCCAGGCTAATCCACCTTTCCGTCCCCTCTGTATCTGCTGCACCTTTCTGTGAGTCCCTTCACTGGCTCCCCAATCACAGCAGAATTAAATTAAAATTCTCACCCTGACCTACGAAGTCCAACAACGACCTGCGCCTTGCATTTTCTATTATTAAATCTTACCATACTATACTTCAGGACTTTTGTTGTGCAGTACCAACCCACTGGAACACACTTCCCTGGACTGTCAGACTTTCCCCATTTCTGTCCTCCTTTAAATGCTCTCTAAAGACATTTCTTTTCAAGGAAACCTACCAACCAACTCAGCAACAAATTAATTCCACTTACCTAATAATTGCCCTCATATAAGTCTGTACTAACATCATTCTCACCCTTGCAGTCCTCACCTCCTGTTTCTCATCCTCCCACCATTCTAGATTGTAAAGGTTTACAATTCCTTCTGTATTTGTTTGATAAAATGTGTGTGAGTGTATGCGTGTGTGTGTGTATGTGTGCATGTGTATGTATGTGTGTGTATGTGTGCATGTGTGTGTATGCGTGTATATGTGTGAGTGTATGCGTGTATGTGTATGTGTGTGTGTTTATGTGTGAGTGTATGCGTGTGTGTATGCATGTGTGTGTATGCGTGTGTGTATGTGTGTGAGTGTATGCGTGTGTATGCATGTGTGTGTATGCGTGAGTGTATGCATGTGTGTATGTGTGTGTTTGTGTGTGTATGTGTGTGAGTGTATGTGTGTGTGTATGCATGTGTGTGTATGTGTGAGTGTATGCGTGTGTGTATGTGTGTGAGTGTATGCGTGTGTGTATGTGTGTGAATGTATGCATGTGTGTATGCATGTGTATGTATGTGCGTGTGTATGTGTGTGTATGTGTGTGTGTGTATGCGTGTGTGTATATGTGTGAGTGTATGCGTGTGTGTATGTGTGTGAGTGTATGCGTGTGTGTATGTGCGTGTGTATGTGTGAGTGTATGTGTGTGTGTGTGCATGTGTATGTATGCATGTGTGTATGTGTGCATGTGTGTGTATGTGTGTGTGTATGTGTATGTGTGTATGTGTGTGAGTGTATGCGTGTGTGTGTATGTGTGTGTATGTGTGTGTGTGTATGTGTGTGTATGCGTGTGTATGCATGTGTGTGTATGTGCCTGTGTATGTGTGTGTGTGTATGTGCGTGTGTATGTGTGTGTGTGTATGTGTGTGTGTGTATGTGTGAGTGTATGCGTGTGTGTGTATGTGTGAGTGTATGTGTATGAGTGTATATGTGTGTGTGTATGCGTGTGTGTGTATGTGTGAGTGTATGCGTGTGTGTGTATGTGTGAGTGTATGCGCGTGTGTGTATGTGTCAGTCTATGCGCGTGTGTGTATGTGTGAGTGTATGCGTGTGTGTGTATGTGTGAGTGTATGTGTGTGAGTGTATATGTGTGTGTGTATGCGTGTGTGTGTATGTGTCATTCTCACCCTCCTCACCTCCTGTTTCTCACCCTCCCACCATTCTAGATTGTAAAGGTTTACAATTCCTTCTGTATTTGTTTGATAAAATGTGTCTTCTCTTACAAATATTGTATCATCTTTGTACTTTTATCATTTGTAACCATGGGTAGCGCTGCAGAATTTGTTGGTGCTTTATAAATATATAAGTATGATAATAATAAAATAATATATGTGTGTATGTGCATATTTATGTGCATATGTGTGTTTGTTTATGAGCGTGTGTATGTGTGTATATGTGTTTGCTTATGTATGTGTGTGAGTGTTTGTTTATGTGTGTGTGTGTGTTTGCTTATGTGTGTGCGTGTGTATATGTGTGTGTCTGTTTATGTGTGTGCGTGTGGGTATGCATATGTGTGTGTATATATATGCGTGTGTGTGTGTATATGTCTGTGTTTGTTTAAGTATGCTTGTGAGTATTTGTGTGTATGCTTGTGTGTATGAGTGTGAGTGTATGTGTGTGTGTTTGTGTGTGTGTGTATGCGTGTTTGTGTATGTGTGTGTGGGCATGTGTGTGTGCATGTGTGTGTGTATGTGTATGTATGCGTGTTTGTGCATGTGTGTATGTGTGTGTATGTATATGTGTGTGTATGCGTGTGTGTATGTGTATGTAGGCGTGTGTGTATGTGTGCATGTGTATGTATGCGTGTGTGTATGTGTGAGTGTATGCGTGTGTGTGTGTATGTGTGCATGTGTATGTATGCGTGTGTGTATGTGTGCATGTGTGTGTATACGTGTGTGTATGTGTGAGTGTATGCGTGTGTATGTGTGAGTGTATGCGTGTGTGTGTATGTGTGTGTGTGTGTATGTGTGAGTGTATGCGTGTGTGTATGCATGTGTGTGTATGTGTGTGTGTATGTGTGTGAGTGTATGCGTGTGTATGCATGTGTGTGTATGTGTGAGTGTATGCATGTGTGTATGTGTGTGAATGTATGTGTGTGTTTGTGTGTGTATGTGTGTGAGTGTATGTGTGTGTGTATGCATGTGTGTGTATGTGTGAGTGTATGCGTGTGTGTATGTGTGTGAATGTATGCATGTGTGTATGCATGTGTATGTATGTGCGTGTGTATGTGTGTGTGTGTATGCGTGTGTGTATATGTGTGAGTGTATGCGTGTGTGTATGTGTGTGAGTGTATGCGCGTGTGTGTATGCATGTGTGTGTATGTGTGAGTGTATGCGTGTGTGTATGTGTGTGAGTGTATGCGTGTGTGTGTGTATGTGCGTGTGTATGTGTGACTGTATGCGTGTGTGTGTGTATGTGTTTATGTGTATGTATGCGTGTGTGTATGTGTGCATGTGTGTGTATGCGTGTGTGTATGTGTGAGTGTATGTGTGTGTATGTGCGTGTATGTGTGAGTGTATGCATGTGTATGTGTGTGTATGTGTGAGTGTATGTGTGTGTGTGTATGTGTGTGTGTATGTGTGAGTGTATGCGTGTGTGTATGCATGTTTGAGTATGCATGTGTGTATGTGTGTGAGTGTATTTATGCGTGTGTTTATGCATGTGTGTATGCGTGTGTGTATGTGTGTGAGTCTATGCGTGTGTGTGTATGTGTGAGTGTATGCTTGTGTGTGTATGTGCGTGTGTATGTGTGTGTGTGTGTGTGTATGTGCGTGTGTATGTGTGTGTGTATGTGTGTGTGTATGTGTGAGTGTATGCGTGTGTGTATGTGTGTGAGTGTATGCGCGTGTGTGTATGTGTGTGTGTATGTGTGTGTATGTGTGTGTATGCGTGTGTATGCATGTGTGTGTATGTGTGAGTGTATGCTTGTGTGTGTATGTGCGTGCGTATGTGTGTGTGTATGTGCGTGTGTATGTGCGTGTGTATGTGTGTGTGTGTATGTGTGAGTGTATGCGTGTGTGTGTATGTGTGAGTGTATGTGTGTGAGTGTATATGTGTGTGTGTGTATGTGTGAGTGTATGCGTGTGTGTGTATGTGTGAGTGTATGCGCGTGTGTGTATGTGTCAGTCTATGCGCGTGTGTGTATGTGTGAGTGTATGCGTGTGTGTGTATGTGTGAGTGTATGTGCGTGTGTATGTGTGAGTGTATGTGTGTGAGTGTATATGTGTGTGTGTATGCGCGTGTGTGTATGTGTGAGTGTATGCGTGTGTGTGTATGTGTGAGTGTATGCGTGTGTGTGTATGTGTCAGTGTATGCGCATGTGTGTATGTGTCAGTGAATGCGTGTGTATGTGTCAGTGTATGCGTGTGTGTGTATGTGTGAGTGTATGCGTGTGTGTGTATGTGTCAGTGTATGCGTGTGTGTGTATGTGTCAGTGTATGTGTGTGTGTGTATGTGTGTGAGTGTATGCGCGTGTGTATGTGTGAGTGTATGTGTGTGAGTGTATATGTGTGTGTGTATGCGTGTGTGTGTATGTGTGAGTGTATGCGTGTGTGTGTATGTGTGAGTGTATGCGTGTGTGTATGTGTGAGTGTATGCGCGTGTGTGTATGTGTCAGTGTATGTGCGTGTGTGTATGTGTCAGTGTATGCGTGTGTGTGTATGTGTCAGTGTATGCGTGTGTGTGTATGTGTGAGTTTATGCGTGTGTGTGTATGTGTCAGTGTATGCGTGTGTGTGTATGTGTCAGTGTATGCGTGTGTGTGTATGTGTGAGTGTATGCATGTGTGTGTATGTGTGAGTGTATGCGTGTGTGTGTATGTGTCAGTGTATGCGTGTGTGTGTATGTGTGAGTGTATGCGCGTGTGTGTATGTGTCAGTGTATGCGCGTGTGTGTATGTGTCAGTGTATGCGTGTGTGTGTATGTGTCAGTGTATGCGTGTGTGTATGTGTGAGTGTATGCGTGTGTGTGTATGTGTCAGTGTATGCGTGTGTGTGTATGTGTCAGTGTATGCGTGTGTGTGTATGTGTGAGTGTATGCGCGTGTGTGTATGTGTCAGTGTATGCGTGTGTGTGTATGTGTGAGTGTATGCGTGCGTGTGTATGTGTGAGTGTATGTGTGTGAGTGTATGTGTGAGTGTATGCGTGTGTGTGTATGTGTCAGTGTATGCGTGTGTGTGTATGTGTGAGTGTATGCGTGTGTGTGTATGTGTGAGTGTATGCGTGTGTGTGTATGTGTGAGTGAATGCGTGTGTGTGTATGTGTGAGTGTATGTGTGTGAGTGTATGTGTGAGTGTATGCGTGTGTGTGTATGTGTCAGTGTATGCGTGTGTGTGTATGTGTGAGTGTATGCGTGTGTGTGTATGTGTGAGTGTATGTGTGTGAGTGTATATGTGTGTGTGTATATGTGTGTGTGTGTATGTGTTAGTGTATGCGTGTGTGTGTATGTGTCAGTGTATGCGTGTGTGTATGTGTGAGTGTATGGGTGTGTGTGTATGTGTCAGTGTATGTGTGTGTATGTGTGAGTGTATGTGTGTGTGTGTATGTGTCAGTGTATGCGTGTGTGTGCATGTGTGAGTGTATGCGTGTGTGTGTATGTGTGAGTGTATGTGTGTGAGTGTATATGTGTGTGTGTATATGTGTGTGTGTGTATGTGTCAGTGTATGCGTGTGTGTGTATGTGTGAGTGTATGCGCGTGTGTGTATGTGTGAGTGTATGCGCGTGTGTGTATGTGTGAGTGTATGCACGTGTGTGTATGTGTGAGTGTATGCGCGTGTGTGTATGTGTGAGTGTATGCGCGTGTGTGTATGTGTGAGTGTATGCGCGTGTGTGTATGTGTGAGTGTATGCGCGTGTGTGTATGTGTGAGTGTATGCGCGTGTGTGTATGTGTGAGTGTATGCGCGTGTGTGTATGTGTGAGTGTATGCGTGTGTGTGTGTGTATGTGTGAGTGTATGCGTGTGTGTGTATGTGTGAGTGTATGCGTGTGTGTGTATGTGTGAGTGTATGCGCGTGTGTGTATGTGTGAGTGTATGCGCGTGTGTGTATGTGTGAGTGTATGCGCGTGTGTGTATGTGTGAGTGTATGCGCGTGTGTGTATGTGTGAGTGTATGCGCGTGTGTGTATGTGTGAGTGTATGCGCGTGTGTGTATGTGTGAGTGTATGCGCGTGTGTGTATGTGTGAGTGTATGCGTGTGTGTGTGTGTGTCTGTGTGGTTGACACTATCCAGTGATTAAGATGCCAAATAAATCAGCAAGTAGTATGTAGGAATACCTTTATTATTGCTGCTACTAGAAGCAAAAAATAACAGACAAGCTTTAATCTTTAAAGAGTTCTCTCTCTTCTACAAGCAGAAGCAATGCCGCCCAAAATGGTAAAATGTATAATTATGGCTAAAAACACAGAGAAGTGCTAAAAGGAAGCAAAGTGATATAATTTCATCCTCTTCTTACTTTCTGTACTCATATAACTATACATTTCACTATATCACTTCCTACCTTTAAGGTGTTTTAGTCATAATTTGTAAATTCCATCATGTCTATTGCTGGCCAGGCAACATTTCTTAAAGGGACATTAAACACGTTGGGATGGTAATATAAAATGATAAAGCTTATGTATAAAAAAAACTCTGCAATATACTTTCATTATTTATTTTGTCCCCTTTTCCTGTAATTCCATTCTGAAATTATGAGCTTTTAAGTTCCTTTTAGAAATGGTTGTGCAGAACACTGTTATATACCACACAGCCATTGGCCAAAGCAGAGACGGTAACCTAAGTTACAACATGGCAGCTCCCATTGTTTTATAGATACTAAAACTTTACACTTATTTAGTGAAAATTTAAACAACTAATGAAACTTTAAAAAACACATCTACATCTTATTCTCAGACTAATCTTTTCCTTGGATGCATCATTCTATCTAGCATTTATTTAGTGTTTAATGTCCCTTTAATACAGACTGTTAAGCAAATAAAAACATATTTCTAATTAATAATTGAATTTAAAAGCTGGGGCAAGATAACATGTGCGTCGTTGCTCGCAAAAGCTGGTGCCACTGGTTTTTAGTCCGGTTTTGCTATCACATATACGGTGCCCCATATAAATGCGGCGTGTATATTTCACCCGTCGCTCGCTATTTTTACTCCCACACGCTAACATAGAACCGCATCGCAAATCGGTATCACAAATTCAGTGCAAGGACTTATGCAGCGAAATTGGATACATTTTACTCCATTTTCCCCTCGCCACACATAGGCAGGCGCAGCAAGCCTTGCGCTGAAAATGTGAGCATCGTAACTCCCTGAAAATAATAACTAACACCTAACGCATGCGCAATATCTATCTACCTGTCAACCACCAACCCCCACCGCAATAACTAATAAAGTATATTAACCCCTAATCCGCCAACCCCCCACAACGCTATATACCTAATAAAGTGATTAACCCCTAAACCAACATCCCCCACCAACAGAATAAACTTAATTAACCCATTAACCCCTAATCCGCCAACCCCCCACAACGCATTAAGCCTAATTAACCTATTAACTCCTAATCCGCCAACCCCCCACAACGCAAATATTTAATTAAATTACTAAATCCCTAACCTAACTACCCCTAAATTAACCCCAATTACATTAAATTAAAAATACTTATCTACAATTAAAACTAAAAAAACTAACATTACTTTCAAAATAAAAAAGAATAAGATTAAATTAATCTAAAATTACAAAAAATAAAAAAAGTCTAACATTACAGAAAATAAACCAAATTATCAAAAATTTAAAAAATGAAACTTAATCCCTATGAAAATAAAAAAGCCCTCAAAAATAAAAACACTTCCTAATCTAATCTTAACTACCAATAGCCCTTAAAAGGGCCTTTTTTATGGCATTGCCCTAAGTTAAACAGCTCTTTTACCTCTAAAAAATAAAAAATAATAAAAATAAAAAAAGTCCCTCCTAACAGTAAAAACCCCCCCAACCACCAAACCCCCTAAAATAAAAAACCTAAACTGCATGGGCATTGCCCTGAAAAGGGCATTCAGCTCTTTTACAAGTACCCATGAAATCCCTTATCTAAAAAATAAAAAAAAAATAAAAAAAATAAAGTCTAAACCCCAAATAGGTACTCACGGTTCCTGAAGTCCGGCTGTGAAGTCTTCTTCCAGGCGGTGAAGTCTTCTTCCAAGAGGCTGACATCTTCCAAGTGGGAGCCTCTTCTTTCTTCATCCAGGACCAAGCCAGCGTGGAGTGGAGACAGGACTGGCGACCGTGGAGCCATGGAACGTAGAGGATCCTCTTCGTATGATCGCTGCCGTACACTTACTATTGAATGCAAGGTACCTGTTTAAATATGAGATACCTTGCATTCCTAATGCTTTTACACAGCCAATCACGCTAGAACACGATGGGATATGAGAAATGCAAGCCTACAGTACAGGTGGCTGCAATTTATCATAGTGAGAGAAATTGTAAGTTGCTGATAAACCTGAATTATCATAGAAGGAAAATCCTTGGGGGTAGATTTACTAAGCTGTGGATGCTGCTATCTACCCCCGTACTTTCCGGCTTGCCGTAAATATAAGTTAAGAAGCAGCGGTCATGAGACCGCTGCTCCTTAACTCGTCCACTGCCTCTGAGGTGGCGGACAGCAATCAGCTCGGTTGGATACGATCGGGTTGATTGACACCCCCTGCTAGCTGCCGATTGGCCGCAAATGTGCACCTGGGGATAGTCTCCCTAAGGGTGATGGGGGAAACCAGACGTGGACTCCTTGCCCAATGTGCTTAGAGGGATATGGCTGCACCTCACTGACGAGGCCCAAAGGAGGCCGAAACGATCGCCTGGGGTTGTCATGTTCCTTGTTCAGAGGAGAATTGCCTGGTATTTCGGGGCTGGACTGACCATGTCGGCGGGATCAGACTGATATACTACAGGAAAGTTTTCCTCTGTGAAAAGCACAATTGGGCAGAAAGAAGCTACTACCAGGTGGCAACCGGGCCATAGAACAAGCTATTGATGCTGCTGTTCATTCCTGGCAGACTGCTTCTCATTCTGTTTTGCATATGTAAATATGACCCTGGGGATAGTCTCCCTAAGGGTGATGGGGGAAACCAGACGTGGACTCCTTGCCCAATGTGCTTAGAGGGATATGGCTGCACCTCACTGACGAGGCCCAAAGGAGGCCGAAACGATCATCTGGGGTTGTCATGTTCCTTGTTCAGAGGAGAATTGCCTGGTATTTCGGGGCTGGACTGACCATGTCGGCGGGATCAGACTGATATACTACAGGAAAGTTTTCCTCTGTGAAAAGCACAATTGGGCAGAAAGAAGCTACTACGAGGTGGCAACCGGGCCATAGAACAAGCTATTGATGCTGCTGTTCGTTCCTGGCAGACTGCTTCTCATTCTGTTTTGCATATATATATATTAAACAAATCCAGCAAATTAATCAGCATCAATTTACATAACAGTAGAGTTTAATTTTAGGTCAAATGTTAAAAAGCATGAACATTATGAACGCAGGATTTAAAAGGAAAGTCTAGTCAAAATTAAACTTTCATGATTCAGATAGGGCATGCAATTTTAAACACCTTTACAACTTACTTTATCATCAAATGTGCTTTGTTCTCTTGGTATTCTTTGTTAAAAGCTAAACCTAGGTAGCCTCAAATGCTAAAATTGGCTAAAATGCAAGTCTGTCAAAAGAACTGCGATAAGGGGAAGTCTGCAGAGGCTTAGATACAAGGAACTCACAGAGGTAAAACGTATATTAATATAACCGTGTTGGTTATGCAAAAATGGGGAATGGATAACAAAGGGATTATCTATCTTTTTAAACAATAAAAATTCTGGAGTAGACTGTCCATTTAACCCCTTAACGACCAGCACCGTACCCTGTACGACGCTGGTCGTTATGCCCTTAAGGACCAGCGACGTACCCTATAGGTTGCTACAGTACTGGTCTTCTCTCTGCCGCAATCTCGCTCAAAATTGCGAGATTGCACTATTTCTGCATACCCCACGAGAGAAATAGAGTTGCAGAGTTACCGAAGTAGAGAGGGCCACTCTGTGGCCCTCACTGCATTAGACAGCGGTGGAACTGATCGATGGTGGGTGGGAGCATAAGAAGGGAGGCGGGTGGGCGGCTCATTGCTGAAGGAGGCGGGAGGAGGGCGGAAGTGGGCGGGTCCGCTCGGCCGCGCTACAGGAAGAAAAAAAAAACAACTCCAGCTGCGTGATTGAGGAGGAAGGAGGGAGGAGGGGCAATGATGTGGGATAATTTGAGAAAAAGGGATCTGGGAGGGGGGGTTGAGTATTGAGGGGGGGCAGCTACACTACAGAAAAATGAGTATTATAAATATATATTTTTTTTAAATTGCATATTTTGCAGCAAACTGAGTACTGTCTGGCAGACAGTTGCCAGTACCTAAGATGGCCGCAAATAGATAGAGGGGGGAGGGTTAGATAGCTGTTTGGGGGGGGTTCAGGGAGGTTGGGAGGTAAGGGGGGAATACTACCCTGCAGAAAATATATAATTTTTTAAAAAAAAGTAAAACATATTAAATGGAAAAAAAAACTTTTATTTTTCTACTGACAGGCTTTCTGGCAGTTCTTAAGATGGGGTTGACCTTTGGGGGGTGGGGGAGGGAAGAGAGCTGTTTGAGAGGGGTCAGGGAGGGATCATGGGTGGGGTGTGTCAGGTGGGAGGCTGATCGCTACACTAAAAATTAACCCTATAAGATACCTAATTAGCCCCTTCACTGCTGGGCATAATACAAGTGTGGTGCGCAGCGGCATTTAGTGACCTTCTAATTACCTAAAACTAGCAATGCTAAAGTCATATATGTCTGCTATTTCTGAACAAAGGGGATCCCAGAGAAGCATTTACAACCATTTGTGCCATGATTGCACAAACTGTTTGTAAATCATTTCAGTGAGAAATCTAAAATTTTGAAAAAGTTAACAATTTTTTTTATTTGATCGCATTTGGCGGTGAAATGGTGGCATGAAATATACCAAAATGGACCTAGATCAAAACTTTGGGTTGCCTACTAAAAAAAATATATAGTTTTGAATGGTTAAAAAAAAAAAAAGGCTCTTTTTTTGTTTAAAGGGACACTGTACCCAAATTTTTTCTTTTGTGATTTAGATAGAGCATGCCATTTTAAGCAACTTTCTAAGTTACTCCTACTATCAAATTGTCTTCATTCTCTTGGTATCTTCATTTGAAAAGCAAGAATGTAAGTTTAGATGCCGGCCCATTTTTGGTGAACAACCTGGGTTGTCCTTGCTGATTGTACAGCACCAATAAACATGCGCTCTCCAGGGTTCTGAAATAACAATTGTCTGGCTCCTTAGCTTAGATGCCTTCTTTTTAAAATAAAGATAGCAAGAGAACGAAGAAAAATTGATAATAGGAGTAAATTAGAAAGTTGCTTAAAATTGCATGCTCTATATGAATCAAGAAAGAAAAAAATTGGGTTCAGTGTCCCTTTAAATTTGGTAATGGCAAAAATTCAAAAAATGCTCTGGTCTTTTGGGGAAGTTTGTGTCTGAAGTGCCCGGTCCTTAAGGGGTTAACTTCAGAATTTAAAGGCTTTGTAATGTTTTTTTTGTGGTTACCCCAGTGAATGAAAATGTTAAGTAAATTGTACGAGACAAAACAGAGTACTCATCCTCGTTCCTTCACATTAAGAATGGTTAACTAAAGATATATGTCACAACAAGCTTTATGATATGAAGAAGATCATGTCTTGTAGTAGGTGTTTTTTTTGCTGAAAAAATAAGCTGTGGTTCCTGAAATGTAATATATAAGATATGCTCTGTAGCAACATTAGACAGCAGGAGACTGTGTTAGTATTAGTTCTGTATGGTGCTACGGCCTGGAAGATAGGGGAGTTTCTGCAGCAGTATCCTAATATCTGTCCTGTATATATACAATGGGGCAAAAAAGTATTTAGTCAGCCACCAATTGTGCAAGTTCTCCCACTTAAGAAGATGAGAGAGGCCTGTAATGTTCATCATAGGTATACCTCAACTATGAGAGACAAAATGTGGAAACAAATCCAGACAATCACATTGTCTAATTTGGAAAGAATTTATTTGCATATTATGGTGGAAAATTTGTATTTGGTCCCCTACCAATAAGCAAGATTTCTGGCTCTCACAGACCTGTATCTTCTTCTTTAAGAGACTCCTCTGTCCTCCACTCATTACCTGTATTAATGGCACCTGTTTGAACTTGTTATGAGTATAAAAGACACCTGTCCACAACCTCAAACAGTCACACTCCAAACTCCACTATGGTGAAGACCAAAGAGCTGTCGAAAGACACCAGAAACAAAATTGTAGACCTGCACCAGGCTGGGAAGACTGAATCTGCAATAGGCCAGCAGCTTGGTGTGAAGAAATCAACTGTGGGAGCAATAATTAGAAAATGGAAGACATACAAGACCACTGATAATCTCCCTCGATCCCACGCAAGATCTCACCCCGTGGGGTAAAAATGATCACAAGAACGGTGAGCAAACATCCCAGAACCACATGGGGGGACCTAGTGAATGACCTGCAGAGAGCTGGGACAAATATAACAAAGGCTAACATCAGTAACACACTACGCCACCAGGGACTCAGATCCTGCAGTGCCAGACGTGTCCCCCTGCTTAAGCCAGTACATGTCTGGGCCCATCTGAAGTATGCTAGAGAGCATTTGGATGATCCAGAAGTGGATTGGGAGAATGTCATATGGTCAGATGAAACCAAAGTAGAACTGTTTGGTAGAAACACAACTTGTCGTGTTTGGAGGAGAGAGAATGCTGAGTTGCAACCAAAGAACACCATAGCTACTGTGAAGCATGGGGTGGCAACATCATGTTCTGGGGCTGTTTCTCTGCAAAAGGAACAGGATGACTGATCCATGTACATGAAAGAATGACTGGGGCCATGTATCGTGAGATTTTGAGTGCAAACCTCCTTCCATCAGCAAGGGCATTGAAGATGAAACATGGTTGGGTCTTTCAGCATGAAAAAGATCCCAAACACACAGCCCGGGCAATGAAGGAGTAGCTTCGTAAGAAGCATTTCAAGGTCCTGGAGTGGCCTAGCCAGTCTCCAGATCTCAACCCCATAGAAAACCTTTGGAGGGAGTTGAAAGTCTGTGTTGCCCAGCGACAGCCCCAAAACATCACTGCTCTAGAGGAGATCTGCATGCAGGAATGGGCCAACATACCAGCAACAGTGTGTGACAACCTTGTGAAGACTTACAGAAAACGTTTGACCTCTGTCATTGCCAACAAAGGATATATAACAAAGTATTGAGATGAACTTTTGATATTGACCAAATACTTATTTTCCCCCATAATTTGCAAATAAATTATTTCCAAATCAGACAATGTGATTGTCTGGATTTGTTTCCACATTTTGTCTCTCATAGTTGAGGTATACCTATTATGAAAATTACAGGCCTCTCTCATCTTCTTAAGTGGGAGAACTTGCACAATTGGTGGCTGACTAAATAATTTTTTCGCCCCACTGTATACTGTATGTATATATATATCGTATAATAAAGCACTCGCTGGTCTTCAGACATCTGTGAAAAAAAAGTTTTATTTTGTGACGTTTCGGGACCAAATTACTGTCCCTTCCTCTGACAAACAACATGTGAAAAAACACAAACATTTAAAGAACTATAACACCCTCCCATTACTGGCAACCAATCAAAGCTGCAAAAACTCCAATGAGAGAATTATAACTATCAATTAGACCATATGTCTAAGAATCAACAGTGTATAAAACATGAAAATATGTTAACATATAAAGTGACAAAACATCATCTGTGAAATAGGGCCGATTGGTGTCTATCCACCACCACGTATCTAACGATCAGCTAAAATCAAAAACATACTAACCGCAACGAAAAGACATACACACCCAGAAACACCCATTAGGCTAATCTGGCCAATTGCCATAAAAATGGTCGTGAACAGAAAGTATAGTCACCAAAATGATGTGGACAGCTCAGGAATTCCCCATAGGTAGCCGAAAAGCCACATGCTGTAAAACAACAAAGTTCGTCATTGGTCAAACAGGAGACTTACCTCCAGAGTGCGGCCCAGCCGAAACAGTGTAAAGTGCATAAGCGTGGGGGGCATGAAATAAGAATTATTTCTGTGTACACATCACTGCCCTTACCAATCAACTTAGAATAGGCATGTCAACAGCTTGTGACAACGTATCAAATGTACATCATCTAGAGCCATAGACACACATACTAAAACTCACCGATAGATATAAGTAGAGCAGGAAACCTGCCTCCTAAGTGTAACCCGACCATGACAATATAAGAAAAGGGCGTGAAATAATATCTACAGATCATCCAGATAATTTCCACAATAAAGACGCAAATCCCTGCTCTAGCTATTAAGTTCATGTGATGGGCAGTGCAAAGTGAAGCCTAGAACAAAAATCACATAATAGAAAGAAGGAAACAATCCTCAAAACTTGTATCATCATAGTAAATATCAAGAATAGGCATAAAAAAAATAGACATAAAAAATCTAAATAAACAAGCTGTGCCAACACACTCTCACAGCGTGGAGCATTAGTAAAGAACCATCAACACATATAACACTCAGAAAGATTGACAGTGTATGTCACTCAGAGATAGTATCCATCACTTCTAGTAAAAACAAAGCAAAACCAATGTCAATGGGGCTGCCCAACACCCTGTGTAGGCGAAAAACCCCAAAGGTAAGTAACCAACCAGAAACAATCACAGCATAGACAAGTATCCCAAGTTGCACGTATCAGAACACAAGCCAATCACCCAAGACCCATCAGGGAAGGAAGGATCTCCCAAGTTAAACAGAAAAAGCAGAAAAAACAAACAGAACACATCGACTATCACAGAGAGTACACACCCCCATAGGTATTCAGCTGATCAGAGACGGAATGTGGATATCACCAATACAGCCATCTGTACTGTGAGTGTGATGTATTAGTGTATACAGGTGAAATATACATAGTGTGAATAAAAACAGCTATATATACTATAAAACAAACAACACAACAGACTTACTAAAAGTGTATCAACTTGTTACTATGCTACAGAGGGTAGCGGCCCTGATGTATAGGCCGAAGGGACAACAAGGGCTATTTATGCCCTATGTAAGTTTTAGAGGGGCCACCATAACAGCATTCTAATGCTCTTGCAGGAACAGTTGAAGAGAAATAGTTGAAGAGAAATAGTGAGGGACATACACCAATCATTACTACAGGAATGGAATCGTGTACGCTCAATATAATATGGTATAGATTATACCAAAAGAGTAATTGTAATCTTTAGGGGCCACCCCCATCGTCAAGACCTGGATATTTAACAAAACGTTAAGAGTGTCAGAAAACAGGCCTGAGGATCGTGGGCTCTCATGTAGGACCTCATGTCTCTACAGATATGGGCCAATAGGGAATATTACAGATAACACTGCCAGCCAGTGTGTACATTCAGTCCTCTAGGTGACAATGTCCCAAGTCTGTAGATCCACCTGGACTCTTTCTGTAGGAGGATCTTGGCTCTCTTTCCGCCCCTTTTCAACCTAGGTACATGGTCGATGATTCAAAGCCTCAAATCTTAAGGAAATGGTTGATCGGACTTGCCAGTTGAGGTGGCTGTGCGGATGCTTGAACAGTGGTTAGCCACCCTCGTTCTGACATCATTGGTCATTTTTCCTGTATAGAATTTCCCACACGGGCAGTTCAATAGATAGATTATATATTGCATGGTGCATGTGAGGAAAAATCTTATCCGATGTTTCTTCTTACAATCAGGGTATTGGAAGTGGGTACCACTTGCCATTGCAGGTAATGCAACTGGTACACCTGAAGCACCCATTTTTCTTCTTGATCCAGGTTTGTTTAGCCGTCTCAGACATAATTTGGGTCTTCATCAGAGAGTCTCTCAGGCTTCGTCCTCTCCTGTATGCTATCCTTGGGGCATCCCACAGAGTGAACGGTAATGAGGGATCGGCTTCGATCAATTTCCATTCTTCTTTGACAGCTTTGGTAATCAAGTGACTATCAGGGGTGTAAGTAGTCACAAAGGTCAGTTGCGGAGGAACTTGGCCGTCTATGTCATTTGTTAGCTTCATTGAATTTAATGCCAATAATTGCATCTCAGATATCTGCTACACACACACCATATATAAACATGTATGTTTGTTTATGTACACATGTTTATAGATAGATGCCACCCTGCCCTCTGGCCCAGTCAACCCCTGACAGGAATCTAGGTCAAATTGCATAGATTGTTCCTAACACAGAGATAAAATCTGAATAATTGCCTTTTCTTTCTTCATACTAGAATACAGTCCCCTGGCTATATACAATACCCATATGACGCAGTCAATGATACTTAAAGGGACATTAAACACTAAGGGCTAGAATACAAGTGGAGCGCTAATTTATCGCCCACCCGCAAATGGGAAAATTTGCCCGTTTGCTGCGCACAATAAATAACCAGCCATCAGATCTCTGATTAATTTTCTAAAAGTGCCTCAAATGCCCCCAATAGAGGGTATTTTTCACATAAAAAATACTGCAATAGGAAGTTTTAAGGGTTAAAAGTTAAAGTAATAGACGATGATGATTATCTATTCAGTTGGGCAGAACTATGCTCACCTTAAAAAACTTATCCCAACGGTTTTGAGTGTAATTAGATCAAAAAATAGGTGGCGCAAATTAATGCAGTTCTGACTATTAGTGGTATGAATGTAAATTTAGTCTCCCTGTGGGTCCAATAGTGATCTCATTATACATAAGCTATGTTTAGGTGGAAAAGTAGGTGAAGTCCCTCCAGGACAATAGAATTTTAAACTCAACTTCAACAATACAAATAGATATTTATTGAATAAAGATTTTTATATATATGAGATCGATATAGCGGTCTATTCACATATAGCGATCTATTCACATGTTAAAACACTGTATCTTATACAATTGTAAAACACCGGTGTTGTTCCATAAAAAAAGCTGTAAAAAACTGTAAAAAGGGTTTAAAAGTTGTCAGGAGTGAAAAGTGCCTTTACGTTATGGTATATGGGGACTGTGTGTTACCTGTAAATATCTAGGTATATGCTTAAATACATATATATTTATTTGTTAATATGTGTATATTCATATACATCTATATTTAAAATTGCTACCCATCACCGCACTACTTACCCCCTTTAATGCGCTAGTTCTCATTCTGTGAGACACTTTGGAGCCTATGGAAGCGTGCTCTCGTGAGCACAATGTTTCCGTGCAACGTGAACGTGAGGTTGCATTCGCATTGCACCTAACTTGTAATACCAGAGCACAGTTGCGTGCGCTGGTATTACTAAGTGTAGCGCATATATCGCCCTCACGAAATTGATATTTTGTACTCCACTTGTAATCTAGCGCATAAATTGGGAAGAAATTGATTTTACAAATTCTAAGATAGATACTGGGGTCAATTTATCAAGCTCCTGAAGGCTTGCCGGAAACAGAAGTTATGAAGCTGCGGTCTAAAGAGCGCTGGCTTCATCATAACCTGTCCACCTGCTCTGAGGCGGCGGACAGAAATCAACCTGATCTAATATGATCGGGTTGATTGACATCCCCTGCTAGCAAATCTGCAGGGGGCGGCATTGCACCAGCAGTTCACAAGAACTGCTGGTGCAATGATAAATGCCGACAGCATATGCTGTCGGCATTTATCAATGTGCAGCGGACATGATACGCTACATCATATCATATAAACACTGGGTTACGCCCAAGTAAATGACAGTATTCAGAAATGTATTATTAAACAAAGTATCTGTTTATTTTATAAGAAAGAAAATTTGATCAGCCTGGAGCAGGGTCGGCTACAGAACAAATGAAATGGGGGGGCATTTTTTTTCACGAAGGGGCACGCATTTACAAAGCATGTATGAGAGTCAAAATAAGAGCAGACCTACATATTCTTCAGGAAAGTGTAGCCTCAGGCTGGTTTATCCCCCACTATTAAAGGACCAGTCAACACAGTAGATTTGCATAATAAACAAATGCAAGATAACAAGACAATGCAATAGTACTTAGTCTGAACTTCAAATGAATAGTAGATTTTTTTCTGACAATTTTAAAAGTTATGTCTATTTCCACTCCCCCTGTACCACGTGACAGCCATCAACCAATCACAAATGCATACACGTACCATGTGACAGCCATCAGCCAATCACAAATGCATATACACTTATTCTGTGAATTCTTGCACATGCTCAGTAGGAGCTGGTGACTCAAAAATTTTAAATATAAAAAGACTGCACTTTTTTTTAATTAAAGTAAATTGGAAAGTTGTTTAAAATTGCATGCTCTATATGAATAATGAAAGTTTAATTTTGACTTGAGTGTCCCTTTAACATTTGGAGAATATGTGCTAAATCAGTAGGTAAAAGAATGAAGTCTAAATCATATGCAGTGCACAAAAACAGAGCTATTAAACTTGAGTGAGACCCCCAGTGCAATAGTTCCTTTAAACAATTCACCCCTTAATCACCATGATCCAAAACCCTTAAACTCATTCTCAAATCTCAATCATGTCCCCTAAACAGCTATGCACCTCAAACCCCCCAATGCAATTAACCCCTTTGTTTGCAATAGCAGTGAGGATACTGGTAATTTTGTAGATTAGATTTAGCTATACCTGTTTTGCAATAACTAACAAATATCAGGCTACTTAATAGAATAGAAGCTGGTAGCCATTTATAGACTTATCTTTATATGATACAATCATATTATTATCATGATCTATTATTTAAGAAAATGAGTAACTCACGATAGTTAGGTAAAATTAATAGGGTTAAAGACAAGTCTAAAAAGTCTCAAACTTCCAATTTCAAATAAAAGGTTAAGGCATGGAGCTCCTTGCAGATGCGTGATGCAACCTCACAATTCGTCAGCAAACTCCATCCCCAGCATGCAGCATTACATAACAATCCATTATTTTATTTATTATTTTTAAAGCGTATGATCATATCAATATTTTTTGAGGGGGCACAGCATTCCATTTGGGTGGGCATTGCCCCCCAATGCCCCCCCTTGGAGCCGACCCGGGCCTGGAGTGTAATGGAATTATTCAGTCATTTGTTTAACCAAAAATTCTCTTTCCCACAAAATTGAGATTTCTTTGGACAAGCCCGAAAACAGTGTATTAGGTCCTCAGATGGATGATCACACTTTAAACCTTGGGGCTTGGTTAGGAGTCTGAAAATCAGCACAATGTTATTTACAAATGAGCAAAACTATACATTTTTACAAAAAAACTCCCAGATAATATAAATGGATCATCTACAAAACATTTATGCAAAGAAAAATCTAGTTACAATGTCCCTTTAAATCTCTGAGCAAATACAAATTGTAAACTAAGTCTCATAAAACAATTTTAAATTATCATTATCTTAAACCCCTTTGTTATTCCCAAATGAAGACTTTCTCTTTACACAAAAGCTTTGCTATATTTAGTCTCTGCAATGGGTCACTCTTCATTTAATCCCCACTGCACTTTGGACTTCCTCTGTGGTCATTTTTATGTGTAAAAAATAAGGTCATTCAGTTTGGTTAATAAGCCTAAAGAAATTTGCATTGTGTTGAGCTGATTGTTACTGAGCCTTCCTATTTTTCATAAATCCCTCTGCAATATTCTCTGCAAATATTAAAATATGCTGTGTGTGTGTATACTGTGTGTGTGTATATATTGCTAATAACTTCAAAAAGAAAATTGACACCATTAGAAAAGATATCTGCACCTCACACCCTTCAAATTCAGCACTCCTACCCACACCTTCTATAAACAAAACTCTATGCTACTTCCCTCCTGTAACAGAGGAAGAAGTCTCTGTACTCCTATCTTTGACTCATCTCCCAACCTACCCACTTGACCCTATTCCTTCACAACTTCTTCCCTCTCTCTCTACTTCACTAACCCCTATCCTTACTCATCTCTTTAACCAATCTCTTACTGCTGGCACCTTTCCAGATACATTCAAGCATGCGTCAATCATAACAATCCTAATATCCTCGCTTAACCCCTCCACCCCTTCTAACTATCTCCTTACTTCATATTTCTTAAAAATTATTGGAACGACTGGTCTATAATCGGCTTAATCAATTTCTCACAACTAACTCCATTCTTGATCCACTACAATCTGGTTTCCGCCCTAAACTCTCAACAGAAACCGCTCTCACAAAAGTAACAAATGACCTGACTAATTCTTCTTGACCTGTCCTCTGCTTTTGACACAGTTGACCATCCTCTCCTCTCCTCCTAAAAATACTACATTCATTTGGCATCTGAGACACAGCCCTCTCCTGGTTTGCCTCATATCTCTCAAACCGCTCGTTTTCATTTTCCTTTAACAACTATGCCTCCCTCAGTTGGAGTAACGCAAGGCTCTGTCTTGGGTCCCTTGCTTTTCTCTCTCTATACATCCTCCCTTGGAAAACTTATAGCCTCCTTTGGATCCCAGTACAACTTATATGCTAATGATACCCAAATCTATCTTTTCCTCCTGATATCTCTCCTTCTTTACTCAATATTTCCAACTACCTCTCTGCAATTTCCTCTTGGATGTCTTCACACTACCTCCAACTCAATCTGTCCAAAACTGAGCTGCTTCTTATTCCTCCCTCTTCAAGACATCCAACACCTGACATTTCTCTGATGGTTGGATACTCTATTCTCAACACCTCACCCCAGGTCCGCTGTCTTGGGGTCACACTTGATTCGGAACTCACATTCAACCCACATATACAAGCGCTTTCCAAATCTTGCCGTTCACACCTACGCAACATTTACAGAATTCGTCCCTTCCTTACTCAAAAAAGTACAGCAATAATAATTAATTCCCTCATTTTGTCATGCATTGATTATTGCAATCTACTTCTAAATGGCCTTCCAAAACACTGCCTCTCCTCCCTCCAATCTATTATGAATTCTTCTGCTAGACTCATCCACCTAAGTCGACAATCTACATCAGCTGCTTCGCTCTGCCCGTCTCTCCACTGGCTCCCCATACACTCCAGAATACAATTTAAAGTATTAAACTTACAAAGCACTCAACAGTCTAACTCCCAACTATATTTCCTCTCTCATCGTGAAATATTCCTCATCCTGTCCTCTTCGATCAACCGCTGACCTACTTCTCTCCACTCCTTTTATCTCTAAATCCCACTCCCGTCTCCAAGACTTCTCACGTGCTGCTCCTGTCCTCTGGAACTCTCTACCCCGCTCCATTAGACTGTCTCTAACCTTGTATAGCTTCAGACGCTCCTTGAAAACTCACCTATTCAGAGAGGGTTACCATCTCTCCTCCATCCCTCATCCCAACCAAACTAATACATGTACATGAACTGCCTGACTCACTGCTGAAAGTACAGCCAATGTAACAAGCTACCCCCAACCTTATGTCTCTGCACCCTAAACCTATAGACTGTGAGCTCTCCGGAGCAGGGCCCTCTTCCTCCTGTACTGGATTAATTTAGTTTAGTTATTTTTTGTATTTTATTATAAATCCTTGTCATTATATACACCTATCATTGTACCCAGCGCTACCGAATTTGGTGGCGCAATACAAATAAATGATAATAAAAAATCTCCCTTCCTTTCTTCTTTCCCACCCCTCCTTCCATTCCTTCTCTTCCCTCCTCTCACTTACTTTGGAAATACCATGGAAAAAAAAAGTCATGTTACACCCTGACCTAAAAATTATTATGGCTAAAAAAGACCTAAAACCTGGGATGGTAGCAGGGCAGTAGAATTTTAAGTAAATTTGAGTAAATGTCCTGGTTTTCAAAGTGAGTCTTTCAGTTCTTACAAAACATATTTTTTGAGTGGCTTTGCATTGTGCAAACTTTCCCAATACTTTAGACTGAAACTAACACTGGTATCTGATACATTAAAATTATATTTTCAAGCTGCTTTTTACATCATTTAGAAGTTTCTACAAAAAAAAAATATTGACTTCTTTCAAGCAGGGTGTTCAAATATTTTTTTATTTTTTTTACAAATACAGCTAAAAAAAATCCCCAAATCTGGAATTCCAAAATCCAAACTTATTCTCAAATCCAAAAATAAAATGATCAAAAATTACTTTTTTTCTTGCCTGTAAGTCACAATCTTCTCTGCCTGTGACTTTTGTTTTTGTGTTCTAAAATGCAAATAATAAAATGCTGCAAATCAATAGCTGTTTTAGGCAATTTGCTGCAATACGTTAAGGGCCATGTTGGAGAGGTATTTATTGCTTGTGTGCTAACTCCGCTAGGAGTGCATTGCTGTTCTGATTTTAACTATGTGTTTAACCTCTTTACAGGGCATGCTAGCAATAGTGTAACAATAAAGTGCTCCAACACATTAGTGAATTGTCTTTTTTCCTTTATGTCCTATTAATTGTGTTCCAAGTTACAGCCCCTACTGAAACAGCTAAATCTACAATCAAATAATTGAAGCTGAAATCATGGACTGGAACAACCTCAAATGCTAAGAGCTGTGCAATTTTTTTTAGATTGGAATATACACTTAGGTTATCCTGTAAGCCTTGACCAGTGGAGGTTTTAAGGGGTTCAGAAGAATGCAAATCACCCCAATCCTTTAGGTCGCACCTCCATTGTAAGTGGCTGAGAAAGAAAAAAACTGCATCTCCCCAACACTTTGCCTGTCTTCCTAAACTGCCAAATTTGCCCCCCACCCCAGTTCTGCCTATGAGACACCCACCTCCACCAATAGGACACCAAGAATTCTGCCTCCACCAACAATAACTCCACCCATGGCACACCAATGAATCTGCCTTTAGTCACAGTGACTCAACCCATGAAACACTAACAATTCTGTTTTACCCACATTGACTCAACCCATGGAACACCAATGGAACACCAATTACTATGCCTCTATCCACATTGACTCCACCCATGAAACACCAATGACTCTGCCTTTACCCACATTGACTCCACCCATGGAACACCAATTACTGTGCCTTCACCCACATTGATTCCACCCATGGAACGCCAATGACTCTGCCTTTACCCACAATGACTCCACCCATGGAACACCAATTACTCTGCCTCCACCCAAAATGACCCCACTCATGGAACACCCAAACTCCACCCACAATAACTCCATGACTTAGTCCCAAACCTCCTGATCCTGAGCATGGATCTTTTCTGGGTAAGTGTGTGTCTCCCCCCCAAATCCAAGTTCTAGAACTGCCTCTGTGCTTGGCTTGACATCTGTTAATGAGCAATACAACCTACAGCAGCCTAAACTAAGAGGTTATGATGCCTTATTGCCCAGACCCACACAAAAACTCTTACCGTCCAGTGTTCCAAATATAAGCAGCAGCCACAGACGTCTCATGATGTTGCTGTTTCTGGTAAACACAAGGAACTCGAAATTATAAATAATATTTGTATTTCACTGTATTGTGTCTCCATCAGAAGCTAACATTATGCAGATATGTTCTGTAAAACATACATATTCGTAACACAAGATAGTTAATGTAACTAATTACTGAAGTGCAGGTTTGTGGTTATGCAGAAATAATAGGAAGTTGCAGATGAGATAGCTGAGTTTAAAAAAAGCTCATTATTAACACCTATCCGGCCGTCTTATTTAGTACAAAATGCAAGGCGACCCTGCTAATTAAAAAAATAGTCAGCATCACAAATAAACTTTCATGATTCAGATACTGCAGTAGGCTCAGGAGCATGTCACATGTTCAGCACTATAGATCAGCAGTGTTTGCAACAATATTAAGCAATTATATACATATATTACTCAAGACACATGCATGCTCCTAAGCATACCTGACTTGTAACAAAGTATACTAAGAAAAAGATGTCAATTTGATCATTTAGTATATTACAAAGCTTTTTCTATTATCTAGTTTGCTTTCTTCTCTTGGTAACATTGGTTGAAAAGCATACCTAGATAGGCTCAGGGGCAGTAATGCACTGCTGAGAGCTAGCTGCTAATTTGTGGCTGCACATATATGCCTCTTGTCATTGGTTGACCAGTTTATCTTGCCCCTGTAGAGCATTTTTGCTCTGGAGCTGACTTTAAAGGGACATTAAACACTTAGGCCTAGATTTGGAGTTCGGCGGTAGCCGTCAAAACCAGCGTTAGAGGCTCCTAACGCTGGTTTTAGGCTACCGCCGGTATTTGGAGTCAGTGATTAAAGGGTCTAACGCTCACTTTTCAGCCGCGACTTTTCCATACCGCAGATCCCCCTACGCCATTTGCGTATCCTATCTTTTCAATGGGATCTTTCTAACGCTGGTATTTAGAGTCGTTTCTGAAGTGAGCGTTAGAGCTCTAACGACAAAACTCCAGCCGCCTGAAAATAGCAGGAGTTAAGAGCTTTCTGGCTAACTCCGGTTTATAAAGCTCTTAACTACTTTACCCTAAAGTACACTAACACCCATAAACTACCTATGTACCCCTAAACCGAGCTCCCCCCACATCGCCGCCACTCGATTAAAATTTTTAACCCCTAATCTGCCGACCGCCACCTACGTTATACTTATGTACCCCTAATCTGCTGCCCCTAACCCCGCCGACCCCTATATTATATTTATTAACCCCTAACTTGCCCCCCACAACGTCGCCACCAGCTACTTAAAATAATTAACCCCTAATCTTCCGACCGCAAATCGCCGCCACCTACGTTATCCCTATGTACCCCTAATCTGCTGCCCTAACATCGCCGACCCCTATATTATATTTATTAACCCCTAATCTGCCCCCCTCAACGTCGCCGACACCTGCCTACACTTATTAACCCCTAATCTGCCGAGCGGACCTGAGCGCTACTATAATAAAGTTATTAACCCCTAACCCGCCTCACTAACCCTATCATAAATAGTATTAACCCCTAATCTGCCCTCCCTAACATCGCCGACACCTAACTTCAATTATTAACCCCTAATCTGCCGACCTCACCGCTATTCTAATAAATGTATTAACCCCTAACGCTAAGTCTAACCCTAACACCCCCCTAAGTTAAATATAATTTTTATCTAACAAAATAAATTAACTCTTATTAAATAAATGATTCCTATTTAAAGCTAAATACTTACCTGTAAAATAAATCCTAATATAGCTACAATATAAATTATAATTATATTATAGCTATTTTAGGATTAATATTTATTTTACAGGCAACTTTGTAATTATTTTAACCAGGTACAATAGCTATTAAATAGTTAAGAACTATTTAATAGTTACCTAGTTAAAATAATAACAAATTTACCTGTAAAATAAATCCTAACCTAAGATATAATTAAACCTAACACTACCCTATCAATAAAATAATTAAATAAACTACCTACAATTACCTACAATTAACCTAACACTACACTATCAATAAATTAATTAAACACAATTCCTACAAATAAATACAATTAAATAAACTAGCTAAAGTACAAAAAAATAAAAAAGAACTAAGTTACAGAAAATAAAAAAATATTTACAAACATAAGAAAAATATTACAACAATATTAAACTAATTACACCTACTCTAAGCCCCCTAATAAAATAACAAAGCCCCCCAAAATAAAAAATTCCCTACCCTATTCTAAATTAAAAAACTTACAAGCTCTTTTACCTTACCAGCCCTGAACAGGGCCCTTTGCGGGGCATGCCCCAAGAATTTCAGCTCTTTTGCCTGTAAAAGAATAAATACAATACCCCCCCCCCAACATTACAACCCACCACCCACATACCCCTAATCTAACCCAAACCCCCCTTAAATAAACCTAACACTAAGCCCCTGAAGATCTTCCTACCTTGTCTTCACCATACCAGGTTCACCGATCCGTCCTGAAGAGCTCCTCCGATGTCCTGATCCAAGCCCAAGCGGGGGCTGAAGAGGTCCATGATCCGGTCAAAGTCTTCATCCAAGCGGGGCAGAAGAGGATCTTCCATCCGATTGAAGTCATCATCCAGGCGGCATCTTCTATGGTCTTCCATCCGGAGCGAAGCGGCAGGATCCTGAAGACCTCCAGCGCGGAACATCCATCCGGACCGACGACTGAACGACGAATGACTGTTCCTTTAAGGGACGTCATCCAAGATGGCGTCCCTCGAATTCCGATTGGCTGATAGGATTCTATCAGCCAATCGGAATTAAGGTAGGAATTTTCTGATTGGCTTTTTCAGTGGTCGGATTAGGGGTTAATAACTTTATTATAGTAGCGCTCAGGTCCGCTCGGCAGATTAGGGGTTAATAAGTGTAGGCAGGTGTCGGCGACGTTGAGGGGGGCGTTGAGGGGGGCAGATTAGGGGTTAATAAATATAATCTAGGGGTCGGCGATGTTAGGGCAGCAGATTAGGGGTACATAGGGATAACGTAGGTTGCGGCGGTTTACGGAGCGGCAGATTAGGGGTTAAAAAAAATATGCAGGGGTCAGCGATAGCGGGGACGGCAGATTAGGGGTTTATAAGTGTAAGGCTAGGGGTGTTTAGACTCGGGGTACATGTTAGAGTGTTAGGTGCAGACGTAGGAAGTGTTTCCCCATAGGAAACAATGGGGCTGCGTTAGGAGCTGAACGCTGCTTTTTTGCAGGTGTTAGGTTTTTTTACAGCTCAAACAGCCCCATTGTTTCCTATGGGAGAATCGTGCACGAGCACGTTTTTGAGGCTGGCCGCGTCCGTAAGCAACTCTGGTATCGAGAGTTGCATTTGCGGTACAAATGCTCTACGCTCCTTTTTTGGAGCCTAACGCAGCATTTGTTTGAACTCTCGATACCAGAGTTTTATGGTGCGGCCAGAAAAAAGCCCGCGGAGCGTTAACAGCCCTTTTACCGCCAAACTCCAAATCTAGGCCTTAGAGATAATAAATATAAAGTGTTCAACTGTATGTAGTAAAACAACTTTGCAATATACTTTCATTATTCATATTGTTCCCTTTTCCTGTAATTTAAATCTGAATATTGTGGACTTTCCAAATTCTTGTTAAAAGTGGGAGTGCAGACACTGCTATATTCTACACAGTCATTGGTTGCACACTCTAGTAAGCCATTTATAACTTTCTTTAATTGGTCTTTGCAGAAAAAGGAACCTAAGTTACAATATGGCGGCGCCCACTGCTTTATAGACAATAGAATGTTACCCTTATTTTTTCAATATTTAAAAAACTAATGTCATTTTAAAAATACATATACTGTATATAAATTATTCTCAGGCATATATTTTTGTTCTGAATACATCGTTCTATCAATTATTTATTTAGTTGTAATGTCCCTTTAAAGACACATACATTTAAAATGTTTCTTTCATGATTCAGACAGAGCCAAATTTTTTCTTTCATGATTCAGTTAGAGCATGCAATTTAAAGCAACTTTCTAATTTACTCCTATTATAATTTTTTCTTCGTTCTCTTGCTATCTATATTTGAAAAAGTAGGCATCTAAGCTATTTTTTTGGTTCAGACCTCTGGACAGCACTTATTTATTGGTTGTTGAATTTATCCACCAATCAGCAAGAACAACCAAGGTTGTTTACCAAAAATGGGCCAGCATCTAAACTTACATTCTTGATTTTTAAATAAAGATACCAAGAGAATGAAGAAAATTTGATAATAGAAGTAAATTGGAAAGTTGCTTAAAATTGGATGCTCTATCTGAATCACGAAAGAAAAAATTTGGGTTCAGTGTCCCTTTAATGCCTTTGCATTGATTAAATCCATAGGGCCAGATTACAAGTAGTGCGGCCCAATGATATTGGTTATTACGCGCTACCATTAGCGCATGACTTTGATATTACAAGTCCATGGTAAAGCTCTCATTAGCGTGGCCAACTTTGCTGGAGCACGACCTATACTTTTGATGGATATAGTGACCACAAAACGTTGCAATGGTAATTCAAGTTGAAAATTATAGTTTGCACTCACACAAAACCCCGAAACTGTGTTAGAATATTTAGCACAACTTCAGACCTGAAGTAAAGTGTAAGGGGACGATTTATTAAGCTCCGTATAAAGAGCGCTGCTCCATAACTTGTCCATCTGCTCTGAAATCAACACGACTGAATACGATCGGGTTGATTGACACCCCTGCTAGCAGCCGATTGGCCGCGAATCTGCAGGGGGCGGCATTGCACCAGCAGTTCACAAGAACTGCTGGTGCAATGATAAATGTTGACAGCGTATGCTGTCGGCATTTAGCAATGTGCAGCGGACATGAAACGCTACATTGTATCATGTCCGCTCGCACATTAATAAATATACCCCTAAGAGTTTAAAAAAAAGTTGCACAAAACTCATATATAACACATTAAAATAAAGTATTAAAGGGATACTAAACACAAATGGTTTTTTTTCATGATTCAGACATAGCAGCAATGTTAAGCAACTTTCTAATTTACTCCTATTATCAATTTTTCTTCATTCTCTTGGTGTCTTTTTTTTGAAAAGCAGGAATATAAGATTAGGAGCCGGCCCATCTTTGGTTCAGCACCTGGGTAGCGCTTGCTGATTGGTGGCTAAATTGTATTAATGGGAGAACTGCTGGTGCGGCAGCCATGAGAGTTTGCTACATTGGAGCTGAAAGAGGTTTATCCACTGTTTATCCCCAAATTATGACACCATCTATATGTAAATCAGGTACCTTATTCTTTGGTGTGTTTATCTGCTTTAAGATCAGCCCTAATACATACATATATATCGGATGTTAGAGCCTGCAGTGGAACCGATGAGAGAGCTACTCGCACCTTGTGTGGGCATAGTAAACAATTATGATAGTTGCTCTGAAAGAGTAACTACCAAATATACCCTAGGTACTGGTGTAAACTATTAAGGGCAAAAAAGCACTAAAAACGGTGGTTTCACCTCAGAAAAAAACCACCTGTAACTAAAAGATAGTTATTAGAACATGGGAACATAATTTATTTTCAGTGTGATTAGAGTAGCTCTGGATAAGAGAAACTTAGTCTAAATATTGCCTAGTACAACAATATTTACGTGAAACTATGTTATGACTGTCAATTGTAGGGTTAACTATGTTGTTAGAAGTGTAATAATTTTTTTTGTTTAATTGTATAAAAGACAAATATCGGATTGAATAAATAATAGAAAGAATTTTTATTTTTCAATAAAATTACAATAACTCTTTATATAAATAAGTATACATTCAATATGACAATTAAAAAGATGAGCGGATATTTAAAAGATATTAATATCCTTTTTGAACCGGATCCGGTGTTAAAAAAAGAATTAAAAAACTGTATATAATATAATTAATTGTTCTAAAATAATTGGTTTGGAAAATTGCTACGTTTCTAGAAATATGTATGTTGTAAATTATAACTCAATGTATTTTACATATAGATCGTGGAGACTAGAGAGCATAGAGACTATTATTTGATACAAGAACTCAATTCATGCATATACATATACCTTATCTATTGGTTTTAACAACTTAGAAATAGAAAAGATTGCAAAAGCACATTTGCCCGGGGCTTTGCTTAAATTTAAAAGGTACCTTTAAAACTGGAGAATAGCGCAAGTCTGTGTACTATACCGGTATAGTTATTCTGTAAGCCGTATCTGTTGAGGCAAACTTGTTAATCTTGGAAACCCACCAGGGGGTCTCTTGAAATAGTTTCCAATGTGAAGCAACAATTTGTTATTTTAGTTGTAATCCTTTGTGTTGGAGTGTGAAGGTTACGATGTTGTATATCCTTTGTTGGAGGTCCCACCGGGGGGTCTCATAGGGTCTTTCAGATGTATTTTATTGTTTACACCACGTGATGACTTAACGTTTACACCACGTGATGACTTAACTTGAGAAGGAGGGATTCATGCTGCTGCCTGAGCCTAATTTCTGTGCCATACTGCTACGAGTCCCACTCCCTGGATAAAGGAATACATCCAGCAGCCCTGCACTAAGGATATGATCAAATAATTATACCCAGAATAACACCAAATGTAAAACAACAAAAGAGGACCGCTAACAAGGAGAAATCTGAAAACAAGTCAGAACTCTGTTAGAGCATGAATCCTCCGATAACCCTTTTTTCCTCTAACTGTCATATACAAAAAATGGATCCAAAAAACTATATGTTTACGATACTCCACCTTCTGACACCTGCTATAACTTTCTGACGGACCGCTCAACAAAGGTGAGAAGAGAACAAAGTCGGATAACATCGAGCTAGAACATTAGCAAGAAAAAGGACCAAATTGTATTTTGAACAATAAAATACATCTGAAAGACCCTGTGAGACCCCCCGGTGGGACCTCCAACAAAGGATATACAACATCGTAACCTTCACACTCCAACACAAAGGATTACAACTAAAATAACAAATTGTTGCTTCACATTGGAAACTATCTAACTACAAGTATTAACCCCTAATCTGCCGACCTGATATCGCTGCAACCTAAAATTATAGCTATTAACCCCTAATCTGCTATCCCTAACATCGCCGACCCCTACATTATAGTTATTAACCCCTAATCTGCCCCCCCCCAACGTCGCCGCAATCTAACTACAAGTATTAACCCCTAATCTGCCGACCGTTAATCGCCACCACTATAATAAATGTATTAACCCCTAAACCGCCGCACTCCTGCCTCGCAAACACTATAATACATTTTATTAACCCCTAATCTGCCCTCCCTAACATCACCGCCACCTACCTACAATTATTAACCCCTAATCTCCCGCCCCCAACGTCGCCGCTACTATAATAAGGTTATTAACCCCTAAACCTAAGTCTAACCCTAACCCTAACACCCCCTAACTTAAATATAATTTTAATAAAACTAAATAAATTTACTATAGTTAAATAAATGAATCCTATTTAAAACTAAATACTTACCTGTAAAATAAACCCTAACATAGCTACAATATAACTAATAGTTACATTGTAGCTATTTTAGCATTTATATTTATTTTACAGGCAACTTTGTATTTATTTTAACTAGGTACAATAGCTATTAAATAGTTATTGACTATTTAATAATTACCTAGTTAAAATAATTACAAAATTACCTGTAAAATAAATCCTAACCTAAGTTACAATTAAACCTAACACTACACTATAATTAAATAAATTAACTACAAGTACCTACAATTATCTACAATTAAATAAACTAAACTAAACTACAAAAAAAATACTAAATGACAAAAAACAAACACTAAATTACAAAAAATAAAAAATATTACAAGAATTTTAAACTAATTACACCTAATCTAAGCCCCCTAATAAAATAACAAAGCCCCCCAAAATAAAAAAATGCCCTACCCTATACTAAATTACAAACGTTAACAGCTCTATTACCTTACCAGCCCTTAAAAGGAACTTTTGCGGAGCATGCCCAAAGAAAACAGCTCTTTTGCCTGTAAAAAAAAACACAATACCCCCCCACATTACAACCCACCACCCACATAGCCCTACTCTAACCCAAACCCCCCTTAAATAAACCTAACACTACCCCCCTGAAGATCTCCCTACCTTGAGTCATGTTCACCCAGCCGGGCCGAAGTCTTCATCCGATGGGGCAGAAGAGGACATCCAGACCGGCAATTTTAAACTAATTAAAGCTAATCTAAGCCCCCTAATAAAATAACAAAGCCCCCCAAAATAAAAAAATTCCCTACCCTATATTAAATTACAAAAGTTAACAGCTCTATTACCTTACCAGCCCTTAAAAGGGCCTTTTGCGGGGCATGCCCCAAAGAAAACTTCTCTTTTGCCTGTAAAAAAAAACACAATACCTCCCCCCACATTACAACCCACCACCCACATACCCCTACTCTAACCCAAACCCCCCTTAAATAAACCTAACACTACCCCCCTGAAGATCTCCCTACCTTGAGTCGTGTTCACCCAGCCGGGCCGAAGTCTTCATCCGATGGGGCAGAAGAGGACATCCAGACCGGCAGAAGTCTTCATCCAAGCGGGGCAAGAAGAGGTCTTCCATCCATCAGAAAAGTACCAAAATACAAACAAACACTAAATTACCAAAAATAATAAAATATTACAAGAATTTTAAACTAATTTCACCTAATCTAAGCCCCCTACTAGCTATTAATATAGCTACAATATAACTAATAGTTACATTGTAGCTATTTTAGGATTTATATTTATTTTACAGGCAACTTTGTATTTATTTTAACTAGGTACAATAGTTATTAAATAGTTAATAACTATTTAATAACTACCTAGCTAAAATAAATACAAATTTACCTGTAAAATAAATCCTAACCTAAGTTACAATTACACCTAACACTACACTATCATTAAATTAATTAAATAAATAAATCCTATATAAAACTAAATACTTACCTGTAAAAGAAACCCTAATATAGCTGCAATATAACTAATAGTTACATTGTAGCTATTTTAGGATTTATATTTATTTTACAGGCAACTTTGTATTTATTTTAACTAGGTACAATAGCTATTAAATAGTTATTGACTATTTAATAGCTACCTAGTTAAAATAATTACAAAATTACCTTTAAAATAAATCCTAACCTAAGTTACAATTAAACCTAACACTACACTATCATTAAATAAATTAACTACAAGTACCTACAATTAAATACAATTAAATAAACTAAACTAAAGTACAAAACCCCCCACTAAATTACAAAAAATAAAAAAATATTACAAGAATTTTAAACTAATTACACCTAATCTAAGCCCTCTAATAAAATAACAAAGCCCCCCAAAATAAAAAAATGCCCTACCCTATACTAATTTACAAAAGTTAACAGCTCTATTACCTTACCAGCCCTTAAAAGGGCCTTTTGCGGGGCATGCCCCAAAGAAAACAGCTCTTTTGCCTGTAAAAAAAAACACAAAACCCCCCCACATTACAACCCACCACCCACATACCCCTACTCTAACACAAAACCCCCTTAAAAAAACCTAACACTACCCCCCTCCTGAAGATCTCCCTACCTTGAGTCATGTTCACCCAGCCGGGCCGAAGTCTTCATCCGATGGGGCAGAAGAGGACATCCAGCCCGGCAATTTTAAACTAATTAAAGCTAATCTAAGCCCCCTAATAAAATAACAAAGCCCCCCAAAATAAAAAAATGCCCTACCCTATACTAAATTACAAAAGTTAACAGCTCTATTACCTTACCAGCCCTTAAAAGGGCCTTTTGCGGGGCATGCCCCAAGGAAAACATCTCTTTTGCCTGTAAAAAAAAACACAATACCTCCCCCCCACATTACAACCCACCACCCACGTACCCCTACTCTAACCCAAACCCCCCTTAAATAAACCTAACACTACCCCCCTGAAGATCTCCCTACCTTGAGTCGTGTTCACCCAGCCGGGCCGAAGTCTTCATCCGATGGGGCAGAAGAGGACATCCAGACCGGCAGAAGTCTTCATCCAAGCGGGGCAAGAAGAGGTCTTCCATCCATCAGAAAAGTACCAAAATACAAACAAACACTAAATTACCAAAAATAATAAAATATTACAAGAATTTTAAACTAATTACACCTAATCTAAGCCCCCTACTAGCTATTAATATAGCTACAATATAACTAATAGTTACATTGTAGCTATTTTAGGATTTATATTTATTTTACAGGCAACTTTGTATTTATTTTAACTAGGTACAATAGTTATTAAATAGTTAATAACTATTTAATAACTACCTAGCAAAAATAAATACAAATTTACCTGTAAAATAAATCCTAACCTAAGTTACAATTACACCTAACACTACACTATCATTAAATTAATTAAATAAATTAATCATATTTAAAACTAAATACTTACCTGTAAAATAAACCCTAATATAGCTACAATATAACTAATAGTTACATTGCAGCTATTTTAGGATTTATATTTATTTTACAGGCAACTTTGTATTTATTTTAACTAGGTAAAATAGCTATTAAATAGATATTTACTGTTTAATAGCTACCTAGTTAAAATAATTACAAAATTACCTGTAAAATAAATCCTAACCTAAGTTACAATTAAACCTAACACTACACTATCATGAAATAAATTAAATAAATTAACTACAAGTACCTACAATTAAATACAATGAAATAAATTAAACTAAAGTACAAAAAAACAAACACTAAATTTCAAAAAATAAAAAAATATTACAAGAATTTTAAACTAATTACACCTAATCTAAGCCCCCTACTAGCTATTAATATAGCTACAATATAACTAATAGTTACATTGTAGCTATTTTAGGATTTATATTTATTTTACAGGCAACTTTGTATTTATTTTAACTAGGTACAATAGTTATTAAATAGTTAATAACTATTTAATAACTACCTAGCAAAAATAAATACAAATTTACCTGTAAAATAAATCCTAACCTAAGTTACAATTACACCTAACACTACACTATCATTAAATTAATTAAATAAATTAATCATATTTAAAACTAAATACTTACCTGTAAAATAAACCCTAATATAGCTACAATATAACTAATAGTTACATTGCAGCTTTTTTAGGATTTATATTTATTTTACAGGCAACTTTGTATTTATTTTAACTAGGTAAAATAGCTATTAAATAGATATTTACTGTTTAATAGTTACCTAGTTAAAATAATTACAAAATTACCTGTAAAATAAATCCTAACCTAAGTTACAATTAAACCTAACACTACACTATCATTAAATAAATTAAATAAATTAACTACAAGTACCTACAATTAAATACAATGAAATAAATTAAACTAAAGTACAAAAAAACAAACACTAAATTACAAAAAATAAAAAAATATTACAAGAATTTTAAACTAATTACACCTAATCTAAGCCCCCTAATAAAATAACAAAGCCCCCCAAAATAAAAAAAATGCCCTACCCTATACTAAATTACAAAAGTTAACAGCTCTATTACCTTACCAGCCCTTAAAAGGGCCTATTGCGGGGGCATGCCCCAAAGAAAACAGCTCTTTTGCGTGTAAAAAAACACACAATACCCCCCCACATTACAACCCACCACCCACATACCCCTACTCTAACCCAAACCCCCCCTTAAATAAACCTAACACTACCCCCCTGAAGTTCTCCCTACCTTGAGTCGTGTTCACCCAGCCGGGACAATGTCTTCATCCGATGGGGCAGAAGAGGACATCCAGACCGGCAGAAGTCTTCATCCAAACGGGGCAAGAAGAGGTCTTCCATCTATCAGAAGTCTTGATCCAGGCGGCATCTTCTCTGTTCATCCATCCGGAGCGGAGCAGCAGCATCCTGAAGACATCCGACGCGGAGCATCCTCTTCTTTCTTGATTCGACGACTAAATGACTGTACCTTTAAGTGACATCATCCAAGATGGCGTCCCTTGAATTCCAATTGGCTGATAGGATTCTATCAGCCAATCAGAATTAAGGTAGGAAAATCTGATTGGCTGATTCAATCAGCCAATCAGATTCAAGTTCAATCGGATTGGCTGATCCAATCAGCCAATCAGATTGACCTCGCATTCTATTGGCTTATCGGAACAGCCAATAGAATGCAAGGTCAATCTGATTGGCTGATTGGATTGCCGCCTGGATCAAGACTTCTGATGGACGGATGGAAGACCTCTTCTTGCCCCGCTTGGATGAAGACTTCTGCCGGTCTGGATGTCCTCTTCTGCCCCGCCCGACTCAAGGTAGGGAGATCTTCAGGGGGGTAGTGTTAGGTTTACTTAAGGGGTTTTTGGGTTAGAGTAGGGGTATGTGGGTGGAGGGTTGTAATGTGGGGGGGGTATTGTGTTTTTTTTTTACAGGCAAAAGAGCTGTTTTCTTTGGGGCATGCCCCCGCAAAAGGCCCTTTTAAGGGCTGCTAAGGTAATATAGCTGTTAACTTTTGTAATTTAGTATAGGGTAGGGCATTTTTTTTTATTTTGGGGGGCTTTGTTATTTTATTAGGGGGCTTAGATTAGGTGTAATTAGTTTAAAATTCTTGTAATATTTTTTTATTTTTTGTAATTTAGTGTTTGTTTTATTGTACTTTAGTTTAGTTTATTTCATTGTATTTAATTGTAGGTACTTGTAGTTAATTTAATTAATTTATTTCATGATAGAGTAGTGTTAGGTTTAATTGTAACTTAGGTTAGGATTTATTTTACAGGTAATTTTGTAATTATTTTAACTAGGTAGCTATAAAACAGTAAATATCTATTTAATAGCTATTTTACCTAGTTAAAATAAATACAAAGTTGCCTGTAAAATAAATATAAATCCTAAAATAGCTACAATGTAACTATTAGTTATATTGTAGCTATATTAGGGTTTATTTTACAGTTAAGTATTTAGTTTTAAATAGGATTAATTTATTTAACTAATTTAATGATAGTGTAGTGTTAGGTGTAATTGTAACTTAGGTTAGGATTTATTTTACAGGTAAATTTGTATTTATTTTAGCTAGGTAGTTATTAAATAGTTATTAACTATTTGATAACTATTGTACCTAGTTAAAATAAATACAAAGTTGCCTGTAAAATAAATATAAATCCTAAAATAGCTACAATGTAACTATTAGTTATAGTGTAGCTATATTATTAGCTAGTATGGGGGCTTAGATTAGGTGTAATTAGTTTAAAATTATTGTAATATTTTATTATTTTTGATAATATAGTGTTTGTTTGTTTTTTGGTACTTTTCTGATGGATGGAAGACCTCTTCTTGCCCCGCTTGGATGAAGACTTCTGCCCGTCTGGATGTCCTCTTCTGCCCCATTAGATGAAGACTTCGGCCCGGCTGGGTGAACACAACTCAAGGTAGGGAGATCTTCAGGGGGGTAGTGTTAGGTTTATTTAAGGGGGGTTTGGGTTAGAGTAGGGGTATGTGGGTGGTGGGTTGTAATGTGGGGGGGGGTATTGTGTTTTTTTTACAGGCAAAAGAGCTGTTTTCTTTGGGGCATGCCCCGCAAAAGGCCCTTTTAAGTGCTGGTAAGGTAATAGAGCTGTTAACTTTTGTAATTTAGTATAGGGTAGGGCATTTTTTTATTTTGGGGGGCTTTGTTATTTTATTAGGGGGCTTAGATTAGGTGTAATTAGTTTAAAATTCTTGTAATGTTTTATATTTTTTGTAATTTAGTGTTTGTTTTTTTGTACTTTAGTTTAGTTTATTTAATTGTATTTAATTGTAGGTACTTGTAGTTAATTTATTTAATGATAGTGTATTGTTAGGATTAATTGTAACTTAGGTTAGGATTTATTTTACAGGTAATTTTGTAATTATTTTAACTAGGTAGCTATTAAATAGTCAATAACTATTTAATAGCTATTGTACCTAGTTAAAATAAATACAAAGTTGCCTGTAAAATAAATATAAATCCTAAAATAGCTACAATGTAACTATTAGTTATATTGCAGCTATATTAGGGTTTATTTTACAGGTAAGTATTTAGTTTTAAATAGGATTCATTTATTTAATTAATTTAATGATAGTGTAGTGTTAGGTATAATTGTAACTTAGGTTAGGATTTATTTTACAGGTAAATTTGTATTTATTTTAGCTAGGTAGTTATTAAATAGTTATTAACTATTTAATAGCTATTGTACCTAGTTAAAATAAATGCAAAGTTGCCTGTAAAATAAATATAAATCCTAAAATAGCTACAATGTAACTATTAGTTATATTGTAGCTATATTAATAGCTGGTAGGGGCTTAGATTAGGTGTAATTAGTTTAAAATTCTTGTAATATTTTATTATTTTTGGTAATTTAGTGTTTGTTTGTATTTTGGTACTTTTCTGATGGATGGAAGACCTCTTCTTGCCCCGCTTGGATGAAGACTTCTGCCCGGCTGGGTGAACACGACTCAAGGTAGGGAGATCTTCAGGGGGGTAGTGTTAGGTTTATTTAAGAGGGGTTTGGGTTAGAGTAGGGGTATGTGGGTGGTGGGTTATAATGTTGGGGGGTGGTGTTTTTTTTTTACAGGCAAAAGAGATGTTTTTTTGGGGGCATGCCCCGCAAAAGGCCCTTTTAAGGGCTGGTAAGGTAATAGAGCTGTTAGCTTTTGTAATTTAGTATAGGGTAGGGCATTTTTTTATTTTGGGGGGCTTTGTTATTTTATTAGGGGGCTTAGATTAGCTGTAATTAGTTTAAAATTGCCGGTCTGGATGTCCTCTTCTGCCCCATCGGATGAAGACTTCGGCCCGGCTGGATGAAGACGACTCAAGGTAGGGAGATCTTCAGGGGGGTAGTGTTAGGTTTATTTAAGGGGGGTTTGGGTTAGAGTAGGGGTATGTGGGTGGTGGGTTGTAATGTGGGGGGGTATTGTGTTTTTTTTTTACAGGCAAAAGAGCTGTTTTCTTTGGGGCATGCCCCACAAAAGGCCCTTTTAAGGGCTGGTAAGGTAATAGAGCTGTTAACATTTGTAATTTAGTATAGGGTAGCTCATTTTTTTATTTTGGGGGGCTTAGTTATTTTATTAGTGGGCTTAGATTAGGTGTAATTAGTTTAAAATTCTTGTAATATTTTTTTATTTTTTGTAATTTAGTGTTTGTTTGTTTTTTATAATTTAGTGGGGGTTTTTTTGTACTTTAGTTTATTTAATTATAGATAATTGTAGGTACTTATAGTTAATTTATTTAATGATAGTGTAGTGTTAGGTTTAATTGTAACTTAGGTTAGGATTTATTTTACAGGTAATTTTGTAATTATTTTAACTATTTAGCTATTAAATGGTCAATAACTATTTAATAGCTATTGTACCTAGTTAAAATAAATACAAAGTTGCCTGTAAAATAAATATAAATGCTAAAATAGCTACAATGTAACTATTAGTTATATTGCAGCTATATTAGGGTTTATTTTACAGGTAAGTATTTAGTTTTAAATAGGATTCATTTATTTAATTAATTTAATGATAGTGTAGTGTTAGGTGTAATTGTAACTTAGGTTAGGATTTATTTTACAGGTAAATTTGTATTTATTTTAACTAGGTAGTTATTAAATAGTTATTAACTATTTAATAGCTATTGTACCTAGTTAAAATAAATGCAGAGTTGCCTGTAAAATAAATATAAATCCTAAAATAGCTACAATGTATCTATTAGTTATATTGTAGCTATATTAATAGCTGGTAGGGGGCTTAGATTAGGTGTAATTAGTTTAAAATTCTTGTAATATTTTATTATTTTTGGTAATTTAGTGTTTGTTTGTATTTTGGTACTTTTCTGATGGATGGAAGACCTCTTCTTGCCCCGCTTGGATGAAGACTTCTGCCAGACTGGATGTCCTCTTCTGCCCCATCGGATGAAGACTTCGGCCCGGCTGGGTGAACACGACTCAAGGTAGGGAGATCTTCAGGGGGGTAGTGTAGGGTTTATTTAAGGGGGGTTTGGGTTAGAGTAGGGGTATGTGGATGGTGGGTTGTAATGTTGGGGGGTGGTGTTTTTTTTTTTACAGGCAAAAGAGCTGTTTTTTTTGGGGCATGCCCCGCAAAAGGCCCTTTTAAGGGCTGGTAAGGTAATAGAGCTGTTAACTTTTGTAATTTAGTATAGGGTAGGGCATTTTTTTATTTTGGGGGGCTTTGTTATTTTATTAGGGGGCTTAGATTAGCTGTAATTAGTTTAAAATTGCCGGTCTGGATGTCCTCTTCCACCCCATCGGATGAAGACTTCGGCCCGGCTGGATGAAGACGACTCAAGGTAGGGAGATCTTCAGGGGGGTAGTGTTAGGTTTATTTAAGGGGGGTTTGGGTTAGAGTAGGGGTATGTGGGTGGTGGGTTGTAATGTGGGGGGGTATTGTGTTTTTTTTTTACAGGCAAAAGAGCTGTTTTCTTTGGGGCATGCCCCACAAAAGGCCCTTTTAAGGGCTGGTAAGGTAATAGAGCTGTTAACTTTTGTAATTTAGTATAGGGTAGCTCATTTTTTTATTTTGGGGGGCTTTGTTATTTTATTAGGGGGCTTAGATTAGGTGTAATTAGTTTAAAATTCTTGTAATATTTTTTTATTTTTTGTAATTTAGTGTTTGGTTTTTTTTGTAATTTAGTGGGGGGGTTTTTTGTACTTTAGTTTAGTTTATTTAATTGTAGATAATTGTAGGTACTTGTAGTTAATTTATTTAATGATAGTGTAGTGTTAGGTTTAATTGTAACTTAGGTTAGGATTTATTTTACAGGTAATTTTGTAATTATTTTAACTAGGTAGCTATTAAATAGTCAATAACTATTTAATAGCTATTGTACCTAGTTAAAATAAATACAAAGTTGCCTGTAAAATAAATATAAATGCTAAAATAGCTACAATGTAACTATTAGTTATATTGCAGCTATATTAGGGTTTATTTTACAGGTAAGTATTTTGTTTTAAATAGGATTCATTTATTTAATTAATTTAATGATAGTGTAGTGTTAGGCGTAATTGTAACTTAGGTTAGGATTTATTTTACAGGTAAATTTGTATTTATTTTAGCTAGGTAGCTATTCAATAGTAATTAACTATTTAATAGCTATTGTACCTAGTTAAAATAAATACAAAGTTGCCTGTAAAATAAAAATAAATCCTAAAATAGCTACAATGTAACTATTAGTTATATTGTAGCTATCTTTGGGTTTATTTTACAGGTAAGTATTTAGTTTTAAATAGGATTCATTTATTTAACTATAATAAATTTATTTCGTTTTATTTAAATTATATTTAACTTAGGGGGTGTTAGGGTTAGGGTTAGATTTAGGTTTAGGGGTTAATAACCTTATTATAGAAGTGGCGACGTTGGGGGCGGGAGATTAGGGGTTAATAATTGTAGGTAGGTGGCGGCGATGTTAGGGAGGGCAGATTAGGGGTTAATAAAACGTATTATAGTGTTTGCGAGGCGGGAGTGTGGCGGTTTAGGGGTTAATACATTTATTATAGTGGCGGCGATTTCCGGTCGGCAGATTAGGGGTTAATACTTGTAGTTAAATTGCGGCGACGTTGGGGGGGGGCAGATTAGGGGTTAATAACTATAATGTAGGGGTCGGCGATGTTAGGGACAGCAGTTTAGGGGTTAATAGCTATAATTTTAGGTTGCGGCGATATCAGGTCGGCAGATTAGGGGTTAATACTTGTAGTTAGATTGCGGCGACGTTGGGGGGGCAGATTAGGGGTTAATAACTATAATGTAGGGGTCGGTGATGTTAGGGACAGCAGATTAGGGGTTAATAGCTATAATGTAGGTGGCGGCGATATCCGGTCGGCAGATTAGGGGTTAATACTTGTAGTTAGATTGCGGCGATGTTGGGGGGGCAGATTAGGGGTTAATAACTATAATGTAGGGGTCAGCGATGTTAAGGACAGCAGATTAGGGGTTAATAGCTATAATGTAGGCGGCAGCGATATCCGGTCAGCAGATTAGGGGTTAATACTTGTAGTTAGATTGCGGCGACGTTGGGGGTGGCAGATTATGGGTTAATAACTATAATGTAGGGGTCGGCGATGTTAGGGACAGCAGATTAGGGGTTCATAGGGATAATGTAGGTTGCGGCGATATACAGTCGGCAGATTAGGGGTTAAATAATGTTATTATAGGGTTTGCGATGTGGGGGGACCACGGTTTAGTGGTTCATAGGTAGTTTATGGGTGTTAGTGACTTAGTGTACTAAATTTTGCCGAATTCGATTCGATCCGAACCAAAATTCGAAAAGTCTGAATCAATCCAAACCGAAAACGAACCGAATTGTTTAGCCGTGCACATGTCTAGATAAAATATGGTTATAGGCTGTATATCATTAAAATGTATCTAAAATTATTTGGGTCTGTTTCTGTTGCAAGTAAATTAATGCAGTAGAAGTGTTAATAGAAATGGATATTATGTATGTTGTGATGGCTCTCATTTAAATATGCAGGTCATGATACAGTACAGAAGTAGAATTTTTGTGGTAAATAATACACGTTTCCTAAATCCTGGCAAGGGTATACATATGTAATTTACATGATAAATGGTTAGTCCTTAAAGGGACAGTACACTGTAACATAGTTTTGATATTAAGGTATTTTCAATGGCTTGTTATACAAGCTGAATAGTGTAAAATGTAGGAGAAGTTACATTTGCAAGTTTATTTGTGTATATATGAAGTAAATTGCAAAGGTTTGAATTTCGGATAATAAGTATATTTTATTGTGTTCCTTATCTTATATTTGTCTCTAAAACCGGAGCTCAGGGCTTTGACAGAGCAATGGAAAATTGTCATTTTATTATTTAAAGGACCAGTTCACTCATGTGAAAGGAGTTCATGAGCAGCAATAGCACTGTATTAGCAGTTTGCGAAATATATTTTTTGAGACCTTTCTTTGTATTATTCTTTTTAAATCTGCCGTTTAGATAGCAGATATTTATGCAGTGTAAGTTAATTCTCTCTGTAATGCAAGCTGAATTGATAAATTGCCTGCAATCTTGGTGTTGTGATCTGTGAGACTAGCGGAAAAGGAAAAAAAAGAGGAGAGAAAATATTTAAAGGGATACAGGCAAACTGATATAAAATCTGAGATTTTAAAGAAATATTTGTTTAGGGAGTACCATAATTATAGTTATATTGATGGTATATTTTCTACCTACCATGGCTCTTATTGGAGCTATGTTATGAAAGCAAATGTATTTTCCCTTTTATTAATTGGTATGGTATCTGCAATTTGAATTTGGTAATTCCAGATGTTTGTCAAAGAAAGGTATTATCTTACCATAAGGATGTGTTTACCTTTAAAAGATTTTGTAGTTTTAAATTATGTTATGATTGTATTCTTTCCTCATACAGGAGTGTGAGAGAATTTAGGTTGCATAAAATAATTAGTAAACTAGAAGTGTTTATATCAGATGAGATTGTTGACTATTAGGATCATAGTTTGAGAATTATAAACATTATAGATAGCAGCTGTGCAGAATAAAGCAACACTAGGTTATTTGTTTTAGTAGTTCTAAGAAAAAATTGTAAAGAAACTAATTTTTAAGAAAATATTTTTATTGACTGTTTTATGTTTTTCATTTTTGTTACAGGGCAGGCCTTAGCATAAGTTTTAGCATAGTCATTCAGCCTCTTGATGAAGTCTAGCAGTTTTCACTTGCTAATGCTTAGTATTCATGAAGTATCATTTAAATTGTATAGAGAAGCTGTGAATTATTCTCTGTAAAAGTATCAATTTAGTTTGTATTATATATCAACAATGTTTTCTTGGTTTTAAATGACATAGGATGAGTTAAGCTAAAGGAATTGTTATGCTTCTAAAAAGATGAAAGAAGTTTTATTTGGACATAATTGTGATTGTATCGGGGTGTGTACTCATCTTGTGCTGTTTGATTTCCTTCTTAGACTCCTTCTGACTTGAGTGTTTGCTTGCTATGGGGATCAGCTGGCTACCTTGTCTACCCCATGAACAAACCATCAGACTTCCAGAATCTACCTGCGGAAGAACACTGGATAAGCACCCCTACTGCAAATGAACTGTATTGAAGCAAAGTGTCTGAGGAAGGTGGAGCGCTCTAAATAAACAAAGACTGTTTTTAAAGTGATCAGAAGCCACCTAGAGACATTTGTGCTGTTCCCATGTCATGCTTCACTGTGGAGAGTGTACAGAGCAAGGAACTGTTGGACATATTGTGGGGGGGTGTGCTAGCAATGCAGGTGGAGAAATAAAAGATGCAGCATTGTTTGGGGATAGGGGGGCTGGTTGGGTCTTTGTGCAGGTAGACCAGTAGTTTGGGGTTTTACTGGGAGGTAGACAGAGCATATTGGAGAGGCCGCAACTATGTGCAGTGACAAATTGTGCCCTATTAGCCTATCAAATTAAACCACAACATGTGAATATTTTTCTCTATAGTATTCTCACATAGAGTCCTGTTACCGTAGTGTCAGGCTTATACTGTTGTTGAAGGCTTTACTAATTTTCTGCGCCTTTCTATTTTTATGTTATTCTGTTAGAATAAAAGGGTGGTATGTTAGGAATTATTGTTAGCGTGAGTAGCGTCATCTTGTCCTTGGCCACCATTTTGTCTTTGGCATCCATCTTGTCTGAATAACCTTTATTATAGTGGTTTATTCTGTAGTGAGAAATACATGTTTCTTATTATTCTCTGCAAAGCTAGTTAACCTTGTAGATGTTCCTGGTGTAACGCCTGGAGGGTACTATCTCTATAAGATGTTCAAATAACCTTGTCTTCATTCTAGATGCACTCCTTATTATGACTATAGAAATATTGTTTATGAGCTAGTATTTTTCCTGACAAACACTGTGTAAAACTGTGTAAAATGACGCTGCCATAACGTGTCATTATGTTAACCCCATACGCTGTATCTGTCGCCCTATAAAACATGCTTTGTATCTTTCAATAAACAGAATAGTGTTAGATCATTGCTGCATGGTGTGAATTACTGTTCTCTGGACGTCCTTATCAAATAATCTATTCATCTCCAGGTGGTACGGTGGGCCCAAGTCCTGACTGACACTCCCCCTCTGAAACCAACACCTTACAGTTTGTTTGTTTTGTAATAAAAACATGTATAGTTTTGCTTATTTTTAAATAACAGTGCTCTGATTTTCAGACTCCTAACCAAGCCTCAAAGTTTTAGGAGAATACCGACGTATACCTACACCAGCTTGCTTTTGTTTGTGTAAAGGGTCTTTTCATATGTACCATGTGACAGCCATCAGCCAATCACAAATGCATACACGTACCATGTGACAGCCATCAGCCATTCACAAATGCATACACACTTATTCTTGCACATTCTCAGTAGGAGCTGGTGACACAAAAAGTTTAAATATAAAAAGACTGTGCACATTTAGTTAATGGAAGAAAATTGGAAAGTTGTTTAAAATGGCATGCTCTATCTGAATAATGAAAGTTTAATTTTGATTGAGTGTCTCTTTAACCCCTTAACAACCGAGGACATGCAGGGTACGTCCTCTAAAAATAGTCAGTTAACGACCAAGGACGTACCCTGCACGTCCTCGGTCTGGAAAGCAGCTGGAAGCAATCCTGATCACTTCCAGCTGCTTTCCAGTTATTGCAGGATGCCTCGATATTGAGGCATCCTGCAATAACAATTTTTACCCCTCCGGTGCAGAGAGAGCCACTCTGTGGCCCTCTCTGCACCGGACATCGATGGCTGCATTCGTTGGTGGGTGGGAGCTGAAGTGGGAGGCGGGTGGGCAGCCATCGATGGCTTCTAAGTCCAAGAGAGGGGCGGGATCGGGGGTGGAACTCCTTCACTGCTGGGCATAATTCACGTGTTGTGCGCAGTGGCATTTAGCGGCCTTCTAATTACCAAAAAGCAACATCAAAGCCATATATGTCTGCTATCTCTGAACAAAGGGGATCCCAGAGAAGCATTTACAACCATTTGTGCCATAATTGCACAAGCTGTTTGTAAATAATTTCAGTGAGAAACCTAAAGTTTGTGAAAAAGTTGACTTTTTTAATTTGATCGCATTTGGCGGTGAAATGGTGGCATGAAATATACCAAAATGGGCCTAGATCAATATTTGGGGTTGTCTACTACACTACACTAAAGCTAAAATTAACCCTACATGCTCCCTACCAGCTCCCTAATTAACCCCTGCACTGCTGAGCATAATACATGTGTGGTGCGCAGCAGCATTTAGCGGCCTCCTAATTACCAAAAAGCAATGCCAAAGCCATGTATGTCTGCTACTTCTGAACAAAGGGGATCCCAGAGAAGTATCTATCTAATAGGGTGTCTAGGACCATGTTGAAGTCCCCAGCAAGTAATAGGTTTCCTGTCTTATGGGAATCTAAGAGGCATAGGAACTTTCTGAGGGATTGGTTCTGGCCAGAGTTAGGTCCATAATACTATGCTAATGTGTATAAAGTGCTCTCGAGCTTACAGTTTACAATCAGGAATCGCCACTGGGGGTCTGCATGGATGTTCAATTTTTCAAAGAGAATGCTCTTATGTATTAGTATCGCTACCCCTCTGGATTTGCTCATGAAGGATGCAGTCTCAACCACTGGGTACTGTTTGAATTTGAGGGGGACTGGGGTGCCCTTCACCCAGTGGGTCTCCTGCAAAAATGCCACCTTGAATTTTGTATGATTAAGGAAGCGTAGGAGTCTGCTTCGTTTGCTAGGAGTATTAAGGCCCCTAACATTGTGGGAAGTGAATGATAGTGCCATAGTTTATGAAAGTGTGTAGTAAAGAAGGAGGGAGAAAAGAAAAAATGGGGGGGTAAGGGGGAAAGAGCAAAGAAGAGAAAGAAGGGGGAGGGAAAGAAAAAAAAAGGGGGGGTAAGGTATAAGATATTCGGTGCCTATCCAAACAAAGGGACAGTTCTTGTATTAGGTTAATAGGGTTGCGTTATTGACAAGATAAACCGCTTGGGTAGTCTCCTCTAAAAGAGGAGCACAATATGGATGGGGGGGGTATGTGTGAACTCGGGAGAGGCATTAAGTGCCTATCATGTATGTTCTTCCAGGAGAGTGGTCGCAAGTGAAAAAGATTGAAATTATAGTAATAAGTTTGAGTATTGGTAAGGGAAAGGGGAGTGAACGGCCGCAAAGGATTGCCCACCTATGATCAGCATGTAGTGTGGCCACATTGGTAAAATTGTTCAGTGTTTTTAGTGGAGAGTAGACAGGGGATAGCCTCAAAGGCTATGAGTCTATATGGGACTTAAACATAGTAGGTTAACTCTGGACAAAATTTAGAAACTATTTAGCATGGGTGTTTTTTGGTGGTTGTAGAAGTGTAACAGATTTTGGGGGTCAAAGTTAGAAAAAGTGTGGTTTTTTTTCATTTTTTCCTCATATTTTATAATTTTTTTTATAGTTAATTATAAGATATAATGAAAATAATGGTATCTGTAGAAAGTCCATTTAATGGCGAGAAAAACTGTATATAATATGTGTGGGTACATTAAATGAGTAAGAGGAAAATTGCAGCTAAACACAAACACCTCAAAAATGTAAAAATAGCCTTGGTCCCAAAAAAACAGAAAATGGAAAAGTGCTGTGGTCCTTAAGGGGTTAAACAGTTTTATACTGGATTTTTATATCAGTATCTGTGCATTTTATTATTTATAGTAGTGTCTATTACATGCAGTTATATGACAATTGGTGTATACTGTTCCATTAAAGTAAGGTTGTACAATGTTATCAAATGCAAATGCATCTATACCTTGAGTGAGCCATTATGGCATCTAAAATATCGGCTAGATTTAAAGTTTTGTCAGTAACGACCCACGTAGCTAACGCTGGCTTTTTTTCTTTTAAACAGCGCTGGTATTTAGAGTTCACAGAAGGGCTGCGTTAGGCTCCAAAAAGGGAGCATAGAGCATATTTACCGCCACTGCAACTCTCAATACCAGCGGTGCTTACAGACCTAACGCAGCCCCATTGTTTACTATGGGGAAACACTTCCTAAGTCTGCACCTAACACCCTAACATGTACCCCGAGTCTAAACACCCCTAACCTTACACTTATTAACCCCTAATCTGCCGACCCCGCTATCGCTGACCCCTGCATATTTTTTTTAACCCCTAATCTGCCGCTCCGTACACCGCCGCAACCTACATTATACCTATGTACCTCTAATCTGCTGCCCCTAACACCGCCGACCCCTATATTATATTTATTAACCCCTAATCTGCCCCCCACAACGTCGCCGACAGCTACCTACAATAATTAACCCCTAATCTGCCGACCGGACCTCACCGCTACTATAATAAATGTATTAACCCCTAATCCGCCTCACTAACCCTATAATAAATAGTATTAACCCCTAATCTGCCCTCCCTAACATCGCTGACACCTAACTTCAAGTATTAACCCCAAATCTGCCGACCGGACCTCACCGCTACTCTAATAAATGTATTAACCCCTAAAGCTAAGTCTAACCCTAACACTAACACCCCCCCAAGTTAAATATAATTTAAATCCTACGAAATAAATTAACTCTTATTAAATAAATTATTCCTATTTAAAGCTAAATACTTACCTGTAAAATAAACCCTAATATAGCTACAATATAAATTATAATTATATTGTAGCTATTTTAGGACTAATATTTATTTTACAGGCAACTTTGTAATTATTTTAACCAGGTACAATAGCTATTAAATAGTTAATAACTATTTAATAGCTACCTAGATAAAATAATTACAAAATTACCTGTAAAATAAATCCTAACCTAAGTTACAATTAAACCTAACACTACACTATCAATAAATTAATTAAATAAAATACCTACAATTAAATCTAACACTACACTATCAATAAATTAATTACATGAAATACCTACAAATAAATACAATTAAATAAACTAACTAAAGTACAAAAAATAAAAAAAGCTAAGTTACAAAAAATAAAAAAATTAATTACAAACATAATAAAAATATTACAAGAATTTTAAGCTAATTAAACCTACTCTAAGCCCCCTAATAAAATAACAAAGCCCCCCAAAATAAAAAAATGCCCTACCCTATTCTAAAATTAAAATAGAAAAGCTCTCTTACCTTACCAGCCCTTAAAAGGGCCCTTTGCGGGGCATGCCCCAAAGAATTCAGCTCTTTTACATGCAAAAAAAAACACAATACCCCACATTGATAGTGTAGTGTTAGGTTTAATTGTAACTTAGGTTAGGATTTATTTTACGGGTAATTTTGTAATTATTTTAACTAGGTAGCTATTAAATAGGTATTAACTATTTAATAGCTATTGTACCTGGTTAAAATAAATACAAAGTTGCCTATAAAATAAATATAAATCCTAAAATAGCTACAATATAATTATTTGTTATATTGTAGCTATATTAGGGTTTATTTTACAGGTAAGTATTTAGCTTTAAATAGGAATAATTTATTTAATAAGAGTTAATTTATTTCGTTAGATTTAAATTATATTTAATTTAGGGGGTGATAGTGTTAGGGTTAGACTTAGCTTTAGGGGTTAATAAATTTATTATAGTAGCGGTGAGGTCCGGTCGGCAGATTAGGGGTTAATACTTGAAGTTAGGTGTCGGGGATGTTAGGGAGGGCAGATTAGGGGTTAATACTATTTATTATAGGGTTATTGAGGCGGGAGTGAGGCGGATTAGGGGTTAATAACTTTATTATAGTAGCGGTGAGGTCCGGTCGGCAGATTAGGGATTAATAATTGTAGGTAAGGTAGCAGCGACGTTGGGGGCGGCAGATTAGGGGTTAATAAATATAATATAGGGGTCGGCGGTGTTAGGGGCAGCAGATTAGGGGTACATAGGGATAACGTAGGTGGCGGCGGTGTGCGGTCGGCATATTAAGGGTTAAAACAATTTATTAGAGTGGAGGCGATGTGGGGGGACCTCGGTTTAGGGGTGAATAGGTAGTTTATGGGTGTTAGTGTACTTTAGAGCACAGTAGTTAAGAGCTTTATGAACCGGCGTTAGCCCAGAAAGCTCTTAACTACTGACTTTTTTCCTGCGGCTGGAGTTTTGTCGTTAGATGTCTAACGCTCACTTCAGACACGACTCTAAATACCGGAGTTAGAAAGATCCCATTGAAAAGATAAGATACGCAAATGGCGTAGGGGGATCTGCGGTATGGAAAAGTTGCAGCTGCAAAGTGAGCGTTAGACCCTTACCTACAAGACTCTAAATACCAGCGGTAGCCCAAAACCAGCGTTAGGAGCCTCTAACGCTGGTTTTGACGGCTAACGCCAAACTCTAAATCTAGGCGTATGTGTTTATAGCCTCATAAGCAGACCTCTCTTTTAAGTGTTCTGTTGTTAGTTCAGCTATATAATGATAAGATTCTCTTTTCAAAACAGGATCTTGTGTTAAAATGCCCCTTTGCTTTGCTGAATTATTACCTTAGAAGAGAGTCTATGGGCTCCATTAGTGAAGCAGCGAATGTTGTTTTGGAGACCCAGTGTTTTAGGCTCGCCCCATAAATACCCACAGCAAAGCAGTTAACATAAACATACTTAACAGACTTTTCAAGAGATGCATCGCTGGACTGCAAACTAATGCAATTTTTTATAAAAAAAAAACTATCTGTCTGAAAATAATTTGTGTGCAAATAATTTAAAATCTATCTAATGCTTCACTGCAGATATTAGGGTCTATTTAACAATGGCCAAATGGCCCCTGTTCCCCTTGTTTCCACGTGAACCTTCAGGCTCCCCGGAAACAGGAGTTAAGAAGCAGCGGTCTTAAGACCGCTGCTCCTTAACTTATATACCGCCTCTGAGGCGGCGTATAGCAATCCGCCCAATCATGTACGATCGGGCTGATTGACACCCCCTGCTAGCGGCCAATCTGCAGTGGGCGGTATTGCACCAGCAGTTCACAAGAACTGCTGGTGCAATGGTAAATGCAGAGAGCGTATGCTGTCGGCATTTATCGATGTGCGGCGAACATGGTTCGCTATAGCAGATCATGTCTGTCCACATATATATAAATAGACCCCAATAACTATACAAACATAAAGGCCTAGATTTGGAGTTTTGTCGGTAACGACCCGAAAAACTAACGCCGGCTTTTTTCTGGCCGCACCATAAAAATAACTCTGGTATCGAGAGTCCACATAAAGGCTGCGTTAGGCTCCAAAAAAGGAGCGTAGAGCATTTTTAACACAGCTTCAACTCTCGATACCAGAGTTGCTTACGGACGCGGCCAGCCTCAAAAACGTGCTCGTGCACGATTCTCCCATAGGAAACAATGGGGCTGTTTGAGCTGAAAAAAAACCTAACACCTGCAAAAAAGCCGCGTTCAGCTCCTAACGCAGCCCCATTGTTTGCTATGCGGTAACCCTTCCTACGTCTGCACTTAACACTCTAACATGTACCCCGAGTCTAAACACCCCTAACCTTACACTTATTAACCCCTAATCTGCCGCCCCCGCTATCGCTGACCCCTGCATATTATTTTTAACCCCTAATCTGCCGCTCCGTAAACCGCCGCTACTTACATTATCCCTATGTACCCCTAATCTGGTTCCCTAACATCGCCGACCCCTATATTATATTTATTAACCCCTAATCTGCCCCCCACAACGTCGCCTCCACCTACCTACAATAATTAACCCCTAATCTGCCGACCGGACCTGAGCGCTACTATAATAAAGTTATTAACCCCTAATCCGCCTCACTAACCCTATATTAAATAGTATTAACCCCTAATCTGCCCTCCCTAACATCGCCGACACCTAACTTCAATTATTAACCCCTAATCTGCCGACCGGAGCTCACCACTATTCTAATAAATGGATTAACCCCTAAAGCTAAATCTAACCCTAACACTAACACCCCCCTAAGTTAAATATAATTTAAATCTAACGAAATAAATTAACTCTTATTAAATAAATTATTCCTATTTAAAGCTAAATACTTACCTGTAAAATAAATCCTAATATAGCTACAATATAAATTATAATTATATTGTAGCTATTTTAGGATTAATATTTATTTTACAGGCAACTTTGTATTTATTTTAACCAGGTACAATAGCTATTAAATAGTTAAGAACTATTTAATAGCTAAAATAATTACAAATTTACCTGTAAAATAAATCCTAACCTAAGTTACAATTAAAACTAACACTATACTATCAATAAATTAATTAAATAAAATACCTACAATTACCTACAATTAACCTCGCATTCTATTGGCTGATCGGAACAGCTAATAGAATGCAAGCTCAATCTGATTGGCTGATTGGATCAGCCAATCGGATTGAACTTGATTCTGATTGGCTCATTCCATCAGCCAATCAGAATATTCCTACCTTAATTCCGATTGGCTGATAGAATCCTATCAGCCAATCGGAATTCGAGGGACGCCATCTTGGATGACGTCCCTTAAAGGAACCGTCATTCTGCAGTTGGACATCGCCGGAAGAAGATGGGTCCGCGGTGGAGGTCTTCAGGATGGAGCCGGTCGTCATCGGATGAAGATAGAAGATGCCGCTTGGATCAAGATGGTTGCCGGTCCGGATCGCCTCTTCTTCCCGGATAGGATGAAGACTTTGGAGCCTCTTCTGGACCTCTTCAGGCACCGGATGATGGATCGCCAACCCCCGCTTGGGTTGGATGAAGATTTTGGAGCCAGGACGGATCGGTGATACCTGGTGAGGTGAAGACAAGGTAGGATGATCTTCAGGGGCTTAGTGTTAGGTTTATTTAAGGGGGGTTTGGGTTAGATTAGGGGTATGTGGGTGGTGGGTTGTAATGTTGGGGGGGGGTATTGTATTTTTTTTTTTACAGGCAAAAGAGCTGAACTTCTTGGGGCATGCCCCACAAAGGGCCCTGTTCAGGGCTGGTAAGGTAAAAGAGCTTTTAACTTTAGTAATTTAGAATAGGGTAGGGCATTTTTTATTTTGGGGGGCTTTGTTGTTTTATTAGGGGGCTTAGAGTAGGTGTAATTAGTTTAAAATTGTTGTAATATTTTTCTTATGTTTGTAGATATTTTTTTATTTTTTGTACTTTAGCAAGTTTATTTATTTGTATTTATTTGTAGGAATTGTATTTAATTAATTTATTGATAGTGTAGTGTTAGGTTAATTGTAGGTAGTTTATTTAATTAATTTATTGATAGTGTAGTGTTAGGTTAATTGTAGGTAGTTTATTTAATTAATTTATTGATAGTGTAGTGTTAGGTTAATTGTAGGTAATTGTAGGTATTTTATTTAATTAATTTATTGATAGTATAGTTTTAGTTTTAATTGTAACTTAGGTTAGGATTTCTTTTACAGTTAAATTTGTAATTATTTTAACTATTTTAGCTATTAAATAGTTCTTAACTATTTAATAGCTATTGTACCTGGTTAAAATAAATACAAAGTTACCTGTAAAATAAATATTAATCCTAAAATAGCTACAATATAATTATAATTTATATTGTAGCTATATTAGGATTTATTTTACAGGTAAGCATTTAGCTTTAAATAGGAATAATTTATTTAATAAGAGTTAATTAATTTCGTTAGATTTAAATTATATTTAACTTAGGGGGGGTGTTAGTGTTAGACTTAGCTTTAGGGGTTAATCCATTTATTAGAATAGCGGTGAGCTCCGGTCGGCAGATTAGGGGTTAATACTTGAAGTTAGGTGTCGGCGATGTTAGGGAGGGCAGATTAGGGGTTAATACTATTTATTATAGGGTTAGTGAGGCGGATTAGGGGTTAATAACTTTATTATAGTAGCGCTCAGGTCCGCTCGGCAGATTAGGGGTTAATAAGTGTAGGCAGGTGGAGGCGACGTTGTGGGGGGCAGATTAGGGGTTAATAAATATAATATAGGGGTCGGCGGTGTTAGGGGCAGCAGATTAGGGGTACATAAGGATAACGTAGGTGGCGGTCGGCAGATTAGGGGTTAAAAAAAATGTATTCGAGTGTCGGCGATGTGGGGGGACCTCGGTTTAGGGGTACATAGGTAGTTTATGGGTGTTAGTGTACTTTAGAGTACAGTAGTTAAGAGCTTTATAAACCGGCGTTAGCCCAGAAAGCTCTTAACTACTGACTTTTTTCCTGCGGCTGGAGTTTTGTCGTTAGATGTCTAACGCTCACTTCAGACACGACTCTATATACCGGAGTTAGAAAGATCCCATTGAAAAGATAGGATACGCAATTGACGTAAGGGGATCTGCGGTATGGAAAAGTCGCGGCTGAAAAGTGAGCGTTAGACCCTATTTTGAGTGACTCCAAATACCGGCGGTAGCCTAAAACCAGCGTTAGGAGCCTCTAACGCTGGTTTTCACGGCTAACGCCAAACTCTAAATCTAGGCCAAAGAAATCACAAAAGTTATTTTGAAAGTTTTTTTAGTTTATTTTTTTAAGTATACGCTGTCTTGTCTAAATGATGAAAATGTAATTTTGACTTCCCTGTTCTTTTAAAGGGGCCTTAAACAGTAAACAAATGTGAGATATGATGATGTATACAAAGCAAAGATTAGACTTATAATAATATGCAGATACATTTTTTAAAATGATATTAGTTATTTAACCCCTTAATGACCAGCGACGTACCCTGTATGTCACTGGTCTTTCTATGGAGGTGTCTTTTTCAGTTGCGCTCTCGCTGCCAGCGGCGAGACAGCGCTATTTTAGCAAGCTTGCAGGAGTAAGGCGCCATCTTGCCAGTCGCTATTATGCATGGTACGTCGTAGTCATTATGGGGTTAAATACTAAAGATATAAGTGCAAAGATTTAGCATTTTTTAAAGTATTTTAGCAATCAATAAAGTAAAGATTTAAAGGGACAGTCAACACAAAAATTGTAGCTTTGCACAAAAAACATGGTTATATTAACATACATAAATTTCTGTCTGTTTCTAAGCCCCATGATCACATCCTTTTGTATTTGCTTTTCATATCAGGAGAAGCTAGTTCATGTGAGCCATATAGATAACATTGTGCTGACGCCCGTGGATTCTAAAAACACAGCACTAATTGGCTTAAATGCAAATCAATAGATAATAAATTTTAAGTCATGTGATCCGGGGGCAGTCTAAGATGCTTAGAAAAAAGGTAATCACAGAGGTAAAAAGTGTATTAATATAGCCATGTTTTCTGTGCAAAACTGGGGAATGGGTAATAAAGGGATTATCTATCTTTTAAAACAATAAAACAATTTGAGTTGACTGTCCCTTTAAATGTGTAAACAATGGCTACATACAATATAACAAAAGTAAGGTAACTATTTAATATTTGTTTAATATATAACACGCAACCATTGTTTGCCAAGTTTATATGTCCCTAATTGTCCTCACCAAAAGAGATTAGATAAATGAAACCTAGGTTCCAACATGGCAGCACCCATTACTTTATAAAACCTTAAGGGAATTGGAAAGCCAGAACTGTTTGTGCAATGTTAAATGCCCACCGCGTATGCTGTCGGCATTCAGCGATGTCTGGCAGACATGATGCGCTACAGTGTATCATGCCCGCCAGACATTGGTAAATCGGCCCCCTACTCTGAATTTCAAATAAGCAGTAGATTTTTTTCTGACAAATTTATGTTTTCTCCCATTTTCCGGCCCCCTGTATCATGTGACAGACATCAGCCAATCACAGACTAGTATACATATACCCTGTGATCTTGTGCACATGCTCAATAGGATCTTGTTCCCCAGAAAGTGTAAATATAAAAAGACTGTGAAATATCACCCGGTGCGGTAAGTTATGGTGTCACCCCCCCCCCCCCAGAAAGCAGACACACACAAAAACACAGGCACACACATACAAACACTCAGACACACTTAAAAACATACTCAGATGCACACACAAACACTTGGAAACACACTCAGACACACACACACAAAAACACTGAGACACACACACAAAAACTCAGACACACACTTACAAAATATGTAAACTGCACTGCATTAATTATAAAGCACATGCCTAGAGCTGCTCCCTGGCTCAGCAGAGCATCAAATGAAAGATAAACAGAGCACTCTAAAAATAAATCACTAAAGAAAAGGTTTAGGCGCAAACTATGAAAATTCTGCTCTCTGACTCTGTTCCAAGTCTGTCAGTGCACAGCCCCGGGCCGCGTGCCTACCGCTTCTTATGGCCAATCACCTCTGCACTCTGCCCACCTCCAGACCCCCGCCCGCCCTCCTACCTGTTCAGTGTGCACTTAGTGTACCGTAACCGTAATGGTCTGGTGGGCATCATACGTGGCTCCTTCACTTTAAAGACAATGTCAAACAGTCATGCGGTCAGGTGCCAGGCATCCCCTCATGATTTGCCAGTTCCCGTTTAGAGAGACAGCACAGCAGTGAGTGACTCCACTGCTCCACATGTCACTGAGCAGTGAGCACAGATAGGCAGGAAGGTTTAGGCTAGCAGCGCAACTTTGCAAGCCCCACGGCATGCCCACAACATTCATAGCGAAATTGGGCAGGGGAGAAGCAAAGTACAAACAAGCAAAAGCAGCCGGGAAAACTATTTGTTGAAATTGCAGCACTGGCTCAAGGGGCAAAAAAATTGTGTGTCTACAACTTCCCCAGTCCCACCAATGTTCACAAATGCCAGCCCCTCTAATAAAAAAAAAAATCTTTGCATCTCAACATTGTATTTCTTTGAATTTCAATAAAATGTAAAAAAAAAAATATATATTTTTTTTTTGGTGTCACCCCCTGGAGGGTGTCACCCGGGTGCAGCCCGCCCCCCCCCCCCCCCAGTGACGCCACTGAATGGAAGTACTTTATCTGAATCATAAAAGTCTATTTTGACTTGAGTGTCCCTTTAAGTAAATTGAAAACTTATTTATAATTGCATGCTCTATCTAAACCATGAACATTTCCTTTTGACTTTACTGTTTGGATGTTATAGAAATGTTAATTACACATTAACACAAAATTACAGGACAAAGTTTATGGTACATCTCATGAAAGCTAAAAGAAAACTCAACTAAACACACATAATAAATCAATTTCTGCATAATTTATTTTTTATTGGCAGGTTATTTTTTTGCTTCCTTGTATTGCTTGTATTTCTGAAAACATTTCCTTAAATACATAGGTTTATGACTAGTTACCCAATTTTAGTACAGAAAATGTGGAAATAGGACAAGCTAACTCATTTAAGCAAAGCAATTAAACAAATAACTGAGGTGAATGTTCTTGTTTTTGAATGGGAATATTAACGGAATGTTATATATTGGATTTTATTACAAGGACAGAGACTTCATATTTTGCTTAACCTTATCTTTTTATTGCTCACAGCACTTAAAAGCAATATAAACATTAACAGAAAAAACACAGTAAACCAAGAACACAGGTAATAGACCAATGAAAGAAAGCCTTGAGTGGTCAAACAAAAAAGTGACCAATGAGAGTAGTCCAAATATCCATAAAGAGACCAGTAAGTCTGTAATCTTTCTTTTTTCTCTTTGCTGCTCCAAGAGATAAGTTCATAATACTGTATTCATTATTTTGTTACATTAAAGTTTATTTAAGCTTTTGTGTTAACTTTATATTTTAGTTATAGCCTTTGTTTTATCATTTGGTTTATTATTATTTATTATCCTTTGGTTTATTTTAATTTCAGTATAGTTATTCCTTTAGATTATAGCATGCTAATTTTTTTCCCATTTATGTGTATTACTGTCTTCCCCTCTTTTATTGCTGTGCCGGTACTGTTATATTTCATTGACAAGTTCGTTTTATCTATAATTGGGGTGGCCGTTATCATCCTTCACCTTTCTATTATTTATCCGACATTTCAACTACAGTGTCGGACATTAGCCACGCCCCCTGTTTGCATCATCAACACTTCCTCTTTCCCGCCTTCTAGCCGCCCTCTGTTACCTCACGGACCGCCTCAGACTCAGACCATTACTCCCAAATTATAATGTTTTGTATTTGAGACATTTTAGATATTTAACTTAAAATGCTACTTTAGTTAGAAAGCTAAGTTAGCCTAGTGGTTTTGTCACTTGCCTCAGACCTAATAGGCTTGGGTTCAATTCCCCTTAGGTTTAAGTTTCACATTTAATTTTCTTCGATGTAAGTGGCAAGAGTCCATGAGCTAGTGACATATGGGATATACATTCCTACCAGGAGGGGGCAAAGTTTCCCAAACCTCAAAATGCCTATAAATACACCCCTCACCTCACTCATACCTCGGTTTTACAAACTTTGCCTCCTTGTGGAGGTGGTGAAGCAAGTTGTGCTTGATTTTCTTCTATGATAGGCGTTTCTAAGCATATTGAAGCCCAATTCGTCTCTGAGTACAGTGTTTGTCTGAGGGATGTGAAGGGAGTATTGCCTGATGATGTCATGTTTTCACCTATGGGAAATCTATTCTAAGGCTCTCTGTAATCGGTCCCAGAGATTCATCTCTGCCTCCCTTTACAGATTGACATTACAGTATACTCCTCTACCATTACCTCTGCTGATATTACTAATAACAAAAATGTTAAATCGGATGCGCCTAACAAATATATAATAAACAAATCTACTACACCTAGTGTTGGTGTAAATCAGTGTGTACACTGGGTTACCAAGAGAGTGCTCTCCAAGTGATAATTAATTATAGTGTATAGTTCAAGATCATATAATATAAGTGATAAATTATATATATGATATCAATGGTAATATATGAGATATATATATAAAGTGGTGTGTAGCACCTAATAACAAAGGAAATATATGAACCACCTATGAAAAAACGGCATAATGTGGTGTATAACACCTAAAACCAAACGTGATCTAGAAAACACCTAAGTAAAAGCGGCAAGTATAGACCAACAGGTGTTAAACTGACAAATGCGATATTGATAGAAATCAAGCAATGTTAAACTAATTGACGAATCCTCCATTAGTCCGTTGTCTCATAGACAGAGGAAAATGTATAGGTGAGGGTTCATTAAAACTGAAGATCGTGGCAGGCTGCTTCTCCTGGAATTCGTTGGGTAACACTCCTACAGATGTAAAGATGAAATAAAAAGAGAAGGCGCCACCATAGCGTAGGGTCAAAAGTAATCAGATATTTTCCCCACTTCAAATGCCTGTACTTACAGGATTTCCAAGCACTATTAAAGTGCTATATGTGTAGTCTGGGTTCTCACAGTCACCCAGTCGACTGTTCCAAGGGGTATTTATACAGCTCCTCCGGGCCCTCTGGGCAAGATTTTCACTGTATCCAAACCAGGGGCTCCATGTACTAAGCCGTCAATTCATCCGTCATTTTAGACGCGGCTAAACTCGCCGTTACTCGCCGCGGGCGAAATGGTGTCCGCTGTTGCTATGTACTAATAATCCCACAATAAATAGACACGTCTAGCCCGCCGCGAGCAGTGGCGGAATATTGATAAATTTGACGCCTCGCTCGCCGCGACTAAGCTGATGTACTTAACTTTCAGTTGAATTGTCTGGCCAATTGTTAACACGTGACATGTAAGGTGTCATGAACGTCATAGTAGTCGCGGGAATAGAATTTTGCTCCTATAAATGTACAACATTTCTAAACAACTTTATTATTGTTCCAAAATTTTTGGAGAGTAATTACAGAGCGCTCTTTTTTGTGATCTTTATTTACAAATTCGATATGGCTTCATCTGGATCTGAAACTGCTTCAAAATCCAAGAATCCTCACTTTTCTCATCAGCAAAACGTCGTTTTGATTGACATGATTATTGACTCTTATGATTATTTGTTTGGATGTCGTGTCAAACAGACAAATTTTTCTAGGAGGAAGCAGATCTGGCAAAGGATCAGCGACGCTGTTAGTGCCCAGGGTCCAGGAAAAAAGGATGTCGATCAGCTGAAGAATCGTTACAACGACATTAAACGTTTCGCCAAATCTAAATTGGCCAGAGAAAAAAATTCGGCACGTGCTACCGGAGGTGGACCAGCATATGTGGCAGACCTCAATGATTATGAGCAGAAGCTTGTTCAGCGTCTGGGACCAGAGATCATCACTGGCATAACGGATGATTGTGACAGTGATTTAAGAGGTAAATGTACAGCATAATTGACGCAAATGTTTTTTTTTTAAATTATGATAGGTCATTGTCTCCAATATATATTTCTTTAAAATAACATTATCTGACTTCTTACGCTTCAGTATCTGAATCTATATAGGCCATTTAGGCCCCAAATACTGTAATCATTTATGTTGCATATATGTATAAGGGATTGTACAAGCCATTTAGGCCCCAAATACTGTAATCATTTATGTTGCATATATGTATAAGGGATTGTACAATAATAGGGTTGTTATACTGCCTTTTTTTTTTAAAGGTCTAACGGAACTATAGATTTGTTGATTATTAATATAGTGATCCCTAAAGATAACACCCATGTGTTTATTTTCAAACCAGTATTGCATAGAAACCTTAAAGAGATAATGACAATAGAAATAATGTAATTTGAAACTATTAAAAAAATATTGATGTTGTGTAACATGGTATGTCCGACATTAATCATGAGACTAACCCCAGATCACATGCCTTCTTAAATTTCTGATCTATTGACTTCCATGTTGCGTTATTTGACTATAGAATATTATTTTTAACATCTTTCAAAATTGTTCTCCGCTTTATAAACATATACTTTTTTCAGATATAGCTATGCACATAGTTGACTGAGTCACATGAACCATCTATGTGCATCAACCAATGATCATTTACTGTGCCTGTATAGATTTGCTTTTCATCAAAGTATAAAAATCCAATGAAGGCAAAAACATAATACAATTAAATATTTTTGAAAAAGCATTTTCTTATGCGATTTGTAAAGGAAATTTTATTTGTTCATGTCCCTTTAAAGGGCCACTAAACCCAAAATCTTTTTTTAATGATTCAGATAGAGAATAGAAATTTAAACAACATTACAAATTACTTCCATTATTTCTTTGGCTTCATTTTCTAGATATTCTTAGTTGAAGAAAAATAAATACACATGTTGAGCCAATCACACGAGGCTTCTTTGTGCAGCAATCAAATGCTTTTCAACAAAGAATATCAAAAGAATAAAATAAATGAGATAATATAAGTAAATTATAAATATGTTTATAACTGCATTATCTTTCTAAATCATAAAATAAAAAAGGTGGGTGGCATGTCCCTTTAATGATTGAGCCTTCATTCACTGCTGTGATTATTATTATTAACACTTTTAGCTTTCAGTTTCAACTAGAAATAAAAATAAACCTAACGGGTTTTTTTTGGGTTTTTTTAAAGCAAAGCCAACAACACAAGCAGAGCCTGTGAGGAGTAACGAAGTGCCCACTTGTTCTACTTCATCTTCTGCGGTTTACAGACCACCCAGTTCAGCTGTTTCCAGACCTTCGGCCAGTTTTACACATGGACAATTAATACGCTCCACATCTAATGTTACACACACAACTTCCTCGGCGGACACACTTCCTGATGTAAGGACCAGCACTCCAGAAACTGGTGTTGGTAGAGCAACTGGTAAGTACTTTACAAATGAATAATTTCAATGTTGTGTGTTTTATCTCTTTCATCTATCAATTTTTTTTATTTTTTATTTTTTTTTTAAATGTCAAATGTCATTATTGACATATTCTAGTTCGAGATCTTTTACAGATGCAATGTAATTTGAAGGACAAATAGCAATGATCATAGATTTTCATGAAAGGGACACTGTACAATTTTTTTTAAATGAGGATTTGTGTAGAGCATGCATGCAATTGTAAGCAACTTTCTAATGGGTTTAAATGTTATCATTATTTTCTTTTTGAGAATTGATCATAGTATTACATTAGAAAGTTGATTGAAATTCCATGCTATATATCTTATTCTCAAAAATATTATTTTTGCTTCAGTGTCCAGTTAATTGTAAAGTACATTTCCATTAATAATTTTCCAAATAGAAATTTCACTGAATGTAATAGCGTTTGAATATATGGTTACATTGACTAAAAAAACTTTTTATTTTATTTATTTATTTATTTTTATTTTATTTATTTTTTTATAGGTGATTTGGGACGTCTTTTCCAGCGATTGACTGGACATTCATCTCCATTATTTGATGGTATGTATCATATATGTATATATATATAATATAACTTAAATTGGTGTATGACGGTTGTATCTGCTCTCTCCTTCTATTCTATTTCTGCAAGTGTTTTTAGAACATTTTATTTTTATTTACTAACAATTTGTTATGTCTTGATCTAGAAGAAGAAAACTCATCAAGGGAGATCACTATCAATCTCATGCCGATAGTGGAAAATCCCATTCAAGATGAACCACCAGGAGGGCCTGATGGAAGTGAGACTCCAGATATTCTTGAAGATTTTGGAGATGCGCAACCAGATGAAATTCACACACCGGAAAACCTTGAGGAACCTGTTGAAACACAGGCACCACCAATTGCACTACAAACAGGTGGTCTAAATATTGACAATACACCGGCAGAAGGACTATTGGCCGATGTTGGATTGAGGGAAATGTTGACACTTGCAAGGCAATACAGAGAGGACCACAGAGAAATGCAAAATATTATTAACACTAATATTGACCACTGGGCTGCTCTGTCAGAAAAAAATGTTGAACTAGAAATGCAAAGGAATGAGATTGAAATGCAGAAATTACAGCTGCAAAGAGAAATGTTCCAGTGGCAGAGGCGGATGGATGAAGAGAAAAACCAGCAAATTAACAGAGCTTTAACCATCAGTGAAAGGACATTACAATCTCTGTTGGCTATTGTCAGTGAAAGGGAGGGTACAACAGACCCAAAGAGGCCACGTCTGGAGTGAACATTTAATTTATTATTTATAACACTATATTAGTCACTGTTAATTTTTTTTCATCGATATATTGTTTAATAAGTTAGTTTTTGTGTTCTTTAAGTTTAAAATGTTATTATTTAATAAAGACAAATTTTTTTATGCCCAAAAAAAAAGTTTATTTACATAAATTCCAAATCACTTTTGATTCTTCAACACAAAAGTTTTTCTCAGTTATTAATTGTCATTCTCCTGACAATCATCATGACAAAACAAAAAATGAAATCAAATAACATATTTACGGTATAAAAAATCTACTTGCTCCATTAACATTCCCAAAGTTGCCCTAATTTTAGAATTTTTTTTGTTTAACATGATCTTCAAGACAACTCTGAGTACTTTTGTCTGCAGTTTCAATAGTTGATGTTGAAGATAAATCTGTAGAAAAATAAATGCAAAGCAAATTTTAATTCAATTTTCATATACATATGCAATGTATGATAGGGTTTTTCATCACAAATATTACCTCCTGATGTGCTGTTATCTAGGTTATCTACTATATTAGCTTCTACACTTATGTCCACTCCTTTAAAGCTTTCATCTGAGCCAACTCCTATTTGAAATATACAATATGTATTAGTTAAAACTTTGATTTTCTTAGATTTAAGATTACTGAGTATGAAACATACCTTTATCTACCATCATTGTTGGTAAAACTTCTATCCTTGGTTGAGTATCATCTGAACTCAAGGCTTCAAATATTGGCACACTATCAGAATTTTGAAATTCTTCCATTTCCATACTATTTTCCATGTCTTCCATGGTAATATCTATGAACGTAATTACAAAGATAAAGATAGAAAACTATTAAATCAAAAACCTAGGATATATTATTTAAAACTATAATAATAATCATTAAAAGGGACATTGAACCCAATTTCTAAGTTTCATGATTCAGATAGTGCATGCAATTTAAATAAACTTTCTATTTTACTTCATTCTTTTTGACTCTTTATTTGAAAAGCAAGAATGTAAGTTTAGATGCCAGCCCATTTTTGGTGAACCAACTGTGTTGTACTTGCTAATTGGACAGAACCAATCAAAAAGTGCTGTCCATGGTGCTCAACATAAAATTGGCTGGCTCCTTAGCTTAGATGCCTTCTTTTTCAAATAAAGATAGAAAGATAATGAGGAAAAAAATGATAATAGAAGTAAATTAGCAACTTGATTAATATTGCATGCTAAAACTTTTTAAGCCAAAACCTAAAATATATGATTTAAAAGTTAAATAATAAGTCATTACCTGTCTGTGTCTTTTTATGAAAAATTTCATATGGATTTGGAGATAATTCAATATCCAATAGTGTTATTGGCAAAGGTGGAGAAAGAGCTTCACTTCTGGGTGTTTACACCAACATTGACCTTAGGTAGTGTGGTGGGTGTTCACACTTCATTCTCCTACTTCTCATATCTATAAACATATATATATAAAAAATTTGGAATAAAAAAAATAAATTTAATTATTCCAAGTAATTTTTTGTTTTCAAAACATTCAGTTCTGCATGCTTACTTTTCTAACATGTTTCAATGGTATATAGTAATATATTTATATTTTATTCTACTAAATCAGTTCTGCATGTTTCAATGGTATATACTAATATAGTTATATTTTACTCTACTAACTCATTTTTGTATGCTAACTTTTCTAACCTTTTAAGTGTATATAGTAATATAGTTAAATTTGAATCTACTAACTCAGTTCTGCATGCTTACTTTTGTAACTTTTTGCAATTGTATATACTAATATAGTCAAAGTAACACTCAGAAAATAATATTGTCCTGGATTCGTCAATGATGACGCAGTTCAAAAATAAACCCTTTTTTTATATTATAAAAAAATATTTCATATATAATTTTAAAACTTACATGTCCTTATCAATCTTCGAATCGATTTATAGTACTTTGGTTCTCTTCTCTTCAAATCACTATATTTTCTAAGACACTGTCGTCTTGTTCTTTTAATTTTTGAAATACGATGCATTCTTCTCAGCATCTCGTATATAATTTTGTCTCTGCATTCCTGTCTCACTCCCCTCACACCACCAATCCGTTTAGGGAAATATTTATCCATGGCATAAACTAATATCACCAATTCTCCAGCACCAAAAGGTTCAGGACGCGACATGTTTGACGATGACGTGATTAATCGTTATGTCAATCATTAGCGCATTGATATAGATATGTATCCCCGAAAAATTGAAAAAAATATAATGTATATGTAGATTAATGTATTTTATGAAGGTTTGTAAATATCGATGTTTATAGTTATTACAAATTATATTTGGTTTCTATACATTTTCTTTGTTTCAGATGTGTTGATATGTATTAAAATTTACTTTGGTTTACAATTGTTATTTTGTTTCTAAACATTTTCTTTGTTTCAGATGTGTTTATATGTATTAAAATTTATTTTGGTTTACAATTTTTATTTTGTTTCTAAACATTTTATTTTTTTAAGATGTGTTTATATGTATTAAAATGTACTTTGGTTTACAATTGTTATTTTTTTCTAAACATTTTCTTTGTTTCATATGTGTTTATATGTATTAAAATTTATTTTGGTTTACAATTGTTATTTTGTTTCTAAACATTTTCTTTTTTTTCATATGTGTTTATATGTATTAAAAGTTACTTTGGTTTACAGTTGTTAATATATAATGTTTAAAGATTGTAATTTTGTAATAAAATAATTTATTTGCCATTATTTTCTATATGCCACTATTCTTTTAACAAATCTTGAATGGAAAAATATATTATTAAGGATAAGAAAATAAGTGTTAAGAGTAAGCCCTTAAGGTATTTATTTGAATATGGGAAAACCTAGTAGCTGTTAAAAATTGTGGTTAGAATAAAACAAATAAAATTAGCAAGTCTTTTTTAACTCAAAAATCCTATCTGAAAACATAAAGCACTGTTGAATATACTGTCGCTTGTTACAGCTACAATTCAATGACACAATACAATGAATTAGCATCAGCTATGGAGGGATTACATTACACTAATCACATTATGTAAAAGAGTGAGAGCAGCTGTAGACACTAGTGTGATGTCACAAAGACAATGTATTACCTATAATATATTGTCTGTAATAACTTTGATCATAAACTTTATTTATTTGAAACCTTTGATAATTGAAGAGCAACAACTGTTATGTATTTAACTGTTTATCATGAGTGATTTTTAATAACCTTAATTATTAAAAAAAAATGGAGACAAGTTAATAAAAAAAAGTTTTTTATTGATCAACTGAAACTTTAATCTTCAAAATATTGTTCTGAAACCATGTCCCTTGTTGCATTTCCACGCCTATTAGCTTGTTCTACACATATTTCTTCTGGTAAATCATCAGCATCTATTGGATCTTCATCTTCTAATGGACAGCCTCTTTTAATTGCTATATTGTGCAGTATGCAGCAAACCAATATAATTTTTGCAACTTTCTCTGGTGCATACTGCATAGCACCACCAGAACGATCAAGACATCGAAACCGCATTTTCAAAAGACCGAAAGTCCTCTCAATAATCCCCCTGGTAGATCGGTGAGCTTAATTGAAACGTACTTGACTTCTGGTCTGTGGGTTGTTATAGGGAGTCAACAGCCATTCTGTACATGAGTACCCTCCATCTCCTAATAGAAGATATAATAAATATAAATATTAATATAAGAATAATTATAAAGATTCAGAACTATACAATACAAATTTAAACTATACAGATTACAGTCGACAAATTGGGCGCAATTTTTGTACATTGAAATGAGAGACAAATTAGACGCCAGTTATGCTTACCTAGAAGCCATCCTTCAGGCATATTTCCGTCCTCGAACTTCCGGTATAACCCAGTCTGCCTTAAGATGTAAGAATCATGACAGGAGCCAGGAAAGTTAGAATGGACACTGATAATCCTCATGTTGGGGTCACAGACCATCTGGACATTCAAGGAATGGAAATGCTTTCTATTCCTATAGATCTCCTCACGAGCTTGAAGTGGTCTTACAGCAACATGGGTACAGTCTATGGCATCTAGGACATTGGGCATCCCAGCCATCCTATAGAAATTTGACTTGATAGATTGCCATTCTTCAGGGGTAGATGGCAAACAAACATATCGATGAAAAATATCCATCATAGCCCCTATTACTTTGGATAAGTGGCGTGAAAAAGCAGATTGACTCATTCCAATAATGACGCTAGAAACTGCCTGAAAGGAGCCTGTTGCAAAAAAATGCAATGCAGCTAATAGTTTCAGAAGTCCCGGAATAGCTTGTGAACGAGCAGTCATCGGCTCCAAATGATCTTCAATCTCTCGATACAGGTGTAATATCGATTCACGATCAAGCCGGAATCTTTGTATGATCTCTCGGTCAGAAAGGCAGTGCAAACCAACCCGTGGAAGGAATACACGGGGGACACGAACTCTCCTTCTTCTAATGATACGATTAGCTACATTTCCAGTATTCTGTCTTCTAGCCCGGATTTGCATCACATGGAGAATAAACAAAAACAGAATTCTCTCCATAGCTGCTGAAATGAACAATGTAAGTACAATGCTGATATTACTGCCTTTTATATATGTCTAGACTGGCGTCTAGAGTGACTTTCCTATTGTTTTGTACCTTGCCCGCCACCTAAAAGGTGGCGAGGCAAAAATAACGAGGTGGGGGCGGAGATTGACGCAAGCGGACAAATAGATTTTTTAGAACATTTGTTTTTGGCGAGTTGGTGGTCAAATGTGTCTAATTACAGTAAAAAATGGAGAGGTAGCGAGTTTGGCGGATAAGTACGCTCGCAATTTTAAAGATGCGAGTTTTAACATAATTGACGGCTTTGTACATATCAGTTTGCGAGTTTTGACGCGAGATTTGTTGCGGGTAGCTCGCTGACTGCTTAGTACATGGAGCCCCAGGTTGGAAATACGGAATATAATAAAACCGCAAACTCCTCTGGATGTCAGTAAAGTATATCTGACAAACACGTATGCGGTATATTCTTGGATATTAGTGTAACCACAAATACCTCTGTAGGTCGGTATGATCCGACAGACACAAAAGTGGTGTATATCTTGGTTAAAAAACTGAATATGAAAAGATAAAAGTCCGTGGCTAGTCAAATATTACTAAAAAATAAAAGACTTTATTTAAAAACAAAGAAGTCACGACGTTTCACGGTATCAAACCGTTTTATCAAGACTTGATAAAACGGTTTGAAAAATTTTATTCTAACCTTTTTTTCCCATTCCTGAAACTGCTATTTGAGGAAATTAGATATTTTGTTTAAATGTTATTTTTTCTTTTTTGTTACATTTTGCAAGATGTCTCAGACTGATCCTGCCTCTGATGTTACTATAGGAACTAAGATGCCTGAATACAATTACACGAAAGCTAAGTGTGTATGTTGTAAATTAGCAGATCTTACTTCTTCAGCTCAAATATGTGGCCCTTGTTATGAAAAACTATTACATGCTGATAATGTTTCTATAAGTACAAATATATCTACTGTTAAACCTTCACAGTCTAATGTACATGACATTCCTGTAGATATTAAAGATTATATTGCTGCAGCCATAGAGAAGGCTATGACTGCTATTCCATCTTCAAATAAACGTAAGATGTCTCTACTTACTTCTCATAAATCTGATTAAGGCCTGTATTGATTGTCAGCATACTGACGTATCTTCTGCTGATGAGGATTTCTCTGGCTCAGAGGATCCTACTTCAGAGTCTGAAATTGATAAATCAACCTTTCTTTTTAAGATTGAATATATTTGTTCTTTATTAAAGGAAGTATTGTTTACTTTGGGTATTGAGGAATCTAGTAATAGCAAACATTTTAATTCTGTTTTTAAAACTTTTAAGGTTGCTCCTGAAGTTTTTCCTATTCCAGATGCTATTTTTCATATGATTACTAAGGAATGTTCTAAACTTGGTGCTTCTTTTAACCCTTCTTCTAGATTTAAAAAGTTATATCCTTTACCTGTGGCTAATTTAGAGTTTTGGGAAAAAGTCCCTAAGGTTGATGGGACTATTTCTACTTTGGCCAAACGTACTGCTATTCCTATGAAATATAGTACTTCTTTTAAGGATCCTTTAGATAGGAAGATTGAATCTTATCTTAGGAAAGCATATTTACATACTGGCTATATTCTTAGACCTGCCATTTCTATGGCTGATGTTGCTGCTGCTTCAACTTTTTGGTTGGACAGTTTAGCTCAACAGTTAATAGATCCTGAATTGTCTAGCATTGTTCTTTTACTTCAACATGCTAATCATTTTATTTGTGATGTTATATTTGATGTCATTAAGATTGATATTAAATATATGTCTTTAGCTTTTCTTACTAGAAGAGCTTTATGGCTTAAATCTTGGAATGCTGATATGGGGGAGGGTAGTTATCAACGCGTCTACTTTACCTGCCTTCGCCGGTTCAATACGCCCGCCTAAGCTCGCCTACCATCGCCGCCGCAGACCTGCAAAATTTCGCCTAAGTTATCAATAAAGCTGTCAAAAAGCCGCGCACCAAGTACGGGGTGATGAGCAGCGGACTGTGAGAGTTATCACTCATCCGATCTCGCTGCTCTTCGGCTTTTTCCCAGCTTTATTGCTAGCTTGTCACTAAGCACCCACACTAACTACACTGTTCTACCCCCTATACCGGAAACCCCCGCAACTCAATAAAGTTATTAACCCCCAAACCACCGCTCCTAGACCCTGCCGCAACTCTTATAAATGTATTAACCCTTTTTTATTTTGGGGGGCTTTGTTATTTTATTAGGGGGCTTTGATTAGGTGTAAGTAGCTTAAAATTGTTGTAATATGTTTTAAATGTTTGTAACTTATTTTTTATTTTTTGTAACTTAGCTTTTTTTATTTTTTGTACTTTAGTTTAGTTTTTTTAATTTAATTTAATTTTAGTTATTTGTAGCTAATTTATTTAATTAATTTAATGATAGTGTAGTGTTAGGTTTAATTGTAACTTAGGTTAGGATTTATTTTACAGGTAATTTTGTATTTCTTTAGCTAGGTAGTTATTAAATAGTTAATAACTATTTAATAACTATTCTAACTAGCTAAAATAAATACCAAGTTACCTGTAAAATAAATATAAATCCTAAAATAGCTACAATGTAATTATTAATTACATTGCAGCTATCTTAGGGTTTATTTTACAGGTAAGTATTTAGTTTTAAATAGGATTCATTTATTTAATGATAGTGTAGTGTTAGGTGTAATTGTAACTTAGGTTAGTTTTTATTTTACAGGTAAATTTCTCTTTATTTTAACTAGGTAGCTATTAAATAGTTAATAACTATTTAATAGCTATTGTACCTATTTAAAATAAATTGAAAGATGCCTGTAAAATAAAAATAAATCCTAAAATAGCTACAATGTAATTATTATTTATATTGTAGCTATATTAGGGTTTATTTTAAAGGTAAGTATTTAGTGTTAAATAGGATTAATTTATTTAATAAGAGAAATATTATTTAGATTTATTTAATTAATATTTAAGTTAGGGGGGTTTTAGGGTTAGTGTTAGACTTAGGTTTAGGGGTTAATAATTTTATTACAGTGGCGGCGGTGTAGGGGGGGCAGGATAGGGGTTAATACATTTATTATAGGTGGCGATGGTGTAGGGGGAGCAGATTAGGGGTTAATAAGTTTAATATAGGTTGCAGCGGAGTCCGGGAGTGGCGGTTTAGGGGTTAAACTATTTATTTAGTTGCGGCGAGGTCCGGGATCGTCAGGATAGGGGTTAATAACTTTATTATAGGTGGCAACGGTATAGGGGGTGGTTACTAGGTATAATGTAGGTGGCGGCGGTTTCCGGGAGCGGCGGTTTAGGGGGTAATACATTTATTTAGTTGCGGCAAAGTAGGGGGGGACAGATTAGGGGTGTTTAGACTTGGGGTACATGTTAGGGTGTTAGGTATAGACAGCTCCCATAGGAATCAATGGGATGTCGGGCAGCAGCAAACATGAACTTTCACTATGGTCAGACTCCCATTGATTCCTATAGGATCCGCCGCCTCCAGGGCGGCGGTTTGAAAACCAGGTACGCTGGGCCGGAAAAGTGCCGAGGATACCTGCTAGTTTTTTGATAACTAGCAAAAGTAGTCAGATTGTGCCACACATCTGGAGTGACGTAAGAATCGATCTGTGTCGGACTGAGTCCGGCGGATCGAAGCTTACGTCACTAAATTCTACTTTTGCGGTATCTAGAGCTTGATAACTAAGGCGAATCAGCCTCGCCACAAATACGCTGTGGAATTCCAGCGTATTTGAGGTTGACGGCTTGATAACTACCCCCCACGGTGTCTAAATCTAGATTACTACCTTTATCATTTCAGGGTAATAATTTATTTGGTTCTCAATTGGATTCTATTATCTCCACTATCACCGGAGAAAAGGTAGGTTTTTTTGCCCCAAGATAAGAAATCTAAGGTTAAATTTATAGCTTCCAATTGTTTTTGTTTGTTTCGTCAAAATAGAGAATAAAAACCTCTCCTTTTTCTAAGGCCTCTGGCTCTAATTGGAGACCATCTCCGAATTGGAATAAATCCAAACCTTTCAAAAACCTAAACCAGCACCTAAAACTGCATGAAGGTGCGGCCCTCAATCCAGTTCAACTGGTGGGGGGGGGGGCAGATTGAATTTTTTTTAACACATTTGGACAGTCTCTGTTCAGAACCAGTGAATTCCGAATATTGCTTATTTCAGAATAAGACCTCCCTGGGAAGATTCTTTCTTTCTCATGTTCTAACAAACCTTCACAAATGCATTTCAGAACTGGAGCTTTCAGGGGTGACTGTTCCAGTTCCTCCGCAGGAATGGGGTTTGGGTTTTTATTCAAATCTATTCATTGTCCCAAAGAAAGATTCGTTCAGACCAATTCTGGATCTGAAATTTCTAAATCATTTTGTAAGAGTTCCAACTTTCAAAATGGTGACTATAAGGACTATTCTGCCTTTTGTTCAGCAAGGTCATTTCATGTCCACAATAGACTTACAGGACACTTATCTTCATATTCCGATTCATCCAGTCCACTATCGTTTTCTGATATTCTCTTTTCTAAACAAGCATTTCCAATTTGTCACTCTTCTGTTTGTCCTAGTAACAGCCCTAAGAATGTTTTCAAAAGTTATTGGTGCCTCTGTAATCAGAGAGTAAGGTATTGCAGTGTTTCCTTATTTGGATGATATCTTGGTACTAGCTCTATCTTTTTATTTAACAGAATCTCACATGAAACAACTAGTGTGGTTTCTTCAAAGATATGGTTGGAGGATCAATTTACAATAGAGTTTCTTGATTCCTCAGACAAGGGTCACCTTTTTTAGGTTTACAGATAGATTTAGTGTCCATGACTCTTTCTCTGACAGACAAGAGACGAATGAAGTTAGTTTTAGCTTGTCTACACCTTCAGTCTCTATGATTCCCTTCAGTGGTTATGTGCATGGAAGTTTTACGTCTCATGACTGCAGCATCAGATGTGATCCCCTTTGCTCATTTTCATATGAGGCCTCTACAGCTTTGCATGTTGCACCAATGGTGCAGGGATTATACTCAGATATCACAACTGATATACTTAAATCCCAGCACTCAACTCTCTCTGACTTGGTGGTTGGACCATCACCTTATTATTCAAGGGGCTTCATTTGTTCGTCCTACCTGGACTGTGACCACAACAGATGCAAGTCTTACAGGTTGGGGAGCTGTCTGGGGGTATCTGACAGCACAAGTGAGGTTGCCAATCAATATTTTAGAACTCCATGCTATTTTCAGAGCTCTTCAGGTGTGGCCTCTATTGAAGACAGAACTTTACATTCGTTTTCAAACAGACAATATCACAACAGTGGCATATGTCAATCATTAAGGAGGGACTCGCAGTCCTTCAGCAATGAAAGAAGTTTTTCGGATACTTTCTTGAACAGAATCCAAATCTTGTCAAATATCTGCGATTCATATCCCAGGTGTAGACAATTGGGAAGCGGATTATCTCAGCCATCAGACTTTACATCCGGGGGAGTGGTCTCTCCATCCAGATGTGTTTTTCATCTTGTACAGATGTGGGGTCTTCCAGAAATAGATCTGATGGCCTCTTGTCTAAATAAGAAGCTTCCCAGATACCTTTCCAGGTCCAGGGATCTTCAGGCGGAGATGGTTGATCCAAAAAAAGAGATAGAGAGGGGGCGCCCTAAGTGTAAGAGAGGGAATGTAACCACATAAATCTATACTTATATGTCTATATATTAAGTACCTGTGTTATAAATATAGTGCTAACAAATCTAAGTATAATAGTGGGATATCAATATAATATACTGTGTATACCAATATCAATGCGAATAAAGGGTTGTAAATAATAAAAAATGTGCAATATTATGCATAAAAAATTAGTGACAATGTAATACAAAGTGAAACAAATATTATACAATCATACAAACACAATGGTAATAAAGTGAAAAGTCTCTATTGGGATGGGAGGCAGCTATCTGTGATGATCCAGGCCAGGATCCAGGAGCGGCAATCTATGAGAAGAAAAAACAGAAGCGCCACATGGCCCAATATTGTTTGTTCAGAGTTGAATAAATCTTAAGGTGATGAGTAAACTCACATTTAGTAGAGCACCTCAATTAGTGCTAGATATACGGTCTGGGATCTATAGGGTCACCCAGAAGACCAACCTCCTGCACAGGAACTGATGTCTAAATAGGCGAGAGGAAGACACAGGTGCCAATATGGCCTAGTATTGCTGATGCAAAGGTTTCAATACAAGCAAAGAGAGGAATAATACTCACAAAGTGTGAAGCACCTCTTGTGGTGCTATAGAGGCATGAAGGGGTCAATTCAGTCACACAACAGACTTCTAGCCAGAGATACAAATGGATCCAAAGGTACAAAGGATCCCACAGCTGGTCCAGATAAACGAATATTCCTCCAGAGAGGGATAAAAGATATATGTCCCAAAGAAAAATGCAGCAAGTGTTCAAAATATTAAAAGTTGATTTTAATAAAAATTATAAAATAATAACAGGCAACGCGTTTCTCAGCAGATAGCTGTTTCATCAGGCTTCATAAAATGTTTACTGAACACTTGCTAGATATACCCTAAACCTAAACTGGTTGATATTAAACAGGTGATGGTGGGAGGGATCCACTTAATCAGTAATCAGGTCTTAACCAATCCTAACCTAAGACCTGATTACTGATTAAGTGGATCCATCCCACCATCACCTGTTTAATATCAACCAGTTTAGGTTTAGGGTATATCTAGCAAGTGTTCAGTAAACATTTTATGAAGCCTGATGAAACAGCTATCTGCTGAGAAACGCGTTGCCTGTTATTATTTTATAATTTTTATTAAAATCAACTTTTAATATTTTGAACACTTGCTGCATTTTTCTTTGGGACATATATCTTTTATCCCTCTCTGGAGGAATATTCGTTTATCTGGACCAGCTGTGGGATCCTTTGTACCTTTGGATCCATTTGTATCTCTGGCTAGAAGTCTGTTGGGTGACTGAATTGACCCCTTCATGCCTCTATAGCACCACAAGAGGTGCTTCACACTTTGTGAGTATTATTCCTCTCTTTGCTTGTATTGAAACCTTTGCATCAGCAATACTAGGCCATATTGGCACCTGTGTCTTCCTCTCGCCTATTTAGACATCAGTTCCTGTGCAGGAGGTTGGTCTTCTGGGTGACCCTATAGATCCCAGACCGTATATCTAGCACTAATTGAGGTGCTCTAGTAAATGTGAGTTTACTCATCACCTTAAGATTTATTCAACTCTGAACAAACAATATTGGGCCATGTGGCGCTTCTGTTTTTTCTCGGAGATGGTTGATGCCTTAGCAGTTCCTTGGTTTTAACAACCTGCTTATCCGCCTCTGGTTCTTCTTCCAAGTGTGAATTATAATGGAAGAATCTCAAATGTTTCTGATAGCACCAGCATGGCCTCACAGGTTTTTTTTTTTATAATCAAAGATTTTTATTAAGGTATTTTAGAATAGCAATATTGACAAATAAACAGCAAATCAAATTATTTCAAGATGAGTATAACAGACTAAAGTAATAAATCATGATAAATTCTCTGAAAGCAAGTATATCCTAGCTCATTACTCACATACTTCGGATATATACATGGTAAGATTTGCATTGATACCTTATTTTATTTTTTACTGAATGTTATTATAGTACCTCTTTAGTGAAACATTCTGTCCTTTGGTAGGATACTTTCGTCTGACATATGTAGAATAGATAATCCAACTGAGAGGTACTTTTTCCCAAAATAGAGTTTCTATAGTACCCCCTTAACATGTAGTGCTGCTTAATATAATGATACTTTAGCTTAAAAAGCTTAGCATAGTAACAGATTACCTTAATTGAGAGGTACAATTTTGTACTGAAGTATATAGAAAACTAATTGTTAAACCTCCCGAACCATACTGGGTTACTCTTGTACCCTAAAGGTTGAGTATGTAACTGGGGAGGGTTAAGTAACAAATTGATAAGTATTAAACAGCGGATTAATACCGCTCAATAATTCACCATATTGGGTAAATATTAAATTAATAAATTAGCTTATGATGAAAATGGTCCCTGCAGGACCCGATCATGCTTGTGAGTCTAATTACACAGAGCTCTTAAAAAGAGAAATCTTTCTTATATGAACTTAGGAATTTATATACTAGTAATATGTATGATAGCTCTTTTCCACTAACAAAAAAACAAACAAAAAAAAAAAAAAAAAAAGAGGAGAAGGTTGCATAAGGTATTGAACTGCATTTCTGGGAGCGTATACTCATTGAAACACCCTAGATTCTCAAAAGAGGGCACCCATTTCTGCTCCTCAGCAAACTATTGGCTGAGAGTAGATAATAGTAATAATAGCCCACCTATTTAGGAGAAATAAGCAACAGTATAATGATATTAGCTTAACATTCACAGATCTAGAAGTGACATATCAATTGCTGACCACATCTGAAATACACTCAAGACACATAAAATGGACTACAATATCTCCTATAATTTTAAGCATATCCTAACATGTTACAAAGTAAAGAGCCATTTAGACTTATAAACAAAAGGAATTAAGTTCAGTTTGAACATAAGCATTCAATAAGACATATATATATATACCAAAAAAAAAAAAAAATGATTTAGGGGATATGCTTATGAGAGTAATGCTAGGAGCCGTGGAAAGCTACCAATACATAAATCCAACAACATTAGTGTATGTAAAACAACAAACTGAACAGAAGAAATAAGTTTGGGATATAACATGAAGTGAGTTCCCCCACCTATCTGATATTTGAGGAAACTTAACCTATACCACGTTGGAGTGTACTATCAGGGGGGGCAATTTGCATCTGTGGCAGCACTATTTCAAACTCAAATAGCCAGGACCCCAAAGGGACCATAGTCACAAGCAATACTGCGGCGAGAAAGTCAAAAGCAACTATACCCAGGCATGACAGTCCAGGCTCAAGGACAAGTTTCAAAGCTGCAAAGCGATATGCTGTAGATAAAGTTATAAATTTCTCGTATCCAAGAGCATCTAAAGATGCTACTGGCATCACCTTTGAGCAGCAGTCGACAGCCACAGCAGCCTCCAGGGGTCCGGCCGCAACACCCCGGAGAGTCACCATGAGCACGACCTCCTTAATAACCCGGTTGCATTTGGTGAGTATTGTTTCACCTGCCGACAACACTGGGCTGATATTTGCGTTTTGTGGCATGTGAGCTCGCTCCAGCAGACTAGTAGATGTTTGCGTGTTGACTTCTTGGCGCATTTTATGGTGCACTGGGACATCACAGCGCGTCTCTGATGATTCCAAAGATATTTTACTTGTCGGTTGTATTTCTCTCTCCTCCGCCACACCTAACACACCACATCGAGAGAGTTCTGCTGCTGGAATACCTTGCAATGTTTTAGACTCATATGACCGGGCTCTGATTGGTGCGGCGGGCTCTATTTCACGCTCAGTAGGCAAAGAAACCTCCCGATCATCTCCTTGCAGGGTCGCAATAATATCAGCTAAGTTGTGGTGGAGCTTTTGTTCAATTTCTTCAATAAGAGAGCTCACTGAATCATAATAGTCTCTGCTCGCAAGCATGATTATAGCGTGGCACTTTACCCTGGCCTGGGGGGGGGGGGGTGAAGATTTTTGCTGTAGGCCGCAGACTGTGATCAGATCAATCCGAGATTAATTCTGTACTGCCAGAGCACAGCGTGCGTATATAGCTGAGCAGTTTGGGTCCTAGATTCTGTCCATGGATTTAGAGTAGATATATGTCGGCTAAACGTTATATTTATATATAGATTACATAAATCTCTGGAAGAGCTTCAGAAAATGCGACCGACCATCTCAGTGACTTGGACACGCCCCCCGGCCTCACAGGTTTTGGTATGCAGATCTTTTCCGGATGTCCAGTTGCCAGCCTTGGCCACTTCCTTTAAAGCCAGACCTTCTGTCTCAAGTACCGTTTTTCCATCAGGATCTCAAATCTCTAAATCTGAAGGCACGGAAATTGAACGCTTAGTGCTTAATCATAGAGGATTCTCTGACTCAGTGATTAGCACTATGCATTCCTTGGATATTAAACTACTTTCTTGGAAAGTGTTATTTCTTTTTGCTATCTCTTTTGCTAGAAGAGTTTCTGAGTTGTCGGCTCTCTCTTGTGAGTCTCCTTATCTGATTTTCCATCAAGATAAAGCTGTTTCGCGGACCTCATTTAAATTTTTACCTAAAGTTGTGAATTCTAACAACATCAATAGGGAAACTGTTGATCCTTCCTAATCCTAAGAATACTCTTGAAAGGTCTCTACATTCTTTGGATATGATAAGAGCTTTGAAATATTATGTTGAGGCAACTAAAGATTTCAGAAAGACTTCTAGTCTATTTGTTATTTTTTCTGGTTCCAGGAAAGGTCAGAAAGCCTCTGCTATTTCTTTGGCATCTTGGTTGAAACTTTTGATTCACAAAGCTTATTTGGAGGCAGGGCAGTCTCCGCCACAGAGAATTACAGCTCATTCTACTAGATCAGTTGCCACTTCTTGGGTTTTTAAGAATGAAGCTTCAGTTGATCAAATTTGCAAAGCAGCAACTTGGTCTTCTTTTCATACTTTTACTAAATTTTTAAATTTTGATGTGTTTGCTTCCTCGGAAGCAGCCTTTGGTAGAAAGGTTCTTCAGGCAGTTGTCTCAGTTTGATTCTATTGCCTTTTGATTTTAGTTTTTTTGAAATTTTTTAAGAAACCAATTATTTTGGATTTCATTTCTCAGTGGATTTAGCTGTTGTTATCCCTCCCTCTCTAGTGACTCGTGGATTTCCACATTTTAAGGATTATATCCTAATACATCATGGACTCTTGCCACCTACTTGAAAGAAAACATAATTTATGTAAGAACTTACCTGATAAATTAATTTATTTCATAGTGGCAAGAGTCCATGAGACCCACCCTTTTTTGTGGTTATGATTTTTTGTATAAAGCACTTTATTTTTTCCAGTTCCTCTTTTTGTATGCTTTTTACTCCTTCATTTACACCTCACTTCTTGGCTACACGTTAAACTGAGGTATGAGTGAGGTGGGAGGTGTATTTATAGGCTTTTTGAGGTTTGGGAAACTTTGCTCCCTCCTGGTAGGAATATATATCCCATACGTCACTAGCTCATCGACTCTTGCCACTATGAAAGAAATTAATTTATCAGGTAAGTTCTTACATAAATTATGTTTTTTCTTTAGTATTTATTAACTTTCAGTTATCTGGTGTCATTTTTATTAAATTATTTATTATTAATTTATCAATGATTTAATGCTACATTAAATTTATTTCTTTTTTAAAATAAGCAATTTAATTTAGCAAATAATTCTATATTTATTTGTTGTATATATATATATATATATATATATATATATTAATTATATATATTATTATATATTTTTTATTGTTTAATATGTCTGAAGAGAATTCTTTATCAGAGAAATCTGAACAGAATATGATTCAAAGTTCTATTAATAATTTAAAGCAGCAGTCTAATATGCAATTACAATCTGTAACGCAGTCTGTCTCTGACATTCAACTTGATGTACATAAAAAACTGCTCAAAATAGGAAGCATTTATCTGAACCATCTAAGGTTAAGGCTTCTAAAGGCCTAATTATGTACAATAAACGTCTGCTTAGATCAGAAAAAAATCTTCTGCAAAATCTAGACAAATTATCTCTTCAGACTCTGAATAAGAAATTGACATACAACCCTGTACTAAAAGCAGAAGTCACTTAGACGCAGATTCTACAATAGAGTCATCTGACTCCGATATGGAAATGGGTTGTGAAGCGGAGACTTCAAAGGATTCTTTATATACCCCAGAATTTTCTGACTCATCCTCTGATGGTGATTCTCCTAAAATTAAAAAGAGGAAAAAATTTGATAAATCCAAACCTAAACTCATAGATAGCCAAAGTCAATTATATTTAGATCCAGATGACCTTCTCCATCCTAGATCTTCACTATGGAGACCCTCAAATAGGGAGTGCACCAGACCTGAGCTACCTAATAATACTCATGTTACTCCAAATATTTATGATAACTTGTTAAAATTTATAGGCAATAGAAACTTTAATTTGTTGAAAAGGCCTAGATAGATTTCTCAAATCCTGCCAGTATAAAGTTTTAGATAATTTAGGACCAGTTACAAAATTATTTGAACTCTCAGAGAAAGCTATCTCTAAAGAAGCTTCCCTATATCCTTATATTGTTAGGGAATGGCTTCAACGGACTGTGTATTTGATTGGTCACGCAAATACATCAATTGCCACTCAGAGACGAAGGTTGGTCCTAAGACGTATTGACCCAAAAATTCAAGTCTTTGCTCTGAGAGAGAGGGGCCCTTTGGCTAATGGCCTACTTTTTAGCAAGGCCTTAAGCAATTAAATAATTATGTGAATTTGTTTAATTCTCTTAATAAAATTAAATTAAATACAAAAAAGATTTTTTACCCTCCTCAAATTTTTTTTGACAGGGCCCGTAAAGGTAGAGGCCACTTTCCCGGTGGCACATTTGTCCCCAGATCTCAATTTCAAAACAATCCCCCTCCTTCCACCTAACTCACAAACTTCTTTCCATCAAGAGCTCGGACATGGAACTTCAGAGGTTTTCACTCCAGAGCCCAAAGAAGACCCTTTCAAGTTAAATCCCTCTCTTCCCTTTACCAATTCTACCACACATTTAGTGGGAGGAAGAGTAAAACACTTTATTCACAATTGGGGGGAAATTACTTTCGATCCTTGGGTCCTTCAGACTATTTCAGGTCTCCATTTAAATTGTATTTATTCCCCCTCCCAACACAAAAGACTCAACCCAATTAGATTTTCCTTACAGGGTTCCAACCTATTAGACACAGAGCTTTCCAATGTAGCACAAAAATATGCGATAGAACTAGCTTTATCAATAGAAAACTCATTCTTAAGCAACAAGTTCTCTGTAAAGAAAAAAGAAGGAACGATGCAACCAGTTATAAATTTAAGAAATCTAAACCAATTTTTAGAATACAATCATTTCAAAATGGAGGGTATTCACCTTCTCAGGGATTGCCTGTTGGACAGAGATTGGATGGTAAAATTAGATTTGACAGATGCTTACTTGACGATCCCTGAACATCAGTCTTTCAAAAAATTCCTTCTTTTCCTCTGGAAGGAATCAGGCTGGCAGTTTACCTGTCTTCCCTTTGGCCTATCTTCTGCTCCATGGGCATTTACAAAAATCCTAATCCGGCAATTCTCCGGATTTGATTATAGAATCCGATGCCAGCAAAACAGGTTGGGGAGCAGCTCTGTTGTCAATGGAGGCAATTGGTTATCTGGGAAACAACAATTACACATCAACAATTTTGAACTTTTAGCAGGATCCTTTGCAGTGAGGAGCTTCTCCAAGTTGAAGACTCCCTTGACCATTTGTCTCAGGATGGACAATATATCTACAGTCCGTTACATCAACAAATTAGGAGGTACCAATTCCAAATCCCTCTCAAATTTGGCCAAGGAATTCATATATTATTGTCTTTCTCTGAACATTTTCATTCAGGCGGAAAATATTCCAGGACTCGCGAATGTGGCAGCGGATTGGGGTTCCAGATACCTGCTGGATTCAAGTGACTGAAATCCTCTTCTTTTTCACAATATTTTAACTTTGGGGGGCCCCTTCTGTCTGGACCTTTTTGCATCTTGTCTCAACTTTCAGCTAAAACCTTTTTACAGTTGGAGACTGGGTCCAGAAGCTCTAGCAACAGATGCCTTTCTTCAGATTTGGCCAATCAAGGGAGCTTATGCCTTTCCCCCATTCTCCATGATTACTCAAACAATTGCCAAGATCAGGAGAGAACAGATTTCCCAAGTTCTGATAACTCCTTGGTGGACTTCTCAACCCTGGTACCCATCTCTTCTAGAGATGTCCTACCTTTCACCTCTTCTGCTCCCTCATCAAATAGACATTCTTTCAGATCCCGTAGGAAATTTTCACAATCCTGTCAGAATAGGTTCTCTCAATCTCATTGCATCGAAAATTTCAGGGGTTCCTGGTCAATCAAAGGACTTTCTTCAGAAGCAAAAAATCTATTACAGGACTCTTGGTCCCCAGGAACTAAAAAGTGTTACCTCTCTTTATGGAAAAAATGGTCTGGTTGGTGAGATCAATGACATCTGGATCCCTTTTCAGTTCCTATAAATGAAGTGCTGAATTTTTTGACTTCACTATAGGAGCTGATTTGGCATACAGATCAATCAATATAGCTAGATCAGCTATTTCAGCAGGTCATGACCTATTTCAGAATTCTCCTATTGGACAACATTTATCTGTTTGTCGTCTGAGGAAATATATTAAACTTAAACTTCCCCCATCTTCTAAATATCCTCATTTTTGGGACGTTAACTTATTTTTTTTTCCTCTTCAACAAATGGCCTGAAAATTCTAATCTCTCTCTTAAACAGCTTTCAGGAAAATTAGCCACGCTTTTATGTTTACTTTCTTGCAGAAGGGTATCTGATGTTAAAGCTATAGATTACAATAATAATATGTTCTCTGCTCAAGGTGTTATTTTCCCTCCGTCTTGAAGAACCAAAACTTTTTCTTCTACTTTATTCTATCCTTATTTTTCTCATTTTCCTAAATTATGTGTTGTTTTGTGCCTCAAGGAGTATGAACGTAGAATTGCTTCTTTCAGAAATTCTACACCTTCTCAACTTCTGATTTCATTTACTCATCCTCATCTTCCTGTTTCCTCTACTACCATCACTAGGTGGGTTAAATTCTATCAGAGGTGCTGCAGCTTCAAAAGCTTTTTCCAATTCGTGTTCTCTTCAAGAGATCTTGAATGCAGTGGATTGGTCCTCTGATTCTATTTGTCGCCAATTTTATTTTAAGCTTTCAATAATATTACTACTCTTTTGATATCATGACCTATTTGGCTTTGAACTAGCAAAATATGAAGTCTCTGTCCTTGTAATAAAATTCTGATTATCCTAGCTTTGTGAAGGAATAATCTAGATTTTTTTTTAAAGAGACAGAGACTAATATTTTTCCTCCCTCCCTTTCCCTTCTAGAATGTAATGCATATATTTACATTTATTATAACATATTTTTCAGCTTCCATTCTTCCCAATCCAGGAATCTAAGACACGGAATCGGCTTGATTTGATTCAACAATTCCATTCATCTTCTGAGCATCATCTTAACAGTTTGGATTTTTTTCTCGACTCTTCACTTTTACTCTCAAGTCTTCGTTCTTCATTAGTTCTCTTTGTTGGATTTCAAGTTTTCTCTGATTGGAACTTTTCTCTGTGTTCGGCATCAAAGATCAAAGAGAAGGATTACAGACATACTGGACTCTTTATGGATATTTGGACTACTCTCATTGGTCACTTTTTTGTCTGACCACTCAAGGCTTTCTTTCATTGGTCTATTATCTGTGTTCTTGGTTTACTGTGTTTTCCTGTTAATGTTTAAATTGCTTTTAAGTGCTGTGAGCAATAAAAAGAAAAGGTTAAGCAAAATATTTGTCTCTGCCTCTTTAATAAAATCTAGATTATTCCTTCACAAAGCTAGAATAATTGGAATTATTTTGCTATATTCTTTCTCTAGGGAGATGTATATTGAGAAAACTGGAAGTTCTTGATCCTTGTAATTATAGTTAAAATGTTACAAAATTACCTTTAAAATCATATTATATTTTCAAAAATAGGCATCTTTAGAGACATGCTTCATAGAGATATGCAATTTTAAAGATATGCACCTGTATGTTTAAAGATATGGTTTAGAGAAATACATAGAGACATACATTATATAGACATGTAACTTGAAAGATTTGCAGTCGTAGAGACAACATACTTAACAATATGCATATTTACTGAGACATACATCTTTAGAGACATACATATTTAGTAATATGCATCTTTAGAGATATACATCTTTAGAGATACAGGGGCTGATTTACTATGCCCCGAATGGCGCCAACCCGCCCTGTTTCCTAGCGAGCCTTCAGGCTTGCTGGAAACAGGAGTTAAGAAGCAGTAGTCTTAAGACCGCTGCTCAATAACTCGTATGCCGCCTCTGAGGCGGCGTACAGCAATCCGCCTGATCATGAACGGTCGGGCTAATTGACACCCCTGCTAGCAGACGATTGGCCATGAATCTGCAAGGGGCGGCATTTACACAAGCCATTTTCGGAATGCGCCGGGATGCAGCGAAGGCAAACGGTGCATTACAAAAAAAAAAACAACCGCCCGCAATAAGTATTAAAAAAAAAACTAACCTCCCGCAATAAGTATTAAAAAAAAAAAATAACCGACCGCAATAAGTATTAAAAAAAAATGCTAACTGCCCACAATAAGTATTAAAAAAAAAATAACCCGCTCGCACAAAGTATTCAGAAGAAAAAAAACAACAAACTACCTAATAAAATTATTAACACCTAAATTCGCTAACCACAACATCACAAACTACCTAATACATCTATTAACCCCTAATCTGCCATTCCCCGACATCACAAATGAAATAATTACTTTATTAACCCCTAAACCGCCATCCACCACCAACGCAATAAACTTAATAAACATAATTACTAGGGATGGGCGAATGTTTCTAAAAATTCGAATTTTAAAACGAATTTTGATACATTTGTTCGTTCGAATCGAATTTTGAATGTTTATATAACATTCTAACATTCTATTTTCGAATTTTCGTTTTCAAATTTTTCAATAAAATTCGAAAATATTTGTTCGAATAATAGAATGTTTAGCTATGTAATTCATTCAATTTCGAAATGTAATATTCGAATTCGAATGTGACATTCGAATTCGAAAATCACATTCGAATTTGAAGTAGTATTTCTAGTCTAATACTGTGTTTTAAATGTAATATTCGAATTTGAATGCTACATTCGAATTCGAATGTCACATTCAAATTTGAAGTAGTATTTCTAGTCTAATACTTTGTTTTAAATGTAATATTCGAATTCGAATGCTACATTCGAATTCGAATGTCACATTCAAATTTGAAGTAGTATTTCTAGTCTAATACTGTGTTTTAAATGTAATATTCGAATTCGAATGTGAAATTTGATTCGAATGTGACATTCGATTCAAATGTGACATTCGAATTCAAAATAGTATTTCTAGTCTAATACTGTGTTTTATAAATGTAATATTCGAATTCGAATGTGACATTCGATTCGAATGTGATATTTGATTCGAATGTGACATTCGAAATAGTGTTTCTAGTCTACAATTGTGTTTTATAAATGTAATATTCGAATTCGAATGTGACATTCGAATGTAACATTCGAATTCGAATGTGACATTCGAATTCGAATGTGACATTGGAAAACTGTAAATAATATTCGAAAATCGAATTTTTAAGAATATTCATCTTATCAACATTCTATTATGTAAATCGAATTTCTACAATAGCATTCGTTCTAACATTCGAATTCGGATATAAACACATTCGCCCATCCCTAATAATTACCCCTAATCTGCCAACCCCCCACAACATATTAAACCTAATTTACCTATTAACTCCTAAATCGCCAACCCCCACAATGCGAATAACTAATTTAATGACTAAGCACCCTAACCTAACAACCCCTAAATTAACGCCTTAATTACATAAAATAATAAAATACTACATTACAATTAAAATTAATCTAAAATTACACAAAATAAAAAAGGCTAACATTACAGAAAATAATGAACCACATTATCCAAAAAAAATAAAAAAATAAACCTAATCCCTATGAAAATAAAAAAGCCCCCCATAATAAAACCCCTAATCTAAGAATAAACTACCAATATCCCTTAAAATGCCTTTTGTAGGGCATTGCCCTAAGTTAAACAGCTATTTTCCTTAAAAAAATATTAAGTCCTCCCTCTAACAGTAAAACCCCCCCACCCACTAAACCTCCCAAAAAAAAAAAAAAAAAAAAACTAAAAAACCTAAACTACCCATCGCCCCTAAAGGGGCATTTGTATGGGCATTGCCCTTAAAAGGGCATTCAGCTCTTTTTCATTGCCTTAAAAAAGCCTACAGTTATTTTTCAATTGCCCCAAAAAAACATTATCTGAAAAAAACCCTCAAAAAATAAAAGAAAAGTCTAACACTAAAGCCCCAAATAGGTACTCACGGTTCCTGAAGTCCGGCGGAGAAGGTCTTTTTCCAGGTGGATCCATCATCTTCATCTTTATCTGGAGTGAAGGTGCCTGGATCCTCAGCAGCGGTCCTCAGCGGCGGTCCTCGGTGGCATGGAGGCTCCTCTTCATCTGATGTCCGTCGTAGACTAAAGATTGAATACAAGGGTCCATCATCTTCTATCTTCATCCACAGCAAAGGCGGCGCGAAGGAGCAGAGCGGTGTTTCCAGATGTGGTGATCCTCTGCAGCGGTCCTAGGCAGTCCTCAGCGACGGCGGTCCTCGGCAGCGTGGAGGCTCCTCTGCATGCCATCGTCCTCCGCACACTGAAGATTGAATGCAAGGTACCCCGTATTTATTGTGGTACCTTGCATTCCTATTGGCTGAAATTTTTGAAATCAGTCAATAGGATGAGAGCTTCTGAAATCTTATTAGCTGATTTGAACAGCCAATAGGATTTCAGTAGCTCTAATCTAATTGGCGGATTTCAAAATTTCAGCCAATAGGTATGTAAGGTACCCCAAATTGATTGTGGTACCTTGTATTCAATCTTCAGTCTACGACGGACATTGGATAAAGAGGAGCCTCCATGCTACTGAGCAACGCCGCTGCCGAGGACCGCCGCTGAGGATCCAGGCACCTTCACTCCAGATGAAGATGAAGATGATGGATCCATCTGGAAGAAGACCTTCTCCGCAGGACTTCAGGAACAGTGAGTACCTATTTGGGGCTTAGGTTTAGGCTTTTTTATTTTAATTTTTGCTTTGTTTTCTTTTTAGATGAGGGTTTTTTTGGGCTAGAAAAAGAGCTTTTAAGGGCAGTAAAAGAGCTGAATGCCCTTTTAAGGGCAATACCCATACAAATGCCCCTTTAGGGCAATGGGTAGTTTACTTTTTTTAGTGTTATGTTTTTATTTTGGGGGGTTTGGTGGGTTGGGGATTTTTACTGTTAGGGGGGACTTAGTATTTTTTATAGGTGAAAGAGCTGTTTAACAAAAGGCCCTTTTAAGAGCTATTAGTAGTTTAATATTAGATTAGGGGGTGTTTTTATTTTGGGGTGGATTTTTTATTTTTATAGGGGTATTAGTTTAGGTTTACATTTTTTATTTTAGATAGCTTTGTTTATTTTTTTCTGTCATTTTACTTTTTTATTTTTGGTAAATTTAGCTTGGGGGTTTGTATTTTTCCCGCTTGGCAGGCTTATTGCCTAGTGTAGTGCTTTCCAAACTGTGTGTCGGGACACACTAGTGTGTCGGCAGCAGTGTGTAGGTGTGTCCCTGCTTCAGCACAATTTTTTTTTTAATTTTTTTTTGGTTTCTAACTTTCCGCCTGCCTGCTACGCATATCACATGGTTGACACGTGATTGATACCTAGGGGGACATAGATCATCTTAACCTATTGGCGCAGCTCAGTGGGAACTGAAACTATTCCCATTGACAGCACATTGGCTCCTGACTGCACGTGTAGTCTACTTAATTGGCTTGTGACTGCATGTATAGTCAGTGAGTGGAACAGCAGTATGTATGCAGCGTGGGCAGTAGTCAAACGAACTCACCGAGCTCTGAGGGCGGCAGCTTAAACGCTGAGCTGAAGTCAGTAGGTTTTTTTTGCAGCTAGCTCCCAGTAGTGCATTGCTGCTCCTGCTCTTGATATATGGATAGGAAGTGGAAGCTTAAAAATGCTTGATGATGAAATGCGAGTGTCTTTATCTAATATTCCACCAAATATTCCGAAACTGTGTTCATCCCATCAACCTCATACATCCCATTAATTAATAGTAAGTAGCTATTGGTGTTATTAAACTTTTTTTAATTCTTGCACATACATACTGTTACTTGTAAATACATTTCATTATTATATAATTTATGTTTGTGTCTGTTTAACCTCCTTTTTGCTAGTACAACTAAATTACTGTGTCGCGAAAAAGTGTGTCACCAACATGAAAAGTTTGGAAACCTCTGGCCTAGTGCATCTTTAAAGGTACTCTGGAACCTGCCATCTTTCCCTATTTGAGAGGAACATTCCCTAATTCTGAAATTTGTCCCACTGTTCCTCTGAGAAAGCCGTATTTGCAGTATCTCCATTTTCCCCTCCCACAGACCACTCAGACACGCTCATGAATTACGCAGAAACGTCCACTAACTGACCAGGCACCTCCACGATCCCACCCTTTATTGACACATGACAATGCCACGCCTGACATTTCCCCACCTTCAATCCCCCTCAACCACCTGAGTCCCTAATACCAAAACACAAATGGTGATAGACAAGCATAAGACAAGCACTTACATGTATCATCACAGCCAGGAACTTATTTCTACTCCCTATTTACTGCATTTTTTTTTAATGATTATAATTATTTCTATACTCATTCTGTTGTTTTTTTTTTAGCTCACTACTAAATGGCCACAGGTGTTCAGCTTTTATCTTTAATTTCCTCTTTCACTTCTCTCTACATGGTCAGTAATGTAACTATTCCCTATCCCTAAATAACTTCTTGCAGTATTCTGTCAACCTCCTCCATTTGCATAATTGCTGTGGTGATCTATTTTTTTAGTGTAATTTTGTAGTATAGCTTTAAAACTTGAGCTATTAGTTATGCGTGGTAAAACAGCTTTGCACTATATTTCATTATTTATTTTGCCCCCTTTTCATTAAATTTAGCTCTGAAAATTGTGGGTTTTCTAATTCTCAGAGATGGAAAAACACCCTGCTAACTTATCAAGGCTAACCCTGCTACATATTTTTCCCTAATTGGATTTAGCAGATAAGCACAGCAAAACAATGCACTTTATTCTAACATATTGACTTAGCTAGCCTTGTTGTCTTCTGAATCAAGCATGTATTGGCTCATTGAAATAAGGCAGGAGGTGGGTGTTGTTGTTTTTTTTAATGTTTAGAACTGGCTATTTGGCTAATACGTTATTCTATGGCAAGAGGGCAAGGGGTTGGGCAGGGGAAGGGGATTATAACCCCCAAAATGAAAGGGTCTAGTTCTTTCCCAACTGGAGCAAGATAGTGAAGAGAAGTTCCCACCCAGGTAATTCTGTGCAGGTTATATTACAGCTGAGGTGGGCTTGTGGGTACCTCCTTTTAGGATAGGAGAATAGCTATTTGGGCGCGTGGCCTAGAGTGATGGGAAGGCACATTACTGGAGAATGTAAGGAACAGTGGTTGCGGGTTTAAAGTTAAAGACCTAAATTACAAGTGGAGCTCTTTGGATAGCACAGGGTGTTCATTGAAACCACACATAAATTAAACATTTAAAAAGTATTTAAAGTACAGGTAGCCCTCAGTTTACGTCGGGGTTAGGTTCCAGAAGGAATGGTTGTAAATCAAAACCGTTGTAAATTGAAACCCAGTTTATAATGTAAGTCAATGGGAAGTGAGGGAGTTAGGTTCCAGGCCCCTCGCAAAATTGGCATAAGTAACACCTAATACATTATTTTTAAAGCTTTGAAATGAAGACTTTAAATGCTGAACAGCATTATAAACCTAATAAAATAATCACACAACACAGAATATATAATTAAATGAATATAAACATTTGCTAAACAGCATTATAAACCTAATAAATAATCACACAACACAGACTTTACTTGCATTTTTCTGCAACCAGTTCTTTCTATGCATTCCAATCTGGACTGATTTATAGACAGGAAGATCTTGTTCCTTTGAAATCTGCTCGATAGCTCAGGTCTGGTTAAACTGATTAATTTCAGCTTGCTTGGCTTGCATTTCTTTGCTGCAACACAAGCGGACAGCTCCACCTACTGGCTATTTTAATCAATACACTGCTTCTCAATGCTTTTCAATAGCAGTCACATGACTGAAAAAAAAGGTTGTTATTCGGAAACTGTGCAAATTGAACCGTTGTAAACCGAGGGCCACCTGTATTGTCTTTGTGTCTAGATAGAGTGAGATACGATAAGAAGAGACATGTTGTTTAGAACAATGGTAGTTGTGTTTAGTAAGCAAAAGTAGCTATTTAAAATACCAAAATTATGCTAAAGAGCAATTTCAATACATTCATTACTCTGCAGCTAGTATAACAAGTATTTGGGAACTGATTAAGGAGAAAAAATATTACAGTATACTGTCTCTTTAAAGATATACTAAACCCAATTTTTTTCTTTCATGATTCAGACAGAGCATGTCATTTTTTACTTTTTTATTTTTTTTATTGAGGTAATTAGAGACAAAAATTAACATAATAAAGGATACAGTGTTTCCCTACAGGGAAAATTGTAATAAGTACATAGCAATAGGTGTTCAACCATAAGGAAAGGTAAATCTTAATCTAAAAGTTGCATTGGATTCATCACTAAGATAAGTAACAAACTTATAAACAAATAAACTCGAGTGATGAACTATAATTATTATCTATAAAAAAGGAGATTCTGAAGAAGTGATGCCTAGGGTTGAAAAAAAATAGTCATCATTATCTGATTTTACACCTTGTAGTATACCAATCTCATTGAATGAACACATGTAGCCTTGAGAGAGGTGTAAAGGTGGACACGTGTTATAAAGCAATACGAGAAGCTTCAGGAAGGAGAGAGGGGGGGAAGGAAAGAAAAAAATGGGGGTGGAGGAGGATTCTCTGTCTTCAGAAGTCTAAATTCTCAGTCAGGGTATAGTTCTGTCCATGGTTGCCAAGTTTCTATGGAAGTCCATTTTATCTAGTGCTAAGTGGGGGTAAGATTCCATTTGTTTGATATATTTTATCGTGGAGATCACTTGTGAGAGGGATGGGGGGTTTTGCTTTTCCAGGCTCTGGCTATTTCTAATTTGATAGACGTTAGTAAGTAAATAGTGAGAGTTTTACATGCATGGTGATAATTTTGGGAGATCTAGATGAAGTAAAATGTTTTGGGGGCTAAATGGAATTCTAATGTTAAGTTGAGCGAAGATAGTGAAGAGTCGAGAGATCAAGAGGATTGATCTTAGGGCAGAACCACCAAGTATGGGAGGGGGTACCTATCTGATTGCATTCCCTCTATCACAAGGGGGAATGGTTACTGAAAATCTTATGTAGGATAGAGGGAACCAAGTGCCATCTAAACAGAATTTTATAATGTAGTTCCCAGAGAGTAGCACAGTGTAGATGTTTCTCTTGTAAGGTGTATCCAGTCCACGGGTTCATCCATTACTTGTGGGATATTCTCCTTCCCAACAGGAAGTTGCAAGAGGACACCCACAGCAGAGCTGTCTATATAGCTCCTCCCCTAACTGCCACCCCCAGTCATTCTCTTGCAACTCTCGACAAGAAAGGAAGTATCAAGAGATATGTGGTGACTTAGTGTAGTTTTTTACCTTCAATCAAGAGTTTGTTATTTTTAAACGGTACCGGCGTTGTACTGTTTTACTCTCAGGCAGAAATTAGAAGAAGAGTTCTGCCTGGAGGTTTGATGATCTTAGCGGTTTGTAACTAAGGTCCACTGCTGTTCTCACACATAACTGAAGAGTATGGGACAACTTCAGTTGGGGGAACGGTCTGCAGATTACCTGCTTTGAGGTATGTTCAGTATTTTTATTTCTAGAGCGATGAATAAGTTCTAGAAAATGCTGACAGAGCCTTGTGTATTTGAGGTAAGCCTGATGCAGTGATTTAACAGCGACTGGGATCATGCTTACAAAACAGGGTAATACTCATGTTATTACTTATATTACTTAGTGACAAAACGTTTACATGACTTCATAAATAGGACGTTTTTTCTCTGAGGGAGATAACTCTTTATTTGGGGCCTAGTTTCCACATGGCTAATCAGATACTCCTAGGAGTACTTTCTAAAGGCCCCTCTGGCATCCAGTACATGGTGGGAGGGGCCTATTTTAGCGCTCTAAATGCGCAGTTTTAATTCAGACTGAGACATCCAGCTTCCCTAGAGGAATCCTCTGACACCTGAAGACCATAACAAGGGGTTTATTTCTGCACAAAATCGTATTTGAGGGCAGGTAGGAGCCTCAGCAGTTGAGGATGCTCAACTGACTTTTAACGTTTTTTAATGTTTTTTAAATCCGGTTTGGGGCCTAAGGGGTTAATCATCCATTTGCAAGTGGGTGCAATGCTGCTTTACTCCCTTACACACACTGTAAAAATTTCAAAGACTTTACTATATTTTTTCACTGTTTTGCAGTTTAAGTGTTAGTTTTTTTCTCTTAAAGGCACAGTAACGTTTTTGTTTAATTGCTGTTTCACATTTATTAAAGTGTTTTCCAAGCTTGCTTGTCTCATTACTAGTCTGTTAAACATGTCTGACATAGAGGAAACTCCTTGTTCAATATGTTTAGAAGCCATGGTGGAACCCCCTCTTAGAATGTGTACCAAATGTACTGAAATTTCTATAAACTATAAAGACCATATTATGGCGCTTAAAGATTTATCTTCAGGGGATTCTCTGACTGAAAAAAGGGAGATTATGCTATCTAGCTCTCCCCATGTGTCAGAACTTATAACTCCCGCTCAAGTGACGCCAAGTACATCTAGCGCGTCTAATTCTTTTACCTTACAGGACATGGCGGCAGTTATGAATAATACCCTCACAGAGGTATTGTCCAAACTGCCAGGGTTACAAGGAAAGCGAGACAGCTCTGGGGCTAGAACTAATACAGAGCTTTCTGACGCTTTAATGCCTGTGTCCGATATACCCTCACAATACTCAGAAGCCGAGGCAGGTGAGCTTCTATCTGTGGGTGACATTTCAGACTCAGGGAAGGCGTTACTTCAGTCTGATTCTGAAATGACAGCGTTTAAATTTAAGCTTGAACACCTCCGCTTATTGCTTAGGGAGGTTTTAGTGACTCTGGATGACTGTGACCCCATTGTGGTTCCAGAGAAATTGTGTAAAATGGACAAATACTTTGCAGTGCCTGTTTACACTGATGTTTTTCCAGTCCCTAAGAGGTTTTCGGAAATTATTACTAAGGAATGGGATAGACCAGGTGTGCCGTTCTCTCCCCCTCCTGCTTTCAAAAAGATGTTTCCCATAGATGCCGCCATGCGGGACTCGTGGCAGACGGTCCCTAAGGTTGAGGGAGCAGTCTCTACCCTAGCTAAGCGTACAACTATCCCCGTCTGATTCAGGCGTCGACTTTTCAAATCGCCAAGTCCCATACGGACATTGTTCTGGCCTTTCTGAGGTCTCATGGGTGGAAAGTGAACAAAGAAAAGAGTTCTCTCTCTCCTCTCACAAGAGTTTCCTTCCTAGGAACTCTAATAGATTCAGTAGAAATGAAAATTTTTCTGACAGAAGTCAGGATATCAAAGCTTCTAACCTCTTGCCGTGCTCTTCATTCCACTTCTCGGCCATCAGTGGCTCAGTGTATGGAAATGATCGGCCTAATGGTAGCGGCAATGGACATAGTTCCGTTTGCCCACCTACATCTCAGACCACTGCAACTTTGCATGCTCAACCAGTGGAATGGGGACTACACAGATTTGTCTCCTCTGTTAGATCTGGATCAAGAGACCAGGGATTCTCTTCTCTGGTGGTTATCTCGGGTCCATCTGTCCAGGGGAATGAGTTTCCGCAGGCCAGAGTGGACTATAGTGACGACAGATGCCAGCCTTCTGGGCTGGGGTGCAGTCTGGAACTCCCTGAAGGCTCAGGGTTCGTGGACTGAGGAGGGAGCCCTCCTTCCGATAAACATTCTGGAACTAAGAGCGATATTCAATGCTCTTCAGGCTTGGCCTCAACTAGCTGTGGCCAAGTTCATCAGATTTCAGTCGGACAATATCACGACTGTAGCCTATATCAACCATCAGGGGGGAACAAGGAGTCCCCTGGCCATGATGGAGGTTTCCAAGATAATTCTATGGGCAGAGGTTCACTCTTGCCATCTCTCAGCTATCCATATCCCAGGAGTAGAGAACTGGGAGGCGGATTTTCTAAATCGGCAGACTTTTCATCCGGGGGAGTGGGAGCTCCATCCGGAGGTATTTGTCCAGCTGATTCAACTATGGGGCAAACCAGAACTGGATCTGATGGTGTCTCGTCAGAACGCCAAGCTTCCTCGTTACGGGTCCAGGTCAAGGGATCCCCAGGCAACACTGATAGATGCTATAGCAGTGCCCTGGTCCTTCAGCCTGGCTTATGTGTTTCCACCATTTCCTCTCCTCCCTCGTCTGATTGCCAAGATCAAGCAGGAGAGAGCTTCGGTGATTTTGATAGCACCTGCGTGGCCACGCAGGACTTGGTATGCAGATCTGGTGGACATGTCATCCTTCCCACCATGGACTCTGCCGCTGAGGCAGGACCTTTTACTCCGAGGTCCATTCAAACATCCAAATCTAGTTTCTCTGCGTCTGACTGCTTGGAGATTGAACGCTTGATTTTATCAAAGCGTGGTTTCTCCGAGTCGGTCATTGATACCTTGATTCAGGCTCGAAAGCCTGTCACCAGGAAAATCTATCATAAGATATGGTGTAAATATCTTCATTGGTGTGAATCCAAGGGTTACTCGTGGAGTAAGGTCAGGATTCCTAGGATACTATCTTTTCTCCAAGAAGGATTGGAAAAGGGATTATCGGCTAGTTCCTTAAAGGGACAGATTTCTGCTCTGTCTATTCTTTTACACAAGCGCCTGGCTGATGTTCCAGATGTTCAGGCGTTTTGTCAGGCTTTGGTTAGAATCAGGCCTGTGTTTAAACCTGTTGCTCCGCCATGGAGTTTAAATTTAGTTCTTAAGGTTCTTCAAGGGGTTCCATTTGAACCCTTGCATTCCATAGATATCAAGATGTTATCTTGGAAAGTTCTGTTTTTAGTAGCTATCTCTTTGGCTCGAAGAGTTTCAGAGTTATCTGCCTTGCAGTGTGATTCCCCTTATCTGATCTTCCATGCAGATAAGGTAGTTTTGCGTACCAAACCTGGGTTTCTTCCTAAGGTAGTATCTAATAGGAATATCAATCAGGAAATTGTTGTTCCATCACTGTGTCCTAATCCTTCTTCAAGGAAGGAACGTCTGTTACACAATCTTGACGTGGTTCGTGCTTTAAAGTTTTATTTGCAAGCTACTAAGGATTTTCGTCAAACATCTGCATTGTTTGTTGTCTACTCTGGAAAGAGGAGAGGCCAAAAGGCTTCGGCAACTTCTCTTTCTTTTTGGCTAAGAAGCATAATCCGTTTGGCTTATGAGACTGCTGGCCAGCAGCCTCCTGAAAGAATTACAGCTCATTCTACAAGAGCGGTAGCTTCCACATGGGCTTTTAAAAATGAGGCCTCTGTTGAACAAATTTGTAAGGTGGCAACTTGGTCTTCGCTTCATACTTTTTCCAAATTTTACAAATTTGATACTTTTGCTTCTTCGGAGGCTATTTTTGGGAGAAAGGTCTTACAGGCAGTGGTGCCTTCTGTTTAAGTACCTGCCTTGTCCCTCCCTTCATCCGTGTCCTAAAGCTTTGGTATTGGTATCCCACAAGTAATGGATGAACCCGTGGACTGGATACACCTTACAAGAGAAAACAAAATTTATGCTTACCTGATAAATTTCTTTCTCTTGTGGTGTATCCAGTCCACGGCCCGCCCTGTCACTTTAAGGCAGGTGTTTTTTATTTTTAAACTACAGTCACCACTGCACCCTATAGTTTCTCCTTTTTTCTTGCTTGTCTTCGGTCGAATGACTGGGGGTGGCAGTTAGGGGAGGAGCTATATAGACAGCTCTGCTGTGGGTGTCCTCTTGCAACTTCCTGTTGGGAAGGAGAATATCCCACAAGTAATGGATGAACCCGTGGACTGGATACACCACAAGAGAAAGAAATTTATCAGATAAGCATACATTTTGTTTTTATGGTGAATGCTATCTCTCTGTAACAAGAGTCAATGTCAGCGGCAAAACTCAGGTCTCTCTCCCACGCATAATACTTGGGAATTTTATGAGAGCTTTGTGAATCTAAAAATAGGTTATAATGATAAGAGAGGGTCCCTTTAAATCTTTTTGTTTGCGACCATCTTTGTTCCCAGGGTGTGGGATCTCTTAGGTTTCTGTTTGGGAATCCCCATGCTCTCAGAAGAGAGCAGAGGCGGAAGGCTTCAAATCTAAAGCTATGTGGTAGTTGGAAATTAATGCCCAGTCTGGGGTGTGACATCAATCTCTTGTGTTCATAAAAGTCAGAGACATAGAGAGCTTTAGTTTTTCACCATAATAAGGTATGTGAATATGGGAGGCAATGGATAGAGCTTACTATTGTCTGGAAAGGGGAAGGATGAGGGGAAATCTCATTGGCATGTCTGATCTGATCCCTGAACTGTAACAGTTCTAGAATTATGGGGTGGTCAATCCCAAGGTCCCTTCTATGGTGTAGGTATCCATGGTAGGTCAGTTAGTTCAATGCCTTTTGATAGAGACGATCCCTCAATTTTGCGTCAGCGCGATGAGTAATCTGCACAGCTCCAACTCATTAAATGAGAGAGGCGGGCCGCGTTATGGTAAAGGATTATGTTAGGTGAAGCTAGGCCCCCCTTGATGACTGTTCTTTGAATGGTCTGTCTAGATGTTCTAGGTTTTTTACCTCTCCAAATATAGGTAGAGATCATACCTTCTAATGTATTAAGGATCGGTTGAGGTATGTTAAATTGGATCAGAAAAGAAGAGTATATCAGGAGCGCTACAGCTAAAGGTGCTAGGAAATAATACTATATAAATGAAAATGGCAAAGACATTTAGCGTATCTTAAAAACTAGCATAAAATTAATGCACAGCAAAGAATACACAATCATGAATAAAAACGGACGTCTCCGTGAGTAAAAATCCTTAAGTTACCGCCATATGATAATTATAATAGCAGAGAGAGTTCGTAGTACAAATAAATGATAGTCTTGTGTACACTTACAGTCTCCTTAATGGGTGTTGGTTTGCTAGCAAACAGGGGCTTACCCCAAACTTTCCACTCGATGTCCTCCGTGAACTGGTTACAGCCGATAGCGCGATGACACCGCTAATGTGGGCGCTGTCTCAGATAGGCTCTTCTGATTGGTCCAAACTCGGACCCGGTCAGCAACAGACAGGGGCTTACCCCAAAATTTCCACTTGGTGTCCTCCGTGAGTCGGTTAAAAGCCTTTAGCGTGATGACAACGTTAATGTTGGCGCTGTCTCAGATTGGCTTTTCTTATTGGTCCAAACTCGAACCCGGTCAGCAGCAGTAGTGGTGACTATTACAACTAAAGTGTAGCAATTGTCCAATGAATGGTACCTGCTCTTAGTGCTAACTAGCACGCAGTTACAAAATAAAGATGAAAACAAGCTTGGTTATCCGATGAAAAGTTCAGAGAGTTAGTTGCAAGTCTTTCCAATCACTAGTTATTATAGCGATATTGCACAATCCTCAATGAACACTGTGGTAGCTCCAGCTTCAAATAGTAATCTCAGTAGTAGTTGCAGCACATCGACGCGTTTCCCCCTCTACAGGGCTTTCTCAAGATGATTAGACTGCAACAGGTATGTTTTTATTTGAAGGTGTAGTTTGCTTCTCATTGGTTGTGAAACACCTGGGAGTGTTATCCAAGGCGGTCTTAGTATTTAAGGTGGTATTGGCAAGTGACCATATAGCTTAGGTAGCTTCATATCTATCATCACTTATATAGTTGTAAGGTGGTTTCTATTACTATTTCACAGAACTCCCTTAAAACTGATATTAAAAATTTATATTTTGAAATTGATACTTAAAATTAGTGTATCTATTTCTAAATCACTTATGTTAAAAATTATTTGCTAAAAAGGAATAAATGCTTAAAAATGATTAAAACTAATTAAAAATAATAATCATGTTAAGAATCTAAATTAATATTGTGTATGTCATATAGTGAGATACAGATTGTGCATTACATAATAATGTCTAGTCAAATAAAAATGGAGAGATGTCTAATTCCGAATTTAGACCAGCAGGGAACAGGGTGTTATGTCTGTAAATCAGTTCTGCCTCTTTTATTTTTAGAAATTTTTCTATATTACCCCCCCTCCAATTTTGTTTCACATGCAAAATCCCCCAATATTTTAGATCTTTAGTATTACCCTTGTGTACAGTTTTAAAGTGTTAAAATGTTAAATATTTTTAACATAAGTGATTTAGAAATAGATTAATAATTTTTAACATAAGTGATTTAGAAATAGATACACTAATTTTAAGTATCAATTTCAAAATATCAATTTTTAATATCACTTTTAAGGGAGTTCTGTGAAATCTAGTAATAGAAACCACCTTACAACTATATAAGTGATGATAGATATGAAGCTACCTAAGCTATATGGTCACTTGCCAATACCACCTTAAATACTAAGACCGCCTTGGATAACACTCCCAGGTGTTTCACAACCAATGAGAAGCAAACTACACCTTCAAATAAAGACATACCTGTTGCAGTCTAATCATCTTGAGAAAGCCCTGTAGAGGGGGAAACGCGTCAATGTGCTGCAACTACTACTGAGATTACTATTTGAAGCTGGAGCTACCACAGTGTTCATTGAGGATTGTGCAATATCGCTATAATAACTAGTGATTGGAAAGACTTGCAACTAACTCTCTGAACTTTTCATCGGATAACCAAGCTTGTTTTCATCTTTATTTTGTACCTGCGTGCTAGTTAGCACTAAGAGCAGGTATTATTCATTGGACAATTGCTACACTTTAGTTGTAATAGTCACCACTACTGCTGCTGACCGGGTCCGAGTTTGGACCAATAAGAAAAGCCAATCTGAGACAGCGCCCACATTAACGTTGTCATGACGCTAAAGGCTTTTAACCGACTCACGGAGGACACCAAGTGGAAATTTTGGGGTAAGTCCCTGTCTGTTGCTGACCGGGTCCGAGTTTGGACCAATCAGAAGAGCCTATCTGAGACAGCGCCCACATTAGCGGTGTCATCACGCTAACGGCTGTAGCCAGTTCACGGAGGACATCGAGTGGAAAGTTTGGGGTAAGCCCCTGTTTGCTAGCAAACCAACACCCATTAAGGAGACTGTAAGTGTACACAAGACTATCATTTATTTGTACTACGAACTCTCTCTGCTATTATAATTATCATATGGCGGCAACTTAAGGATTTTTACTCACGGAGACGTCCGTTTTTATTCATAATTGTGTATTCTTTGCTGTGCATTAAATTTATGCTAGTTTTTAAGATACGCTAAATGTCTTTGCCATTTTCATTTATATAGTATTATTTCCTAGCACCTTTAGCTGTAGCGCTCCTGATATACTCTTCTTTTCTGATTTTCTTATTACCTATTTTTGGGAACACATAGGTTTTTTCAGGAGTTTGGTGTTTCTCACCCTGCGCTCATTGGTTTAATAATATTTGTTATGTTAAATTGGATACATCGGAATAAGTAAGTCAATTTGGGTAGAAGGAACATTTTAATGGCAGCAATCCTTTCTGTCCAAGACACTTCCCTAAAGTCCCATGACTCAAGAAGTTTTCTAAATTCTGGGAGTCTATCTGAAAAGTCCTTAGAAATAATCAGTGAAATGTTTGCTCTAATGTGAATCCCTAGAAGATTAATAGATTGCGCAGACCAGTGGAGGTTATATGTTCTGTAGTTGGGAAAGCTCGTTAGTGGGAATATTGATAGGGAAGGCTTCAGTTTTAGTCAGATATAATTTATAGTGACTTAGGGAGTCAAAGTATGCGAGTAATTTAAAGACTGCCAGGATGGAAGTGGATGGAGAGGTTAAAAGGAGGGTGATGTCATCTGCATAGAGTGATATTTTATGCTGGGGCCTTTTACCTGGTTGCCAGAGATCTCAAATTTTAATCTAATAGCCTAGGCTAGGGGTTCTATTGTGAGTGCAAATAATAACGGTGATAAGGAACAACCCTGTCTGGTTCCATTCACTATTTCTAAGGAATTGGACTGAAAACCTACTCCTCTTATTTTTTGCTGAGGGGCAAGAGTACAGGGCCTTAAAATGAAATGCTTTCATGGTCTCCCAGAGGTACTCCCACCTTACTTTCTCAAAGGCTTTCTCAGCATCTAAAGACAGAGCAAGGAGGGGTGCTTTCTCTTTTGAGGCTTTGGTGAGAATGTTAAATATGTGCCTAGTGGCAGGCCCTTCTCTCAAAGGGATAAAGCCCACTTGATCAGGGTGGACTTATAGAGGCGTATAGTTTGGTGTCTAAGTTAAGGAGAGAGATATGGCGGTAACTGCCACATTCTTCTTTGGATGCAGAGAAGGCCTTTGACAGAGTAGAATGGTTATTTATGATAGAGGTTCTTAAGAAATTCGGATTCAAGGGCAATTTTCGGGGTTTAATTGGTAATATTTATTCTGAGACTAAAGCATCTCTTTTAATTGGCATCTCAAACTCTTTCAGATTGTCCAGGGGCACCCGCCAAGGTTGTCCCCTATCTCCCCTTTTATTTCACCTGATATTGGAGCCACTAGCCATTAAACTGAGGGAGATTTTACCAGGAATCACAGTAGGTAAAACGGCATTGAAAACATCTTTATTTGCTGATGACCTTCTTTTATTTATCCTCAATACAAAGAACTATATTGAAGGTATTCTTAATCTTTTGGGAAACTACAGCTTAGTAACCAGCTATGAAACTAACTTAACAAAATCTAAAATATTGTGGTTGAAAAAAACAAATCATCTTCAATCTTATCAATTTATAGAAACATTCAGCTAGATTACAAGTTATGCGCGCTATAGGGAAATAAACTAACACAACAAAAGTTGCGTTATTTAACCATCTATAGCGCAACTATTATTTTGAAACAGCCGGCTTGTGCGTGCGATATAGTGGTTTTAAGCTCCATACCGCACAAAATACAAGTGCTGTTTTGACATGCTTGTGCACGCTTTCCCCATAGACATCAATGGGGAGAGCGGGTCTGAAAAAACCTAACACCTGCAATTGCGGAATAAAAAGCGCCGTAATGCAGCCCCATTGATGTCTATGGGGAAAAAAAAGTAACATTTAAATCTAACACCCTAACATAAACCCCACGTCTAAACGACCCCTGGTGTTTAGACGTGGGGTTTATGTTAGGGTGTTAGGTTTAAACGTTACTTTTTTTCCCCCATAGACATCAATGGGGCTGCATTACGGCGCTTTTTATTCCGTAATTGCTGCCCCTGACATCGCTGACACCTAAATAATGTTATTAACCCCTAATCTGCTGCTCCCAATATCGCTGCCACCTAAATAAATCTATTAACCCCTAATCTGCTGCTCCCGATATCGCTGCCACTATACTAAAGTTATTAACCCCTATTCCCCTGCATCCCAACATCGCCCACACTATAATAAATCTATTAACCACTATTCCGCTGCTCCCCGACATCGCCACCACTAAATAAAGCTACTAACCCCTAAACCTCTGGCCTCCCACATCAATACCACTATATAAATCTATTAACCCCTAAATCACCAGCCCCCCACATCGCAACAACCTAAATTAAACTATTAACCCCTAAACCTAACCCTAAACCTAAACCTAACCCTAACGTAATCCTAACCCTAACTTTAATATTATTAAAATAGAGCTAAATTAAAGTTACACTTATTAACTAAATAATACCTATTTAAAACTAAATACATACTTACCTGTGAAATAAAACCTAAGCTAGCTACAATATAACTAATAGTTATATTGTAGCTATCTTAGGATTTATTTTTATTTCACAGGTAAATTTGTATTTATTTTAACCAGGTAGACTAGTTAGTAAATAGTTATTAACTATTTGCTAACTACCTAGTTAAAATAAATACAAACTTACCTGTGAAATAAAACCTAACATTACAAAAAATAAAAAACACTAAAATTGAAAAAATAAAAAAACTACCATTACAAAAAATAACAAATGAAATTATCTAAAACAATAAATATTACTCCTATTCTAATACCCTTTAAAAAAAAAAACACTCCAAAATAAAAAAACCTAATCTAGAATAAACTACCAAGGGCCCTTAAAAGGGCCTTTTGTGGGCCCTTAAAAGGGCCTTTTGTAGGGCATTTCCCTAAAGTTAACAGCTCTTTTGCTACAAAACAAACACCCCCTAACAGTATACAACCCTCCATCCCCCAAACCCACAAAATAAAAATAAAGTGAAACCTAATCTACCCATTGCCATTAAAATGGCATTTAGCTCTTTTTCCTGCCCTTAATAGGGTATTCAACTCTTTTATGAAATGCCCAAGCCCTAATCTAAAAATAAAAACCCACCCCAAAACGAAAAAATGCATTACACAAAATAACATACAAATTATCAAAAATAATAAAAATTATTCCTATTCTAATACCTATTTAAAAAAGAAAAACACCCCAAAATAAAAAAACTAATCTAGAACACCCAAAAAAAAACTTAAAAAAACCTATCACTAACATTGTACCATAAAACTCTTAACTACTGACTTTTAAATGCGTTAGGACTCTTGACAGGAGAGGGTGTACCACTCACTTTTTGGCCTCCCAGGACAGACTCGTAATTCTGGCGCTATGGAAGTCCCATAGAAAAAAGACTTTACGAAGTTTACGTAAGTCGTTTTGCGGTAAGGCCAAAAAAGTGTGCGGTGCCCCTAAACCTTCAAGACTCGTAATACCAGCGGGCGTAAAAAAGCAGCGTTAGGACCTCTTAACGCTGATTTTTTTTACCCTAACGCACAACTCGTAATCTAGCCGTTAATTTTTACGAGTGCGGGACTGACGTTGCGTTACAGGCTAAAAGGCTTGCGGTACAGCTATACTGACAAGACTTGTAATGGCTGCGGTGCTGTTTTAACGCTGAAATGACAAATTTTTCAGTGTTAAAACACGAACGCGAAACTCGTAATCTAGGTGATTGTCTTTGGAGTACCTGGGCTTGAAAATGTCAGTCAACCCAGCAAGATAGTATAGAGATAATATTTCCAATATTCTTCAGGACAATAATACTGTACCATATATTTCTAAATGGCTACCAATACAGGGCAATAAAAAGTTTCCTTTAGGAAATACAGTGAATATATTTAATAAATGGTCACCTACCAAATCCTTTATTATTGAAGATATTTATGATCAGCGGACTAGGAAAATGTATACCTTACCGACAGTTCAAACAAAACATATGTTCTACTTTCTTCAATTGTAGAGTTATATTCACAATCTGATACAGAACTTTCCTCAATTATGGTTAGATCGTCCATTAATCAATGTAATCAATCCTGAAAATGGTCATTGTCATCAATTTATAAAATTCTTAGGGCAACAGAACTGAAAAAAATATTAACAGAACTGATTAGCTACTGGGTAAAAAGCCTTAGGAGATCTCAATCATTATATCCTTCTATGTATCTAATAACAACAAATTACTGTTCAGCACTCAGTGAGGTTTTTATCCGTGCAGGCTGCTAGGGTCTATACCAGAACTCCACAATAAATGAAAAAGTCCAAGCTGCAGCAGCACTGTGTAAAAAGGTTTTATTTAAGCCCAAAAATTACTACAACGTTTCGGACCAATGTCCTTAATCATGTATAAAATTACACTCACACAAACAGGCTTAATATACCCATAGCCCCTCCCATTTAATTACAGAGAACACCTGTCTTCACCTACCTACTTCAATTTTTACTACTAGCTCCCTCTAGTGTGCACAAACCAATTGTTCATTATACTATACAGATAAACCAAAGATTTTTTTCATACAGATACCAAGAACACATTTCTCTTTATCATCATATATACACAGGATAGACACCAATAAACAGGGGTATCTAGTGATTTTATATCACTAAAAACATTTTTTAACCCTTATGCTATCTTTCTCACATAAATTAAAGGGATAGTCATTTAGAAGATACTCCAATCCATCTCCCTATTCATACCTCCTGGCCACATAGTACCCAGTGTATAAATCCAGAATAGTTCTCTCTGTTTAAGATTTTTCTCCTCTATGTATCTAAGGGAATCTCAGTTCAGATTATTACACAGAGATTACCTCACACCACGAAGGGTGGCCAAGTGGAATAAAGAAGTTAAAAATCTATGCATTAAATGTTCTCAGGCCAAGCCAGACTTAGGACATCTGTTTTGGGATTTGCCCAAAATTGAATCAATTCTGGTTGAAGAGTAGCCATTTTCTTTTTCAAATAATAAAAAAAAAAGTTTAACTATCAAAAGAATATATTCTTCTTTTAAGCACTTCATGACTCTTGGGTTGAAGATAGTAATTTTGTTTTAACAGCTATTTTGATTCTTAGAAAACTAAACTTTAGTAATTTTATTAAAACTAGAGTTCCCTTAATTAGTGAAGCAAAAATCTTTTGTTAAATTCTGCAATAATAGCTTCCTATGACTTTAGATCAACGATGGCGGGGAGCTCCTTTAGCAAGATCTGGGGAGATTTTGACCAATATCAGGGAGTGAATTTTGTAACCCGGATAGAGAAAATTATCCATCTCCACTGGGGTAGGCTGGGTTGAGGGAAGGGGAGATTAGGATAAAAAAAAAAAAAAAAAAAATTCTCGTAGGCAATTTATGAACTTGATATACACTTATATATGGATTATTATTAAAAATGGTAATTTTAATATATTAGAGAGAAGAGAGGAATTAGGAGACAATTGCACTGATTGATTGATATTACTATTTATATAACTTAAGATTCTATCATAGTTTTGTTTTTTCTTTGTATGTTGTAATAAAGAAATATAAAATAAAAAAATAAAAAAACTGCCACATTCTTTAGGGTCCTTCCCAGGCTTTAGAATAGTAGTTATTGATGCTTTTAAAAATTCTTTGGAAAAAGAGCCCTTGCACATTATTTCATTGAATAGTCTGCAAAGGATGGGGGAGACCAGAGGCAGAAATGTTTTATAAAAGTGACCTGTGTAGCCATCAGGCCCCGGGGATTTACCAAGTTTAAGGTCTTTAATGCTAGTCTGAACCTCTTCTATGGTGATAGGGGTAGTAACAGATAGAAAATTTTCTACCGAGGTCTGTGAGGTATCATTAAATCTCAAATATTCAGAGATGGTTTCTTGGTTTTCTAATTTTCGGATAGGATTAGTGATTAGCCAGTCTTTGAGGCGCCAAGTAGGTGGTAGTGGAGTGTTGAAGTGTGGACCTATAAAAATTAAAAGGGAATAATGGTCTGACCAGGAGACAGGGGATATTCTGGCATAAGAAATATGGTGTAATGCACGTGAGCTCATGAACAGGTAGTCGATTCGAGTATAGGATTTGTGAGGATGAGAGTAGAAGGTGAACTCTTTGTCTGAGGGATGGAGAGCTCTCCAGACATTGTAGAGGTCATATTGAGAAAGAGAATGAGTAAATCGTTCTAGAGTGGGGATCCTAGGACCAAGTCTATCCATTATTAAAGTCTATCCAAATTAAATTTCCAAGAATTAGTTCACCTTGTTTTACCGCCGTCACTGACTCCAGGAGCTTCTTCAGGAACTTAATTTGTCTAGCGTTCGGGGCATACACATTTACTAAAGTGACAAGTTTGTCATCTAATTTGCAAATAAGAACAATAAAGCGTGTTTGGGGATCACATTCAATGTATATGCGTTCATATTTGAATATTTTGGTGCTAATAAAGATAGCTACTCCCCTGGCTTTGGTCTCATAAGAGGCTTCTACAATTACTGGGATTTTTTTTATAAGTATGGGGAGTATATGTAGGGGATAGCCAATGAGTTTCCTGTAGGAATGCCACATCAACTCTGGAGCGTTGGAGGAGATTTATCAGGAGACTAAGTTTTGTCGAGGGAATTAAGGCCTTTAGCGTTAAGTGTCATAATGCGAAGTTCCGTCATGATGTAGGGTAAAAAAGGGGGGAGAGGGGGCAAAGGTGTAAAGGGTTCTCTGAAGCTTAGTTGGTAGGGTATTAGTCGAAATGCCTCTATTTATAGAAAAAAAATTGTAAATAGGTGGGCTAGTAACAATAATAGCAGTTAATAGGTATCAGGTAACTAGAGCGGGGGGGGTATTCAGCAGACAAGAGCTGCTCTTAGATTATAAGGGTTTATAAGGGGTAGGGGGGGGAAGGAGCTTCTGAAAGAGATAAAAGATTAAAAGTATATGAGAGTTCATGAGATATTAAGTAATAAGGTAGTTCAAGTTCTATGCATTACTAATAAGTAGGCAGTATTGGGGGGGACTATATGGATAGGTGGGGTAAGAGATAGAATCTCTTAACTGGCGGGTAGTATTTAGCTAGGTCATAGGGAGGGGGTGCCAGGGTATCTCCACTAGAAATTAGATTGTAGATATGCTATGAGAACGGGATGGGAGTTAGTGCGTGTGGGTGTATCAAGTTCAAGGAGAGGCGGTATTTTCATAGGAACAAGGGTTAACTAGATCAAGAGAAATGTTATGGTTAACAGTGACATTAATTAGGTTGCATCACAAGAATACATACAAACTGGAAAACATGTATATTAAAGTTATTGCAAACACAACCTTGACAACAATGAGGCAGTATGAGACCTGCTAACCAAAGAGCAACAGAATCCTGTGAATGGAGTGGGTTATTATTATCAATATCATAAAGAGAATGTGCTTACCAGTGTGGGCTAAGCAGAGGTGAGATATGTGTTTGAAGGTCCTGTAAGTTAGTGAATCCTTTTAGGATAACACTGGAGCTAAAAGTTGTAATTGTCTGATGAGTGTGTATCTGCATCAAAAGGAGTAACCTCTCCTGTCTTCCTCTGTATGAGAGATGTTAGAAATGTAAATGTCTCTTATGTTTGTCGATGTTCGGGTCTGGGCTTTTTGTAAAATGTGTGTACTGCCTAGTGTGAGGTTATAGGTGTTGAGTAAATATAGTTTGGGTTTGGTGGTGAGTTGTTATATGAGAAAGGCCTCACTAGATTATTATATGTTGTGTAATAGACGAGGTTTCCGTTACTTAAGGTACATTGAACCTATATGTAGATAATTCAGGATTACAAATAAAGTCAATACAATGATAAACCCCAGAATTACAACAATTTATAAACATTTGAAAATATGCAGAAAGGATACTTAGCGTCCAGTTTGTGGCTTGGTGATCATGGATAGAGGAACTTGTGAGAGGTCAGTTGTCCTCACCAAGCATAGTTCAAAGTTGGAGATATATCTGAAGTGGAACTGAACATTATAACAGGAACAGGTTATGAGCAACGGATAGTTTCTAAGAGTGGTCAATAGGTTTGCTGGTTTAGGAGGAGGGTATAATGTCCAGGGTAGGTTTAGGCATCCTATTAAAGTGTAACCCAGGGTCATGGATCTTCATTTTAGGTGGTTAGGTCCTTATTCCTGTGTAGGTAATTATATCTGTTCTCATGGTGGGTTGTAGGTTCTTTCCTTTTGTAAGTACAGTATAGGTCTTTATTATTCTTAACTCCTATGCTTTTGTGGATCACAACTGCAGATTTGCAATGGTTAAATGTATCACTTGGCAATAGATCAAATGTATCCACAAGATCTTTGGCTGCTTAAAGTGAATTTGATACGTGAGTATTTGAACAAGGAGTGTAACATGTATCAACTTCTTGTTTATAAATTGAGTCAGTATTAAATTTACTTGAGATTAAGTAGTTCAAGGATGACAGTGCTAGTAACGTACTTCAGTAGAGATACTCAGGGAAACCAACACATGTTATTAGCTGTTCAGTCTGAGGCTGTTTGTAATTGAGCGACTGAGTGAGGATTGCCGATGACTCTAAGGCTGTAGGTAAAGCTATGGCTGAGCAAGGATCCCTGATGCAGATGACATAGGGAGAAAACCCATAGATGGCTAGAGAGGATGATGATGACAGCCAGTGGGCGTGTCGGAACTCCGATCTTACAGAGTGGGGTATGCAGTCCCGAAGTTTTAATCTCTGTAGAAAATAGGTATGGTTATATGTGGGTCCCGTAATGTAGATGGTAAGTTTGTGGAGGAAAGTTCAGTAGGTGGAAACAGGATCGTGATGAGAGATGGTAAATCCATAACACATAATTCCTGAATACAGCAAATTAATTGTCTGCAACAAAGTTCTTTGGATAAACGCAGGAATGCGAAATAGAAAGACTAATTCCTCAGTAGAAATAATAGTAGTCCAGGTAGAGCTAATATAAGAAGTGAATTCTCATGCTGAGATTCGCTATGGCTGTGTTCCTTGCTTGGACAAAATAACAAAGCACCTGTTCAACATCAACGTAACACTTAAGTAGGGAGAGTGGGTTGGATTAACACACGGTAGTGAAACATATAGGTCCTAAAAGGTAAAGGATACAGATTCCTTAGATGATCCTTACACAACCCCCTCCTCAAACAAGCCGTCCCACGGCTTGAAGTCTAGGACAATGAGGATACCTCCTGTGTAACTGTGAGACAAACCAGGAGATATCAATTGCAGACACAATTGGAAGAATGTACTTTTGTAGCACTCAACAGCACAAAGTGAAAAAATCACAACTGGTACCATAAGAAATAGAACCCAAAGAAATGGGGGATTTTAAAACTTAACATTTAATGCTGATATTAAAATAGGGGTATACAAATTAAAAATCACAGACAGTGTGAGAGTGAGTGAATGGCGACCTGAGGCCAAAATTGTCTCAGGAATCAAAAGTATTTCTGAAAAACCTCAGTGTGTTCTCAAGAGGATACAAAACATGCAAAATAGAGGTAAAGTTATCAATTTATATTGCTTGGGTCATTTTCAGACTTCTGCCAACGTCAGTGTTATAATTACCCCTATTAGTAGTTTGTGGGTAAATGAGGGGTGTCCTACAATGGTATAATGCCCCGGTATTGCGTAAATGTAGTAACTCCCTTTAAGAGATCCGTGCGTGAAAAATTACCACCTGGTGAATGCCTGGGTTATAAATAGCTCCAGAAATGCTACAATTGTCTGAAGATATATTATGGTGCTCTTATTGGATATTGCGTGGTTCACCTCTGGATACCGTCTTAGAGTGGCCCCTGGTATTATATAAAGGATTTTCTACTTGGTTGAATTCTGGTGTTTATTGGTTGTGTTGATACCTCATTTCTGTTTAGTGATGTTAGGCTGCTGGTGTACTTCTTGCACATCTACATATATACTCAAGTTTAATTGCAATGCGATGTCTTGACTTATTAGCTAGTGTGCTCCTTTAAATGAAATTCGTCCTTTATCTTATAAGTAACCCTCTGTATTAAAATTCCCTAAATGATTATTTTGGTATATCAGGAACACGTTATCAAATTATAAGGGTCCTTGGAGCTGTACTGACTAACAGAATAATAAAATACTATAGTGCCATTGTATTGTAATTTTGAGTCAGTAAACAAGGTTTTGTTCTTATAGAGTTGTAGCTATTGTATATGCGATATCTTGTGTGTACTGTAAGGACACCGTTTATGAGGCGCAATAAGTTTATTTATATTGCTCTAATTGTTTGCCTATGTTCACATTTTGTTATACTTGGCAGTCAAACGATATAAACATAAGCCTGGTAAACGGTCAGCTGACCTATTATTTGCTTATCACATACACCCTTAAGTGAATATATATGATATAACAGTAGTTGGGTACATGTAAGGTAATTGTGAAGTAGTTTGTGCTTTGTGCAAGTTATACTGTAAATTCAGGTTATACACCTTTATTTGGATTGCGCTGTTGTGCTTCGGACCTGGGTAATTAAATAAGTTTGCTGAACTAACACCCGTTTCTATCCTAGCTCCCAGCTCCAATACTAACATGCATATCGGTAATAGGGTAACCACAAAGATACCGGGTCCCCACACTTACTGGAATACCCGATCAAGATACTGAAAATAGTACATAATATTAGTTCAGAGGGCACTCATATTATAGATTTAAGTTATGCACCATTATTGAGGTTGCGCTGCTGTGCTTAGGATCTTAGTCATTAAGTCGGTATGCTAATTAGATATTTGTTTCTATCCTAGCTACAGCTCCACTACTAACAGGCGTGTCCCCAATTGAGTGACCGCTGGTACACCAGGTCCCCACGTTAACTTGAATATCTAATCCGATCACAGATGTTAGTAGGTACTATTAGTTAAGAGGGTACTTCTATTAATCTAGGGTAAATTACGGTATACAGCTAAGGTGACCAAAACATCTTGCATCCACACACGCACACTGGTTTTAAAATTACATTCTAGTTAGCCATTCATTCTACAATTCACACTGCTGCTAGGTTAAAAAGGAGATGGGGTCTCCGGCTGCCCTGACATGTTTCGCCTTTCGGCTTTGTCAAACTGTGAGACAAGCCTTGCCGCATTCATGCGAGTATGAGGTTCCCAAGTATCATCATCTGGAGAATATCCCTTCCAGCGGACTAAATATTGTAATTCACTGTCAAGAAACCTGTAATCCAATAGATCCTGAATCTCAAATATCTCAGCCTCCAAGAGTATTGGAGCAGGTGGTAATATAGTATTCCAAAGTTTTCCTGTGGCTGGTTTCAGTAGTGAGACATGGAATGTGGGATGTATCAGTATCTTAAGGGACGAATGTAATTCAAGACTGACAGCATTCGGGTTGATTATGATTACCCTAGAAATAGGAAATGGACCAATGAACAATCCTGATAGTTTTTTACTTGGTACTTGTAATTTGATCTAATTTAGTAGAAAGCCAAACCAAGTCTCCAACAGCGTATTGAGGGGGTGTTCTTCTCCGGAGGTCGTAATATCTTTTTTGATTGCTTTGTGTATTTTGTATATTTTTTCACAAAAATTGGAAATTTTCTGTGATTTTATGTGTCAGGTCATCAATGCTTGGACAAGGAGATCCTTCAGTGGTTAGTAAAGACATCCTAGGGTGGTATGCGTAATTCGCAAAAAACAGAATCATTGAGGATGAAGAGTTTAATGTATTGTTATAGGCTAATTATGATCCAACTGTAACACTTGACACAAATGTTTCCAAAAATGAGAGGTGAACTGACTACCTCTATTAGTGGTCAATATAGAGGGAATACCATGGTATCTGACCACATGATCAAGAAAAAGTTGTGCAGTTTGTGCTGATGAAGGGAGTTTGTGGTATGGGATGAAATGAGCCATCTTAGTTAGTAAGTCAATAACAACAAGGATTGTATTATTTACAGAACTTGTCGGTAGGTCAACAATTAAGTCCATACCCAAGTGATTCCAGGGTTTGTCTGGTATTTGTATGGGCATCAGTAGACCGTATGGAGATTTTTTCTTTGATTTTGATATAGTGCAAATTGTGCAATTTTGTACATATTCTCTCACGTTGTTAGCCATATTAGGCCACCAAAAAAGTCTGTCTAAAAGATCTTTTGTCCTCCTGATCCCAGGGTGTCCAAAGAGGGGAGAATCATGGTGCTGTTTGAGTACTACAGGTCTAAGTTCTTCAGGTTTGTAAAGTTTTGATCCATAGTAATAGAGGTCTTTGACCTTTTTCAGGTCTTTAAGCGGCAGATCCTTGTCTGTACATAAGGCAGATTGGAGTTGAGAGGTGAATACTTGTAGCAATACTAGGAAATTCTTCTGAGGTATAATGGAGCCAGGTGATGGAGATATTGGAGGTCTCTGTTCTCTTCGAGATAAAGCGTCAGCCTTTCCGTTTTTTTATCCAGGTCTGTAAATAATCTGATAATTGAATCTACTGAAATACAAGCTCCACCTTACTTGCCTTCCTGATAAAGTTTTGTTTTTCTGAAGATATTCAAGGTTCCTATGATCAGTATATATGATAATCGGAAGTTCGGTGCCTTCGAGTAAATGTCTCCAATGTTCAAAGGAACTTTTTATTACGAGAAGTTCCTTCTCCCCTATGGGGTAGTTCATCTCAGGTGGTGACATAACCCTGGAATAATAGAATAATATGCCACTGGATGTCGAGTTTCATGGGGATTCTTGCACTGTGAGAGGACAGCACCCAGTGCATAGTCAGAGGAATTGACTTCTAAAATAAACTGTAAGGTAGGGTCGGGAAAATGAAGAATGGGTGCTGTAGTAAAGGATCTTTTTAGAAATTCAAAGGAGTGGGTAGCCTCATTATTCCAACGGAATGGAGTGGTAGAACTCGTAAGTTTTGTGAGGGGAAAGAGAATTTCAATCCTAGGATTGAAAAAGGTGTACACTTGTATAGCACTCTAACCTAAGGGGAAGTGGCTCAGGGTTAGAACAATTAATTCTAAGGGAGGAAAACGGTATCAACCGTAACAGATTAAAATATAACCTTTATTAGGAATCACTTTAAAATAAATCCACAAACAAACATATTTTTTATTAAAAACACAGAATTTAAATAAGGAAATAATATGCTGCGTGTTATGTTCAACACAGAAAATTGCTTACAGGGTTAATTCTTGGCCTAGGATTAGGAATCCATAGCCAAGAAAAAATATTCTAATAAATGCAAGATATTCGGTGTTATTGGGTATATTCACAGGTGTTGGGTGCAACTTAAAGGGACAGTATACACTCATTTTCATATAACTGCATGTAATAGACACTACTATAAAGAATAAGATGCACAGATACTGATAAAAAAATCCAGTATAAAACTGTTTAAAAACTTACTTAAAAGCTCTCAGTTTGGCTCTGTTGAAAAGGTAGCTGGAAAGCCCACTGCAAGTGGCAAATAAGACCCTCCCCCCCTCCCTCTTCTTTTGCATATGAAAAGACCCTTTACACAAACAGGAGCAAGCTGGAGAAGGTAGCTGACAGTATTCTCATAAAACTTTGGGGCTTGGTTAGGAGTCTGAAAATCAGAGCAATGTTATTTAAAAATAAGCAAAAATATCCATTTTGTTAAGAAAAAAACTTTATGGGCTATATAAATAGATTATCTACAACACATTTATGCAAAGAAAAAATGAGTGTATAATGTCCCTTTAACGTTAGTATTCTGTTTTTTGCACCTGTTCTACTACCTGTTTTTGCACTACTGTGCTTACCACTTTTTAATCTATCTTGTATGATTTTAACAAGTTTGGAATAAAATTGAACTTTTATATATCTGTGGGCTTGGAGCGCTTATTTTTCCCTACATTGGATGAACGTTAGTATTCAACTGGCTAAAAATCAATATTACACTATAATAGCGTTATTTACTGTATATTTAGCCGTTCATGTCACTTGTCTAATATTTGCAACGTTTATTTAAAGTTAGATTAGATATGCGTTACTATATAGCCCCTCTAGATACTCTGTAGGATAGATCATGCGTTACTAAGTTGCCACTGGTGATACTATATAAGAATAGAGGGAATTAAATACTCCTCCTTCATTCACTGTTGTCTACAGTTATGAATAATACTCTTATCAAAATTGCATATATATTCCTATGTCCTGAGTATCTGAGTATCTATTAGAGACTAATATTGCTGTTTTTAATCTCTCCCAATTATAAGTCGGTTTATGTTTTTTTTTTGTTAACTTTAATACACCTTAATATTGTATTCCCATCTGGTATTTTATTCTGCAATATACTATAGTAGTTATGCTGGTTTCAAAGATTTGTACAATAATAGCTCTTTATACTATAGTAGTTATGCTGGTTTCAAAGATTTATGCAACAATAGCTCTTTATAAAGAGATACAGCAATTATACAAGTCTGTTTTCTGTTTTCTATCGGCTAGAAATTTGAAATAAGAAAGAAGGCGCCACCATAGTGCAAGATCAATGGAATAAACAAGCTTCAAATGCGCAAGTATAGCTGGTACTTACAAGCTCCCAGACACTTGAGAAGTGTCACAAATGCCTTCTGGAACCTTTAGAGTCATCCAGCTGACTCCCACTCTCGCAGTTGTTAATCCGCTCTTTGGGGTATTCGGATGGAGACCGAATGTATTGCTCTCCCCACAGGATCACAGATCGTAGATGTGGTCTTAGCTCTAGCAGGCTTTGGTAGAGATAGCCTAACCCGGTAGGCAGATTAGCACAGTGGTGCAGGTGTTAAACAAACACTGTGTATAAGTCCCTCAAAGTAAAATAAAAACTGTTTAAAAACAAGTTTGTGGCTGATCGGAACAGCCAATAGAATGCAAGCTCAATCTGATTGGCTGATTGGATCAGCCAATCGGATTGAACTTGAATCTGATTGGCTGATTCAATCAGCCAATCAGATTTTTCCTACCTTAATTCCGATTGGCTGATAGAATCCTATCAGCCAATCGGAATTCGAGGGACGCCATCTTGGATGATGTCCCTTAAAGGAACCTTCATTCATCGGGAGTCGCCGGAAGAAGAGGATGGATCCGCGTCGGCTGCTTCAAGATGGTCCCGCTCCATGCCGGATGGATGAAGATAGAAGACGCCGCCTGGATGAAGATGTCTGCCGGTCCGGATGTCCTCTTCTTGCCGGATAGGATGAAGACTTCAGAGCCTCTTCTGGACCTCTTCTTGCTGGATAGGATGAAGACTTCGGACCCTCTTCTGGACGGATCGGTGATACCCGGCGTGGTGAAGATAAGGTAGGGAGATCTTCAGGGGCTTAGTGTTTATTTAAGGGGGGTTTGGGTTAGATTAGGGGTATGTAGGTGGTGGGTTGTAATGTTGGGGGGGGTATTGTATGTTTTTTTAAAATGCAAAAGAGCTGTTTACTTTGGGGCATGCCCCGCAAAAGGCCCTTTTAAGGGCTGATAAGGCAAAAGAGCTGTTTAATTTTTATTTTAGAATAGGGTAGGGCATTTTTTTATTTTGGGGGGCTTTGTTATTTTTTTAGGGGGCTTAGAGTAGGTGTAATTAGTTTAAAATTCTTGTAATCTTTTTTTTATTTTTTGTAATTTGGTGCTTGTTTTCTTTGTAATTTAGTTTAGTTGATTTAATTGTAGGTAATTGTAGGTAGTTTATTTAATTAATTTATTGACAGTGTAGTGTTAGGTTTAATTGTAACTTAGGTTAGGATTTATTTTACAGGTAATTTTGTAATTATTTTAACTAGGTAGCTATGAAATAGTTATTAACTATTGTACCTAGTTAAAATAAATACAAAGTTGCCTGTAAAATAAATATAAATCCTAAAATAGATACAATATAATTATTAGTATTAGTATTTAGCTTTAAATAGGATTAATTTATTTAATAAGATTTATTTTATTTTGTTAGATTTAAATTATATTTAACTTAGGGGGGTGTTAGGGTTAGGGTTAGACTTAGCTTTAGGGGTTAATACATTTATTAGAGTAGCGGTGAGGTCCGGTCGGCAGATTAGGGGTTAATACTTGAAGTTAGGTGTCGGCGATGTTAGGGAGGGCAGATTAGGGGTTAATAATATTTATTATAGGGTTTTTGAGGAGGGAGTGCGGCGGTTTAGGGGTTAATACATTTATTATAGTGGCGGCGAGGTCCGGTCGGTAGATTAGGGGTTAATAAGTGTAGGTAAGGTAACGGCGATGTTGGGGGGGGCAGATTAGGGGTTAATAAATATTATGTAGGTGTCAGCGATGTTAGGGGCAGCAGATTAGGGTACATAAGGATAAAGTAGGTTGCGGTGGTGTGCGGTCGGCAGATTAGGGGTTAAAAAATTTAATTATAGTGGCGGTGATGTGGGGGGACCTCGGTTTAGGGGTACATAGGTAGTTTATGGGTGTTAGTGTACTTAAGAGCACAGTAGTTAAGAGCTTTATGAACCGGCGTTAGCCCATAAAGCTCTTAACTCCTGACTTTTTTCTGCGGCTGGAGTCTTGTCGGTAGAGGGTCTAATGCTCACTTCAGCCAAGACTCTAAATACAAGCGTTAGAAAGATCCCATTGAAAAGATAGGATACGCAATTGGCGTAAGGGGATCTGCGGTATGGAAAAGTCGCGACTGGAAAGTGAGCGTTAGACCCTTTCCTGACTGACTGTAAATACCAGCGGGCGGTAAAAACCAGCGTTAGGACCCCCTATTCCACAATTAACTTATATTATCATCACTGCAGCTTGAAAATTATTATCCAGTTAGCTTCAATTTAACAGACTGCCCACAATATATTAATACTATTGGCTGTCAGCTGTAAAATAAGGTGTGTCAGAAAAGTTTTTTAACAACAAAGCTATTCGGTACAACGATTCCTCATTACATCTGCCTTTAACAAGTTGTGCTTTTAAGCATATCAACTAGCTAAGCCCTAACATGTTTTGCCACCAACGTGGCTTTCTCAAAGGGTATGGCGCGGCGTTCGGCGTGGTCTTTTATCGACTCGCATTCCTCCCCTTATGGTGACGTCATCACCTATCACAGTAGATGTTTATGTGTACCAATCATAATCGCCCTGACATTTAGGCTTGATACTGTCTGATAGCTTATTGGGTAATTGCCGATTTAAGGTTTTGGACATTCACACAATGGAATTATGGCAATTCTGTCTTTATTATTTTGATCACATTGTGTATATAATTAAAGATGTATCAATGTGTATCGATCTAATACACTTAGATCGATAATGTAATCTGATACATAATAACAAAATATCATTTCTCCAAGTGTATTAGATCGATACACATTGATACATCTTTAATTATATACACAATGTGACCAAAATAATAAAGACAGAATTGCCATAATTCCATCGTGTGAATGTCCAAAACCTTAAATCGGCAATTACCCAATAAGCTATCAGACAGTATCAAGCCTAAATGTCAGGGCGATTATGATTGGTACACATAAACATCTACTCTGATAGGTGATGACGTCACCATAAGGGGAGGAATGCGAGTCGATAAAAGACCACGCCGCGCCGTACCCTTTGAGAAAGCCTCGTTGGTGGCGAAACATGTTAGGGCTTAGCTAGTTGATATGCTTAAAAGCACAACTTTTTAAAGGCAGATGTAATGAGGAATCATTATACCGAATAGCTTTGTTGTTAAAAAACTTTTCTGACACACGTTATTTTACGGCTGACAGCCGATAGTATTAATATATTGTGGGCAGTCTGTTAAATTGAAGCTAATGGGATAATAATTTTCAAACTGCAGTGACGATAATATAAGTTAATTGCGGAATAGAACACAGACGTATTTTATTCGGTGCTGCATGTAGTAATATTTATGAACTTTATATACAGTTACTGTGCATCTTAAGTTGTATATCGATCGATCAACTATATAATCCTAAGAGAAACATATAGAAAACAGAAAACAGACTTGTATAATTGCTGTATCTCTTTATAAAGAGCTATTGTTGCATAAATCTTTGAAACCAGCATAACTACTATAGTATAAAGAGCTATTATTGTACAAATCTTTGAAACCAGCATAACTACTATAGTATATTGCAGAATAAAATACCAGATGGGAATACGATATTAAGGTGTATTAAAGTTAACAAAAAAAAAAAACATAAACCGACTTATAATTGGGAGAGATTAAAAACAGCAATATTAGTCTCTAATAGATACTCAGATACTCAGGACATAGGAATATATATGCAATTTTGATAAGAGTATTATTCATAACTGTAGACAACAGTGAATGAAGGAGGAGTATTTAATTCCCTCTATTCTTATATAGTATCACCAGTGGCAACTTAGTAACGCATGATCTATCCTACAGAGTATCTAGAGGGGCTATATAGTAACGCATATCGAATCTAACTTTAAATAAATGTTGCAAATATTAGACAAGTGACATGAACGGCTAAATATACAGTAAATAACGCTATTATAGTGTAATATTGATTTTTAGCCAGTTGAATACTAATGTTAAGTTGCACCCAACACCTGTGAATATACCCAATAACACTGAATATCTTGCATTTATTAGAATATTTTTTCTTGGCTATGGATTCCTCATCCTAGGCCACGAATTAACCCTATAAGCAATTTTCTGTGTTGAACATAACACGCAGCATATTATTTCCTTATTTACATTCTGTCAGCTAGATTTGGAGTTTGGCGGCCAAGGGGGTGCGTTAGCTACGCAGGCTTTTTTTCTAAAAATAACTCTGGTATCGAGAGTCCAAAAAAATGCTGCGTTAGGCTCCAAAAAAGGAGCGTAGAGCATTTTTACCGCAAATGCAACTCTCGATACCAGAGTTGCCAATCAGATTGAGCTCGCATTCTATTGGCTGTTCCGATCAGCCAATAGAATGCGAGCTCAATCTGATTGGCTGATTGGATCAGCCAATCGGATTGATCTTGATTCTGATTGGCTGATTCCATCAGCCAATCAGAATATTCCTACCTTAATTCCGATTGGCTGATAGAATCCTATCAGCCAATCGGAATTCGAGGGACGCCATCTTGGATGACGTCCCTTAAAGGAACCGTCATTCGTCGGGAGACGCCGGAAGAAGAGGATGGATCCGCGTCGGCTGCTTCAGGATGGACCCGCTCCGCACCGGATGGAAGAAGATGCCGCTTGGATGAAGATGTTTGCCGGTCCGGATGTCCTCTTCTTGCCGGATAGGAGGAAGACTTTGGAGCCTCTTCTGGACCTCTTCAGCACCGGATGCCGGGACGGATCGGTGATACCTGGTGAGGTGAAGACAAGGTAGGAAGATCTTCAGGGGCTTAGTGTTAGGTTTATTTAAGGGGGGTTTGGGTTAGATTAGGGGTATGTGGGTGGTGGGTTGTAATGTTGGGGGGGGGGGTATTGTATTTTTTTTTTACAGGCAAAAGAGCTGAATTTCTTGGGGCATGCCCCGCAAAGGGCCCTGTTCAGGGCTGGTAAGGTAAAAGAGCTTTTAACTTTATTAATTTAGAATAGGGTAGGGCATTTTTTTATTTTGGGGGTCTTTGTTATTTTATTAGGGGGCTTAGAGTAGGTGTAATTAGTTTAAAATTGTTGTAATATTTTTCTGATGTTTGTAAATATTTTTTTATTTTTTGTAACTTAGTTCTTTTTAATTTTTTGTACTTTAGTTAGTTTATTTCATTGTAGTTATTTGTAGGAATTGTATTTAATTTATTTATTGATAGTGTAGTGTTAGGTTTTATTGTAGGCAATTGTAGGTATTTTATTTAATTAATTTATTGATAGTGTAGTGTTAGGTTTAATTAGAACTTAGGTTAGGATTTATTTTACAGGTAATTTTGTTATTATTTTAACTAGGTAACTATTAAATAGTTCTTAACTATTTAATAGCTATTGTACCTGGTTAAAATAAATACAAAGTTGCCTGTAAAATAAATATTAATCCTAAAATAGCTACAATGTAATTATAATTTATATTGTAGCTATATTAGGGTTTATTTTACAGGTAAGTATTTAGCTTTAAATAGGATTAATTTATTTAATAAGAATTAATTAATTTCGTTAGATTTAAATTATATTTAATTTATGGGGGTGTTAGTGTTAGGGTTAGACTTAGCTTTAGGGCTGAATCCATTTATTATAGTAGCGGTGAGCTCCGGTCGGCAGATTAGGGGTTAATAATTGAAGTTAGGTGTCGGCGATGTTAGGGAGGGCAGATTAGGGGTTAATACTATTTATGATAGGGTTAGTGAGGCGGATTAGGGGTTAATACATTTATTATAGTAGCGGTGCGGTCCGCTCGGCAGATTAGGGGTTAATCAGTGTAGGCAGGTGGAGGCGACGTTGAGGGGGGCAGATTAGGGGTTAATAAATATAATACAGGGGTCGGCGGTGTTAGGAGCAGCAGATTAGGGGTACATAGCTATAATGTAGGTGGCGGCGCTTTGCGGTCGGCAGATTAGGGGTTAATTATTGTAAGTAGCTGGCGGCGACGTTGTGGGGGGCAGGTTAGGGGTTAATAAATATAATACAGGGGTCGGCGGGGTTAGGGGCAGCAGATTAGGGGTACATAGGGATAACTTAGCTGGCGGTGCTTTGCGGTCGGCAGATTAGGGGTTAAAAAAAAATTGAGTGGCAGCGATGTGGGGGGACCTCAGTTTAGGGGTACATAGGTAGTTTATGGGTGTTAGTGTACTTTAGGGTACAGTAGTTAAGAGCTTTATGAACCGGCGTTAGCCCAGAAAGCTCTTAACTCCTGCTTTTTTTCTGCGGCTGGAGTTTTGTCGTTAGAGCTCTAACGCTCACTTCAGAAACGACTCTAAATACCGGAGTTAGAAAGATCCCATTGAAAAGATAGGATACGCAATTGACGTAAGGGGATCTGCGGTATGGAAAAGTTGCGGCTGAAAAGTGAGCGTTAGACCCTATTTTCAGTGACTCCAAATACCGGCGGTAGCCTAAAACCAGCGTTAGGAGCCTCTAACGCTGGTTTTCACGGCTACCGCCAAACTCTAAATCTAGGCCTGTGTTTTTAATAAAATATATGTTTGTTTGTGGATTTATTTTAAAGTGATTCCTAATAAAGGTTATATTTTAATCTGTTACGGTTGATACCGTTTTTTCCTCCCTTAGAATTAATTGTTCTAACCCTGAGCCACTTCCCCTTAGGTTAGAGTGCTATACAAGTGTACATCTTTTTCAATCTTAGGATTGAAATTCTCTTTTCTTTTCAGAATAAAAAAGTACACAGCACCTGACTCTGTCAATTACTTCAAGGTTACTAAACCAGAATTATTTTGCACAGAGAATCCTAAGTACATTTACATAGTAATGCCATTAGTCTTGTTTTTTCTAAGTTTTGTGAGGGGTTTAGCAATTTTAGAAAACCCTTTTATAAACTTTCTATAGTAATTGCTGAAAACCAGGAACCGTTGTAGCTCCTTCCAGGTGGTAGGCTGAGGCCAATGTTTAACTGCTTCTACATCTGGATTCCATTGGGAATAATGGTGTAACCAAGAAAGTATATATTCTGTGTGTGGAAAACACACTTTTTGGCTTTGGCAAATGATCAATGCACTTGAAGTCTTGATAGAACCCACCTAACATGTTTGAAATGTTCGAGAGACTGACAAAAAATTAAGATATCATCCAAATAGACCACTACACATTTATCTAGTAATTCCCTGAAGACATCATTAATAAAGTGCTGAAATGTAGCTGGGGCATTGCATAAGCCGAAAGGCATCACCAGGTACTCGTATAACCCATATCTGGTTCTAAATGCCGTCAGCCACTCGTCTCCCTCCCTTATTCAGACTAAATTATAAGCTCCCCTGAGGTCCAATTTTGTGAACCACTTAGCTTGATGTAAACGTTTGATCAGTTCAGGAATCAGTGGTAGGGGATACTTATTTTTTATTGTGATTTTATTGAGATCCCTATAATCAATTATAGGTCGGAGTGACTGATCTTTATTCTTGACGAAGAACATACCAGCAACTGCTGGTGATACGGATGGTCGTATAAACCCCTTTTTCAAGTTGTCTTCCAGATAAGTTTTTAGATGGTTGAGTTCTGGCTGGCTTAAAGGGTATAGGTGTCCATAAGGAGGTGTTGTACCTGGTTTCAGTTCAATCGGACAATCAAAAGATCTATGAGGGGGGAGATTTTCTGCCTCAGTTTTACTAAAAACTTCAGTAAATTCTGAGTAAACTTTGGGAACGATAGGTTGAACTTCAGAGATCTCAGACAATTGCATAATAACTAAGTGTGTATAACAGGTTTGTAGACAGTATGCAGATTGTAACGTTATTTGGAGGGTTTTCCAGTCTAGAGTGGGTTCATGAATTCATAACCATTGAAAACCTAACACTATTGGGAACAAAGGGAATGGTATGACATCGAAAACAATATATTCATGATGGGAATTATGTATGGTAGTTAATATAGATACTGTGTGATGTGAAATAGGGCCAGTAGAAATCTCAGATCCATCAACTACATGAGTTGGCACAGGTGTTTTCTTTTTTATAAGTGGTATTTTATTCTTATTAACTGAGGTGTTGTCAATATAATTTCCAAAGGCTCCTGTGTTAAGGATGGCTTCTGTCATCATATGGTTTTGGTCCCACTGTAATGAGATAGATACAGTACAGTAAACTGGTTTGTCATGTACAATTAGTGAGGTTAAAGAGATTTTGCACTTACTTTTCTTATTCTTGTCCAGTATGGGGCAATCCTTAACTGTATGTGCTGGATTAGCACAATACATGCACAAAACTTTAGTTTTCCTCCTGAACCTTTCTTCTGCAGTTAAAGGCCCACTTATCATTCCTATGTTTATAGGTTCTGAACTAGATGCGGAATGACTTTGGCTAGGTTGTTCGACATGTGGTGTAGGATTTACATTTCTATTGTAACCAGAATCTGTATGCAGATGCTCACTTCTCCTTTCACTGAGTCTTTATCAATCTGCATGGTCAGCTTCATTAATGCCTCTAGAGTGTCTGGTAAATCAGTCCTGGCTAATTCGTCCTTCACCATGTCAGAGAAACCTAGGCAATATTGATTCCTCAGTGCAACAGTGTTCCATTGGGAGTCGGCTGCATACTGTTTAAACTCTGTTATATACAATTCAACTGGTCTATTCCCTTGCTTCAGGGCTCTCATTTTGCTTTCTGCAGTAATTTGCAAATTAGTGTCAAGATACAACTCATCCATGACAGATAAAATCAATTCTAATGAGGATAGTATCAGATTGTCTGATTCATAATATGAGTTAGCCCAGACCCTTGGTTCACCTCTGAGGAAGGAAATGAGTGTTAAAACCTTAATCCTGTCATTGGGATAAGTTTTCGGTTTAAGGTTAAATGTCAGCATACATGCATTTTTAAACTGGCGAAATGCCTTCCTATCTCCATAAAATAGATCTGGAGGCGAAAGCTATGGTTCTGGAGAGTTGTCAGGTATGATGGGCTTGCTGGAAAGTGATTCACTGATAACCTTCCGGAGAGTTTCATTTTCCACTTGAAGATCCTTAAGCCCTGACCCAATCAATCAACTTGTTGAGATAAATTATAAACTATTTGGGGAAGATCTGCTGGATTCATGTTATGGCTTTTTTATTATGTAAGTATAGGTCTTTATTATTCTTAGATCAAATGTATCCACAAGATCTTTGGCTGCTTAAAGTGAATTTGATACATGAGTATTTGAACAAGGAGTGTAACATGTATCAACTTCTTGTTTATAAATTGAGTCAGTATTAAATTTACTTGAGATTAAGTAGTTCAAGGATGACAGTGCTAGTAACGTACTTCAGTAGAGATACTCAGGGAAACCAACACATGTTGTTAGCTGTTCAGTCTGAGGCTGTTTGTAATGGAGCGGCGGAGCAAGGATTGCCGATGACTCTGAGGCTGTAGGTAAAGCTGCGGCTGAGTAAGGATCCCTGATGCAGACGACATAGGGGGAAAACCCACAGACAACTAGAGAGGATTATGATGACGACAGCCAGTGGGCGTGTCGGAACTCCGATCTTACGGAGCGGTGTATGCAGTCCCGAAGTTTTATTCTCCATAGAAAATAGGTATGGTTATATGTGGGTCCCGTAATGTAGATGGTAAGTTTGTTGAGGAAAGTTTAGTAGGTGGAAACAGGATTGTGATGAGAGATGGTAAATCCGTAACACGTAAGTCCTGAATACAGCAAATTAATTCTTTGCAACAAAGTTCTTTGGATAAATGCAGGAATGCGAAATAGAAAGTCTTATTCCTCAGTAGAAATAATAGTAGTCCAAGTAGAGCTAATATAAGAAGTGAATTCTCGTGCTGAGATTCACTATGGCTGTGTTCCTTGCTTGGACAAAATAACAAAGCACCTGTTAAACATCAACGTAACACTTAAGTAGGGAGAATGGGTTGGATTAACACACAGTAGTGAAACATATAGGTCCTAAAAGGTAAAGGATACAGATTCCTTAGATGGTCCTTACACCTTTTGGATTGTTGGTTAGGTCATTTTGGTAGTGGTTGCCATTCGGTTGCTCTGGCATTCAAAATGTCTACATTATCTACAGGGACATTATTGTGTCGAAGGACAGAATGGAGCCCTAGTGAAACCATGAGTTTCATGCCCTGTTCCGGGTGAGAGATAACATAGGAGTGTTCTTCGAATTGAAAAAATAATTTAACAGGGAAGCCCTATCTGTATTTTACATTGTGTTTTCGGAGGCATTGTGTGGTTTGTTGGAAGGAGTGTTTCTTTGTTAGGGTGTGAGAAGAGAGATCTGGAAAGATTTGTACAGTCTGATAGGGGTCTGTCACAGATACCAGACAGCTAAGACTACCCCCCACCCCCCCTACAACCTCACCCCTGTTGTTTCTCAGTGGTTTTTGGCTCCTCGGAGCAACCACAATATCTGGAAGCTTTTGTTTGCTTGTCTTGTGAAGAGCTGGTGTATGACCAGGAAAACCCTCCTAGGCTGGCTGGGCTCATGAACTCCTTGTCGGCCACCTCACAGCGGACACCTGCCTAACTCCTCTCAGGCTGGCCTCGCTCCTGGAGCTCCCGGTAAGCCACAGGACGGCGGGACACCCGCTAACTTTGCCCCTGGTCGCTCCAGCAGCCCTTTGCCCCAGAGCTCCACTATTTTGGGGATTGGTAGCCCCTAGGGAGGACAAGAGCTGGGGGAATTATCGGAAGGGGAGCTCCTTTTGGAACCAGGGGGTTTTGAACACCCCTACCCCCCATAACTTCAACGGACTATAACTCCGGTCCCCAGTAACGAATCATGCTGATTTTTGGACAGTGGCATCTGGGGACTGAGATCTTTAAAATGATACCCACCCACCGGGATCACCCCTAAACCGCCACCCCTAGGTACTGAGATTATGTGGGACTGTGGCTCCTATGGAGGTGTCGGCTGTCTGGAGGGGTGGGAATGGCGGGAAAATTGTGGAATTGTCCTTTGTCTTATCAAGATGAGATGTGTGTATAAAAGGAGTGTGTGTTTTCAAAAAATCAGTTCTTATTTCACCTGAATGCTAGTCTGTCTAGTCATTTAGGTTGGATCCTGCTAGAATCACTTTCCTGGGCTATATAGAAGCCTGTTCCAGGCATAGAAAGGACCCTCAGACAGAGCTACCCAGTCTGGGTAGCTGGAGTATGCCACACGGTGGGACCCTGAATACTGGTGATGTCGGGCATCAGGGGTGGCTACAGGCTGTGGTCACTTGCCAGCTACATAGCTGCAGTCGGCAGGGAGGAAGCAGAACCCGTTTGGCGGAGCTACCCAGTCGGGGTAGCCGGGGTATACTTCACATTGGCTGGCAGCGTTGGGATCTGCTTTTTCCACATGATTACTGCTGACAGAGGAGAAGGGCCACAGTAGCTGGTAACTATGGGAGCCGAGTTCCTAAGGAGAGTACAGGAGGCACTAACCCAGCTGTACGGTCCTGGTACTGAACTGGACCAGCTGAGCTGGAGGAGAATTGTCCGCCTGCAACTATGGAGGGAGAGGCTTCAACAAGAAAAGGATTGTGATGGAAAGGTCCTCCCACAGATGATGAGAAGTACTGAGTCCGGTGGGACTTGCGAGTGCCTTTCCAGGGAGAGCAGCCCATGGAGGAATGGCTATCGGAACTAGATGGACTAGTCCAGGCAGAGATGTGGGTGGAGGACAGCTACCGGGCCCTCCGATGGCTCGCTATGCAAGCACGACCATGGCTGGAGGATTGCTCCCCCACAGAGGGCTTTGGCTTCGGCGGCCCTGGATTACTATTGGAAAAGTTGACAGAGGACCTAGAATTTGGGAGCTGGGTGAAACTGAGAGTAAAGAACATTGGCCTCTCCCGAGAGCAGCTGTTGGATCTCTCGGGGATACCCTGGCTGGTATCCAATATGGTATCGCTTATTTTCCAAGAATAGGAACTGGAAAAGGCATACAAGAGGCTGCTAGACTGAGTTCAGCAGCATGCCACGGAGTCTGCATGGAGCTGTGGTGCAGCACTCTGGGAATCATGGAGGTTGGCCTCAGATGAGTGGCAACAGAGCATAAGCGATGACGAGCTGCTAGATACAGATCAGTAGCCTGGCCCCGAGCTTAAAGACATGAACAAGGGAACCACCCCAGCAGAAGCGCTGGCAACAGGCCAGAGAGCCGCCGGCCTCTGCCCAGCACCTGTAACAGCTCCAGGAAACCAGGGAGAGGAGGTAGGTGTCCTCCCTCCCCTTACACAGAACCCCTTCCTGGGAGAGGAGACAGTCGGTCTCTCTCCCCAGCGGCAGAGCCATCCCCTGGGAGTGGAAGTAGTCGTCCTCCCTCCCCTTACACAGAACCCCTTCCTGGGAGAGGAGACAGTCGGTCTCTCTCCCCAGCGGCAGAGCCAGGAGCAGGGAGAGGAGACAGTCGGTCTCTCTCCCCAGTGGCAGAGCCATCCCCTGGGAGTGGAGGTAGTCATCATCCCTCCCCGTAAGCAGAACCCCTTCCTGGGATAGGAGACAGTTGGCCTCTCTCCCCAGCAGCAAAGCCAGGAGCAGGGAGAGGAGACAGTCGGTCTCTCTCCCCAGCGGTGGAGCCATCCCCTAGGAGCGGAGGTAGTCATCTTCCCTCCCCGTAAGCAGAACCCCTTCCTGGGGGAGGAGAAAGTTGGTCTCCCTCCCCAGCAGCAGAGCAGTTTCCCATGGAGCGGAGGTTGCAGACCTCCCTCCCCAGCAGTAGATCTACTTCTCGGGAGAAGAGACAGGCGGTCTCTCTCCTCAGTAGCTTGGCAGGGTCTCTACCCTATTCTCGTCCCGGAGTATTTCTCACAGGGGGGTACCCGCTCATGCAGTTGGCGCCACAAGTTTGGGCACCCGAGTTTTGCCTGCCCCACCAACGAGCAACTTCCACCTGCAGTCGGGAAACCGGCAATGGCTTTGTTGGATACCCGCCCCTGCATTTGGTGCCACCAGTTTGGGCACCCAAGTCTTGCCTGCCCCACCAAGGAGCAACCTCAACCTACAGTCTGGGGTGGGGATACAGCCGGGAAACCAGCAATGGCTTTGTTTGTGGGTGGGTCAGTCGGTACTAAACAGAGTGTCACAGAGAGAGGCAGAGTGGCCCTCCACTTCTCGGTTGCTGGGAGAGGTTATCCCATCACTCCTGAGCTTGGGACATTGCATTATGTGACTATCCCTGCACCCAGGGCGCAGGATATAAATGCCAGCAGGAACCCCCCAGGATGCCCCAAGCTCAGGAGTGATGGGATAACCTCTCCCAGCAACCGAGAAGTGGAGGGCCACCGTCGGACAGCCCCAGGCCGACCTGTTAAGGGTCTAGCCGGGTCTGCCGAACTGGAGGGGGGGAGATGTCACGGATACCAGACAGCTAAGGATACCCCCCACCCCACCCCCCCTACAACCTCACCCTGTTGTTTCTCTGTGGTTTTGGGCTCCTCAGAGCAACCACAATCTCTGGAAGCTTGTGTTTGCTTGTCTTGTGAAGAGCTGGTGTATGACCAGGAAAAACCCTCCTAGGTTGGCCGGGCTCCTGGAACTCCCGGTCGGCCACCTCACAGCGGACACCCGCCTAACTCCTCTCAGGCTGGCTGGGCTCCTGGAGCTCCCGGTCGGCCACGGGACGGCGGGATACCCACTAACTTTGCCCCTGGTCGTTCCAGCAGCCCTTTGCCCAAAAGCTTCGCTCTTTTGGGGATTGGTAGCCCCTAAGGAGGACAAGAGCTGGGGGAATTATCGGAGGGGAGCTCCTTTTGGAACCGTGGGTTTTGGACACCCCTAACCCCCATAACTTCAACGGACTATAACTCCAGTCCCCAGTAATGAATCACGCTGATTTTTGGACTGTGGCAGCTTTAAAATGACACCCTGGAAGTGTCGCTCCACCGGGATCACCCCGAAACCACCACCCCTAGGTACTGGGATTATGTGGGACTGTGGTTCCTATGGAGGTGCCGGGCTGTCTGGAGGGGCGGGGATGGCGGGAAAATTGTGGGATTGTCCTGTCTTATCAATATAAGATGTGTGTATAATAAAATGTGTGTTTTCAATAAAATCAGTTCTTATTTCACCTGAATGCTAGTCTGTCTAGTCATTTAGGTGGGCTCCTGCTAGAATCACTTTCCTGGGCTACATAGCAGTCTGTTCTAGGCAGAGAAAGGACCGGGCAGAGCTACCCAGTCTGGGTAGCTGGAGTATGCCACAGGGTGGGACCCTGAATACTGGTGCTGTCGGGTATCAGGGGTGGCTACAGGCTGTGGTCACTTGCCAACTACATAGCTGCAGTCGGCAGGGAGATACTCAGGGAAACCAACACATGTTGTTAGCTGTTCAGTCTGAGGCTGTTTGTAATGGAGCGGCTGAGCAAGGATTGCCGATGACTCTGAGGCTGTAGGTAAAGCTGCGGCTGAGTAAGGATCCCTGATGCAGAAGACATAGGGGGAAAACCCACAGACAACTAGAGAGGATGATGATGACGACAGCCAGTGGGCGTGTCGGAACTCCGATCTTACAGAGCGGTGTATGCAGTCCCGAAGTTTTATTCTCCATAGAAAATAGGTATGGTTATATGTGGGTCCCGTAATGTAGATGATAAGTTTGTTGAGGAAAGTTTAGTAGGTGGAAACAGGATTGTGATGAGAGATGGTAAATCCGTAACACGTAAATCCTGAATACAGCAAATTAATTCTTTGCAACAAAGTTCTTTGGATAAATGCAGGAATGCGAAATAGAAAGTCTTATTCCTCAGTAGAAATAATAGTAGTCCAAGTAGAGCTAATATAAGAAGTGAATTCTCGTGCTGAGATTCACTATGGCTGTGTTCCTTGCTTGGACAAAATAACAAAGCACCTGTTAAACATCAACGTAACACTTAAGTAGGGAGAATGGGTTGGATTAACACACAGTAGTGAAATATAAAGGTCCTAAAAGGTAAAGGATACAGATTCCTTAGATGGTCCTTACACCTTTTGGATTGTTGGTTAGGTCATTTTGGTAGTGGTTGCCATTCGGTTGCTCTGGCATTCAAAATGTCTACATTATCTACAGGGACATTATTGTGTCAAAGGACAGAATGGAGCCCTAGTGAAACCAGGAGTTTCATGCCCTGTTCCGGGTGAGAGATAACATAGGAGTGTTCTTCGAATTGAAAAAATAATTTAACAGGGAAGCCCTATCTGTATTTTACATTGTGTTTTCGGAGGCATTGTGTGGTTTGTTGGAAGGAGTGTTTCTTTGTTAGGGTGTGAGAAGAGAGATCTGGAAAGATTTGTACAGTCTGATAGGGGTCTGTCACAGATACCAGACAGCTAAGACTACCCCCCACCCCCCCTACAACCTCATCCCTCTTGTTTCTCAGTGGTTTTTGGCTCCTCAGAGCAACCACAATATCTGGAAGCTTTTGTTTGCTTGTCTTGTGAAGAGCTGGTGTATGACCAGGAAAACCCTCCTAGGCTGGCTGGGCTCCTGAACTCCTTGTCGGCCACCTCACAGCGGACACCTGCCTAACTCCTCTCAGGCTGGCCTCGCTCCTGGAGCTCCCGGTAAGCCACGGGACGGCGGGACACCCGCTAACTTTGCCCCTGGTCGCTCCAGCAGCCCTTTGCCCCAGAGCTCCACTATTTTGGGGATTGGTAGCCCCTAGGGAGGACAAGAGCTGGGGGAATTATCGGAAGGGGAGCTCATTTTGGAACCAGGGGTTTTGAACACCCCTACCCCCCATAACTTCAACGGACTATAACTCCGGTCCCCAGTAACGAATCATGCTGATTTTTAGACAGTGGCATCTGGGGACTGAGATCTTTAAATTGATACCCACCCACCGGGATCACCCCTAAACCGCCACCCCTAGGTACTGAGATTATGTGGGACTGTGGCTCCTATGGAGGTGTCGGCTGTCTGGAGGGGTGGGAATGGCGGGAAAATTGTGGAATTGTCCTTTGTCTTATCAAGATGAGATGTGTGTATAAAAGGAGTGTGTGTTTTCAATAAAATCAGTTCTTATTTCACCTGAATGCTAGTCTGTCTAGACATTTAGGTTGGATCCTGCTAGAATCACTTTCCTGGGCTATATAGAAGCCTGTTCCAGGCATAGAAAGGACCATCAGACAGAGCTACCCAGTCTGGGTAGCTGGAGTATGCCACACGGTGGGACCCTGAATACTAGTGATGTCGGGCATCAGGGGTGGCTACAGGCTGTGGTCACTTGCCAGCTACATAGCTGCAGTCGGCAGGGAGGAAGCAGAACCCGTTTGGCGGAGCTACCCAGTCGGGGTAGCCGGGGTATACGTCACATTGGCTGGCAGCGGTGGGATCTGCTTCTTCCACATGATTCCTGCTGACAGAGGAGAAGGGCCACAGTAGCTGGTAACTATGGGAGCCGAGTTCCTAAGGAGAGTACAGGAGGCACTAACCCAGCTGTACGGTCCTGGTACTGAACTGGACCAGCTGAGCTGGAGGAGAATTGTCCGCCTGCAACTATGGAGGGAGAGGCTTCAACAAGAAAAGGATTGTGATGGAAAGGTCCTCCCACAGATGATGAGAAGTACTGAGTCCGGTGGGACTTGCGAGTGCCTTTCCAGGGAGAGCAGCCCATGGAGGAATGGCTATCGGAACTAGATGGACTGGTCCAGGCAGAGATGTGGGTGGAGGACAGCTACCGGGCCCTCCGATGGCTCGCTATGCAAGCACGACCATGGCTGGAGGATTGCTCCCCCACAGAGGGCTTTGGCTTCGGTGGCCCTGGATTACTATTGGAAAAGTTGACAGAGGACCTAGAATTTGGGAGCTGGGTGAAACTGAGAGTAAAGAACATTGGCCTCTCCCGAGAGCAGCTGTTGGATCTCTCGGGGATACCCTGGCTGGTATCCAATATGGTATCGCTTATTTTCCAAGAATAGGAACTGGAAAAGGCATACAAGAGGCTGCTAGACTGAGTTCAGCAGCATGCCACGGAGTCTGCATGGAGCTGTGGTGCAGCACTCTGGGAATCATGGAGGTTGGCCTCAGATGAGTGGCAACAGAGCATAAGCGATGACGAGCTGCTAGATACAGATCAGTAGCCTGGCCCCGAGCTTAAAGACTTGAACAAGGGAGCCACCCCAGCAGAAGCACTGGCAACAGGCCAGAGAGCCGCCGGCCTCTGCCCAGCACCTGTAACAGCTCCAGGAAACCAGGGAGAGGAGGTAGATGTCCTCCCTCCCCTTACACAGAACCCCTTCCTGGGAGAGGAGACAGTCGGTCTCTCTCCCCAGCTGCAGAGCCATACCCTGGGAGTGGAAGTAGTCGTCCTCCCTCCCCTTACACAGAACCCCTTCCTGGGAGAGGAGACAGTCGGTCTCTCTCCCTAGCGGCAGAGCCAGGAGCAGGGAGAGGAGACAGTCGGTCTCTCTCCCCAGTGGCAGAGCCATCCCCTGGGAGTGGAGGTAGTCGTCCTCCCTCCCCGTAAGCAGAACCCCTTCCTGGGATAGGAGACAGTTGGCCTCTCTCCCCAGCAGCAAAGCTAGGAGCAGGGAGAGGAGACAGTCGGTCTCTCTCCCCAGCGGTGGAGCCATCCCCTGGGAGCGGAGGTAGTCATCTTCCCTCCCCGTAAGCAGAACCCCTTCCTGGGGGAGGAGAAAGTTGGTCTCCCTCCCCAGCAGCAGAGCAGTTTCCCATGGAGCGGAGGTTGCAGACCTCCCTCCCCAGCAGTAGATCTACTTCTCGGGAGAAGAGACAGGCGGTCTCTCTCCTCAGTAGCTTGGCAGGGTCTCTACCCTATTCTCGTCCCGGAGTATTTCTCACAGGGGGGTACCCGCTCATGCAGTTGGTGCCACAAGTTAGGGCACCCGAGTTTTGCCTGCCCCACCAACGAGCAACTTCCACCTGCAGTCGGGAAACCGGCAATGGCTTTGTTGGATACCCGCCCCTGCATTTGGTGCCACCAGTTTGGGCACCCGAGTCTTGCCTGCCCCACCAAGGAGCAACCTCAACCTACAGTCTGGGGTGGGGATACAGCCGGGAAACCAGCAATGGCTTTGTTTGTGGGTGGGTCAGTCGGTACTAAACAGAGTGTCACAGAGAGAGGCAGAGTGGCCCTCCACTTCTCGGTTGCTGGGAGAGGTTATCCCATCACTCCTGAGCTTGGGACATTGCATTATGTGACTATCCCTGCACCCAGGGCGCAGGATATAAATGCCAGCAGGAACCCCCCAGGATGCCCCAAGCTCAGGAGTGATGGGATAACCTCTCCCAGCAACCGAGAAGTGGAGGGCCACCGTCGGACAGCCCCAGGCCGACCTGTTAAGGGTCTAGCCGGGTCTGCCGAACTGGAGGGGGGGAGATGTCACGGATACCAGACAGCTAAGGATACCCCCCACCCCACCCCCCTACAACCTCACCCTGTTGTTTCTCTGTGGTTTTGGGCTCCACAGAGCAACCACAATCTCTGGAAGCTTGTGTTTGCTTGTCTTGTGAAGAGCTGGTGTATGACCAGGAAAAACCCTCCTAGGTTGGCCGGGCTCCTGGAACTCCCGGCCGGCCACCTCACAGCGGACACCCGCCTAACTCCTCTCAGGCTGGCTGGGCTCCTGGAGCTCCCGGTCGGCCACGGGACGGCGGGATACCCACTAACTTTGCCCCTGGTCGTTCCAGCAGCCCTTTGCCCAAAAGCTTCGCTCTTTTGGGAATTGGTAGCCCCTAAGGAGGACAAGAGCTGGGGGAATTATCGGAGGGGAGCTCCTTTTGGAACCGTGGGTTTTGGACACCCCTAACCCCCATAACTTCAACGGACTATAACTCCAGTCCCCAGTAATGAATCACGCTGATTTTTGGACTGTGGCAGCTTTAAAATGACACCCTGGAAGTGTCGCTCCACCGGGATCACCCCGAAACCGCCACCCCTAGGTACTGGGATTATGTGGGACTGTTGTTCCTATGGAGGTGCCGGGCTGTCTGGAGCGGCGGGGATGGCGGGAAAATTGTGGGATTGTCCTGTCTTATCAATATAAGATGTGTGTATAATAAAATGTGTGTTTTCAATAAAATCAGTTCTTATTTCACCTAAATGCTAGTCTGTCTAGTCATTTAGGTGGGCTCCTGCTAGAATCACTTTCCTGGGCTACATAGCAGTCTGTTCTAGGCAGAGAAAGGACCGGGCAGAGCTACCCAGTCTGGGTAGCTGGAGTATGCCACAGGGTGGGACCCTGAATACTGGTGCTGTCGGGTATCAGGGGTGGCTACAGGCTGTGGTCACTTGCCAACTACATAGCTGCAGTCGGCAGGGAGGAAGCAGAACCAATTTGGCGGAGCTACCCAGTTGGGGTAGCCGGGGTATCCGTCACATGGGTCTTTCAGATTTTTGTTGAGAAATGAGGCTCTGAGTATTTTTTCCTTAAAGGTATAATAATGCAGTCTGATTATGACATCTCTGGGAGTACCTGATGTAGCATTTCTAGGGAGTAAAGCTTGGTGAGCTCTGTCTATGAGTGATTCCTGGTTTTGTAGCTTTCCAAGAAGTTCTTTGAATAGGCCCATCAGGAAGCCAGGCAATTCTGCAGGTCCTACTTCCTCAGGGATACCTCAGATACTGATATTATTATGGCATGACCTGTCTTCCAGGTCCAGAATTTTGGATTCCAAGTCTGAGATCATGTCTGCTAGAGATTGAGTATAGGAGAGAAGATTGGTATGATCTTCGTGAAGGTCTTCATGCTTTCTCTCTAGTTGTTTAGTACAGTCTCCCAGGGATGACTCTATTAAGCTCCGTAACTAAAGTCTTAAGATCCTGTTTAAGAGAGGAGTAGTGAGAGTCTATTTTATCAGAGAGTACTTTGATAGAATCCAAAATAGATGAATATCCTGGAAATGATCTGTCAGTATGGTGGGTGTCAGGTCTGTGTGTACCCTTAGATGAAAAGGTAGATTCCCTGAAGTCTTCGTCTGATACATCCTGATCATATTGGATTTTTCTGTTAAAATGGTCTGCAGTTCTTTTAGGTACATCAGACTGCTTTTGTTTTTTCTTTTGAGAATGAGCCATGGTGATGTTTAAGATATTTGCCTTAGGTGTTGTTATGTTACAGGTATATAACACTTCTTGTGTATGAGAGAGACAAAAAGTCTGACACTCCCTGTGTGGTGGAGTTAATCCATCATTTCCTTTCTAGGTTGTGATGTAAAATAGGTAGGATATAGGGTTTATGTGATAGTGACTTGATTGAAAATCTAGGGAAGCGAAGAGATAACTGTCTCTCTCCTGGGGAAGTGCTCCTCTAGGGCGATGTAGGAAAAAGGGAATTGGGATATGACCCATGGGCAGAGTGGGCCTATGGGAAAGGAAAGAGAGAAACCAGGTGTACTAACTCTCTGGAGAGCGTATTATTAGGAGATTTAGATTAGATAGAGCTGACTGTGGGTTCCACAGAGGAAGTGTTGAGCCTTGTAGTCTGATTAAGCAAGGCCGACTAACCTGTGGGCCCAAAATGCAAATATATAGCCATGTGGCGAGAGCTCCGAGAAATAAATTGGCAGTTCAAGCGCCTTCATAGTCTGGGTGAGTTGGGAAGTCAACTCCTGTGTAGAAGCAATTGATGCAATGGTAAAGTACCCTGTTTTCTTATATATACAATATATATATATATATATATATATATATATATATATGTATATATATATATATATATATATATATATATTTATTTATATATATATATATATATATATATATATATATATGTACTGTATGTGTTTTACAGAAGAAATAGAACATACTCTGCTATGTGAAGAACATTGTAATGTGAAATATTCATATTTGATTTTGGGTTAGTGCACTTTGGTTAATCACGATCGTGTTTGCGCGTGAGTAGGGTGTTTCCACTTTCGCACTCCATTGAAGTCTATGGGGAAATACATTCAGATTTTTGGGTGCATCGGGTTAGCGCTCATGCAAAAGCTTTTTAATTTCAACTTGTAATATCCACGCTACCCAACACATGCAAAAAGCTTACATTGAGCAAAGTTAAAGGGACAGTCTACACCAGAATTTTTATTGTTTTAAAGGATAGATAATCCCTTTATTACCCATTCCCCAGTTTTGCATAACCAGCACAGTTATATTAATATACTTTTAACCTCTGTGATTATCTTGTATCTAAGCCTCTGCAAACTGTCCCTTTATTTCAGTTCTTTTGACAGACTTGCAGTTTAGCCAATCAGTGCCTGCTCCCAGATAACTTCACATGCACGAGCACAGTGTTATCTATATGAAACACACCCTCTAGTGGTGAAAAACTGTTAAAATGCATTCTGAAAAGAGGTGGCCTTCAAGGTCTAAGAAATTAGTATATGAACCTTCTAGGTTAAGCTTTCAACTAAGATTACCAAGAGAACAAAGCAAAATTGGTGATAAAAATAAATTGGAAAATTGTTTAAAATTACATGCTCTATCTGAATCATGAAAGTTTATTTTGGCCCAGACTGCCCATTTAACGCGGGAGCGCTAATTTGGCCCCACTCAAAACCTAGCCCTGTTGGATCCAAGTGGATATCTGAAAATTCACCCATACAATGCACTGACAACATCAGTGATCACATTTCATCTTATCGCAAGTTATTAAATGAATATTAAAGGGACAGTCAACACAAAAATGTATTTAATACCCATTCCCCAGCTTTGCAAAACCAACATGGTTATATTAAAGGGGCAGTTAAGTCAAAATTAAACTTTCATGATTTGGATAGAGCATGCAATTTTAAACAACTTTCCAATTTAATTCTGTTATCAAATTTGCTTTGTTCTCTTGGTATCTTTCATTAAAGAGTAAAACTAGGTAGGCTCATAAGAGCTCAGGAGTGTGCATGTGTCTTTACTACTTTGCAACATTATTTGTAGCTTTGTTATACAATGTTGCAAAACTGCTGCCATAGAGTACTATAGACACGTGCACACTCCTGAGCTCTTATGAGTTCTTATGAGCCTACCTAGTTTTACTTGTTAATAAAAGATACCAAGAGATCAAAGCAAATTTGATAACCAAAGTAAATTGGAAAGTTGTTTAAAATTGCCTGCTCTATCCAAATCATGAAAATTTAATTTTGACTATACTGTCCCTTTAACATACTTTATAACCATTAAACCTCTAAATTTCTGTCTGTTTCTAAGTGCTCTTCATACTCCCTTAGCTACAGGGATTGCTACAGAAGGAAGAGGTTCACCTACTGGAGCCTGGTCGTAGGTCCAGGGCGCATAGCAGACGGCGAGATACCAGCCCAGCAGCGGTGGTTCATAGAGACTGCGTTACTTATGGTGGCTACGCAGTAGTTATAGTGTCTACGGTGCTGCTGCTCCTTTGGGTAGCGCTAGGAGCATCCTTTTCTACGGTCCAACTTCAAGCCAGCCTGGAGGCAACCGTAACACCACTCTCTGCAGATTTGCGGCCAATCGGGCGCTAGCAGGGGGTGTCAATGCGATCGGGCTGATTGCTGTCCGCCACTCAGAGGCGGCGGACTAGTTAAGGAGCAGTGGTCTTAAGACTGCTGCTTCTTAACTGCTGTTTCCGGCTAACCTGAAGGCTCGCACGGAAACAGGGGGATGAGGGGCCATTCAGACCATGATCATTCGGCCCCATTGAGTTCAACAGCCAAAGGCACTTGATAAATGCTCAGGAGCTACAGACTGGCTGATAACATATATGGGCTATACTTGAAAAACAAGATGGTGTAGCCCGTGCCAACAACAGCAACATCCCTTCTGATGACAATGAATCCACATCAAGTAGTAAATTATACTGAATATGCTATTCTTATCAATATTTAAATTTAAAAACAAAAATAAAAAGTATCTATAAATATAACCAGTTGTGAAATCAATAGATATCTATATCAATGTATACCTTTCAGTAAATGACCTTGAAAATTATTTTTATAAAAAAAAAAAAAGCCAAACTATCAAATTGGAAAACACACACGTACTCAATTGACCCCATTAACCCTATAATCCCCCTATGAAAAAAAATCACTAACTGATGTGATGTTGCATGCTGGTCATGTTGTCAATGTTTATAAATGGCTGTGGAGGCAATAGGAATGTAATTTAAGGTAAAAAGAGAACAAATCCAAAATTTTAGATTTGTGCTGTTGTTTTGTTTGGTGCAGTTCTGGCGTTTGTTGATCGACAGCGATTATTGATAGCTCAGGGTGCCGTTGTATGGAGAGAGACACAGAGAGGGGGAAAAGGATAGAGACAGAGAGAGAGACAGAGAGAGAGAGACAGAGGGGTCTATCTATCAAGCTCTGATGCAATGCTGAATACGGAGAGCGTATTGCTCTCCGTATTCAACGATGTCTTGCGGACCTGATCCGCACTGTTGGATCAGGTCTGGAAGACATTTGTTAAATTGGCCTCAGAGGGTCAATTTATTAATGTGCGAGTGGACATGATACGATGTAATGTATCATGTTCGCTGCACATCGATAAATGCTGACAGCATACGCTGTCGGCATTTATCATTGCACCAGCAGTTCTTGTGAACTGCTGGTGCAATTCCGCCCATGTAGATTTGCGGCCAATCAGCCGCTAGCAGGGGGTGTCAATCAACTCGATCGTATTCGCCGGGAAACACGGGGCATCAAGCTCCGTGCGAAGCTTGATAAATTGACCCCAGAGAGAGAGAAAGAGGGAGAAAAAGCGAGAGACAGAGAGAGAGAGACAGAGAGGGGGAAAAGAGAGAGACAGAGAGAGACAGAGAGGGGGAAAAAAGAGAGACAGAGGGAGAGACAGAGAGGGAGAGAAAGAGAGACAGAGAAATGTCTACATTAAAGGGACAGGAAACCTCAAAATTTTCTTTCATTATTCGCAAAGAACATACAATTTTTAACAACTTACCAACTTACTTCTATTGTAAAATTTGCTTCATTTTCTTGTTATCCTTTACTGAAGGAACAGCATTGCCCTAATGGCAGCTAGCTGAACACATCTAGGGAGCCAATCACAGGAGACACATGTGTGCAGGCACCAATTAGCAGCTAGCTTCCACTAGTGTATGATATGTGCGTATTCTTTTTCAACAAGGGATACCAAGAGAACAAAGCACATTTGAAAATAGAAGTGAATTTAAAAGTATCTTTAAATTATATGCTATATCTGAATCATGCAAGTTTGACTTTCTATCACTTTTAATGACTGTAGCTTATGACTCGCAGAAATTAACCTTTTGCAGGGATTAAACACATGAAGCATGAATCTCTAAAGCTCTTGTGATTGGCTCCCTAGATGTGTTCAGACTGGCAAGATGAACAAGTTTTGTCAGTAAGGCGGCAGGTTTCCAGTATTCAACTAAACAGTCCAGTATTTGAGCAGGCTGTCCAGTAAAATTATCACAAAAATACTGGAATTCACTAATACAGTAAACAGAGCAATTAAGCCTTGAGTGTGAACTAAATAATTATCAACAAACTTATTATCAAAATAAATTAATTAAACTGTTATAGTTCTTCATAAAATCACAAGGAAATGTTCCACATATGCTATTAAATCTTTAAAAAGAATAGCCAGCATGTTCCAGGTCAGGATATACTCATTTCTTTGTGGACTATATTAATCCTTGTATAAATCCTTCCTGTGCAACTGTCGTCGTGAAAATTTCCCCCAAAATAAGCAGAAACCAATTACAAACACAACAGAGCAACCGGATTCAAAGTTAAAAAGTAAATATTTATTTTAAACTGACACATGAATAAATTCACTTACTAGATAAAAACAACGTCAACCTCATCAAAGGCTGTATCTATCAAACAGTCCGCACACAGGATCAGAGATGAAGGGAATGCAGTGAAAGGTCCTCAAGGGATATTGGACTTCAACGGTAATAGCACCTCCCACTCCTTGCGACTCTGACTGTGTTCACTTTGTGTAGTGCAGTTCTGCTACCTATGCGTTTTGTCTGTCTTTGGTGCAGATTTTCTCAAGGGTCACCCCAGATCATCACCAATCCTTCACCAAATGTCACAGTGAGTGTGAGACACTGTGGCTTGTAGACCTCTCCAGGGGTCTATTTATTATAGTGTGGTCGGACATGATACGATGTAGTGTATCATGTCTGCCGCACATCGATAAATGCTGACAGCATACATTGTCGGTATTTATCATGGCAGCAGCAGTTCTTCTGAACTGCTGGTGCAATACCACCCCTTGCAGATTCATGGCCAATCGGCCGCTAGCAGGGGGTGTCAATCAACCAGATCGTATTCGATCGGGTTGATTTCTGTCCGCCGCCTCAGAGCAGGAGGACAGGTTATGGAGCATCTGTCTTTAGAAGGCTCACCGGAAACAAGGGGCAAGCGCTAACAAGAGAATGAAGCATATTTGATAATAAAAGTAAATTTGAAAGTTGTTTAAAATTGTGTGTTCTGTCTAAATCATGAAGTACATTTTTGGGGTTTCCTGTCCCTTTAAGTCCGGTCACGACCATTTGTTGCGTTTGGAGCACTTTGTAGCCCCTCTCCTGCACTTATCAAACAGCGCTGGTGACCAAGTGGTCTGGAATCACCAGGGGAATCTGGGAATAAATTGTGATGTCACCAAGCCCTGGAAACCTGGAAGTGATGGGTACATATACAGAGCTTAAATAGACAGTGTGCTTTAAAGGGACAGTCTACACTAAAATTGTTATTATTTAAAAAGATAGATAATGCCTTACTACCCATTCCCCAGCTTTGCACAACCAACATTGATATATTAATATACTTTATAACTTTTAAACGTCTAAATTTCTGCCTGTTTCTAAGCCACTATAGGCAGCCTCTTAATCACATGATTTTGTATTTGCTTTACACAGCAGGGGCCTGCTAGTACAACACAGTACTAAATGCAAGTCAATAGATAATAAATAAAAAGTCATGCGATCAGGGGGCAGTCTGCAGAGGCTTAGCTTCAAGGTAATCACAGAGGTAAAAAAGTATATTAAAGGGACACTGAACCCAAATGTATTCTTTCGTGATTCAGATAGAGCAGCAATTTTAAGCATCTTTGTAATTTACTCCAATTATCACATTTTCTTTATTCTCTTGGTATCTTTATTTGAAAGTAAGTTTAGATGCCGGCCCATTTTTGGTGAACAACCTGGGTTATTCTTGCTGATCTGAATCACAAAAGAAAAAAATTGGGTTCTGTGTCCCTTTAATATAACCGTGTTGGTTATGCAAAACTGGGGAATGGGTAATACAGGGATTATCTATCTTTTAAAACAATAAATATTCTATTGTAGTCTGTCCCTTTAAAATTGGTTTCCATTTACTAGTTATACTAGCTGCAGAATTTAAAGAGTTTGCTCAAAGATCAATATTTCGAGAGAATAATAGAAAATAAACATTTTAGCACCTCTCTGCCACACACCCCACTCGGAATGTGATTTTATCTAAACATTCTTGTTTGCATAGCTACTGAAAATTTCAGTGCAGGTGGGGATACAACAGGTAAAATCAGCTATTTCAAATGTCAAAATAAAGGTAAATGATCAATTTGTAAACAACTTAATACACTACAGAAGGTAGAATGGATCAATGGGAACACATTAAATGGAAGAAAAAAAGTTACATTACACTGGTTTTATGTCCCTTTAATACAGGGGCGAGGTAATGGAGAGGGGGGGGATTAATTTAACAGAATTTTTTTTAATGCTTAGTTGAAATTCAGATTAAGCGTTATTGCGTTGTCTATTTATGATGCACGTGTTAATAATGAATTTCTTCTGTATTTCATGGTCCTATCTATCTATCTATCTATCTATCTATCTATCTATCTATTTATCTTATATCTATGTATCTATCGATCAATCAATCTATCTGTATGTCTGTCTGTCTATCTATCTAGGGGCCTTTTGCGGGGCATTGTCCCAAAGTAATCAGCTCTTTTACCTGTAATCTAATCCCCCTATACCGCCGCCACCTATATTAAATATATTAACCCCTAATCTAATCCCTCTACACCGCAGCCACCTATATTAAATATATTAACCCCTAATCTAATCCCCCTACACCGCCGCCACCTATATTAAATATATTAACCCCTAATCTGACCCCCCTACACCGCCGCCACCTATATTAACTATATTAACCCTAATTATATTAGGATTAATATAGTTAATATAGTTATTATATTATATATATTAACTGTATTAACCCTATCTAACTCTAACACCCCTAACTTAATTATTATTAAAATAAATTAAACCGCCACTTCCGGACCCCGCCGCCAGCTACATATGTCTTACCCCCTAATCTGACCCCCCTACACTGCCGCCAGCTACATTAAATGTTTTACCCCCTAATGTGAGCCCCCTACCCTGCCGCCACCTACATTAACTATATTACCCCTTAATATGATCCCCCTACACCACAGCCACCTATTTAAACTATATTACCCCCTAATATGATCCCCCTACACCGCCGCCACCTATTTAAACTATATTAACCCCTAATATGATCCCCCTACATCGCCGCCACCTATTTAAACTATATTAACCCCTAATGTGAGCCCCCTACACCGCCGCCACCTATATTATATGTACTACCCCCTAATCTGACCCCCTTACACCGCCGCAACCTATATTAAAAGTATTAACCCCTAATCTAATCCCCTTATACTGCCGCCACCTATATTAAATTTATTAACCCCTAAAATACTAAAATTCCCCTACCACTAAACCTAAGTCTAACCCTACAAATAGTCCTGAAAAGGGCCTTTTGCGTGGCATTGCCCCAAAGTAACCAGTTCTATTACCAGCCCTTAAAAGGGCCTTTTGCGGGGCATTGTCCCAAAGTAATCAGCTCTTTTACCTGTAATCTAATCCCCCTATACCGCCGCCACCTATATTAAATATATTAACCCCTAATCTAATCCCTCTACACCGCAGCCACCTATATTAAATATATTAACCCCTAATCTAATCCCCCTACACCGCCGCCACCTATATTAAATATATTAACCCCTAATCTGACCCCCCTACACCGCCGCCACCTATATTAACTATATTAACCCTAATTATATTAGAATTAATATAGTTAATATAGTTATTATATTATATATATTAACTGTATTAACCCTATCTAACTCTAACACCCCTAACTTAATTATTATTAAAATAAATCTAAATAATATTAACCCCTTAAGGACCAGCGACGTACCCTGTATGTCGCTGGCCTTTTTTTGGGACTTGATTGTTTTATAGCACGGTCTTGCCACCAGCGTTAAGACTGCTCTATTCCACAAAACCTGCTGGAGGGAGTGCATTAATAGTGTGTTCTTGCTAGACTTGTGCTATTATGTCCTGAAAAAACCCTTAACAACCAGTAACATACAGGGTACATTGTGGTCATTAAAGGGTTAATAATATTAACTAAATTATTCCTGTAATTCTATTGGCTATTCTAATCAGCCAATATAATTACAGTAGCTCTTATTCTATTGGCTATTCAAATCAGCCAAAAGAATTAAAGTAGCTCGCATCTGATTGGCTGATTTGAATTTGAAGGCTCAAATCAGCCAATAGGAATTCAAGGGACGCCATTTTTAATTGCGTACCTTGAATTCCTATTCAGTGTACGGCGGCGATCGTATGAAGAGGATCCTCCACGCTCCGGCTCCGGTCATCAGTTCCAGCGTCGCCAATCTTCAGTTCCAGATGGACGGTCTTCAGCTCCGCGGTCATCGGTCTTCAACTTCTCTGCTCCGCGCCGGCTGGATCCTGGAAGAAGAAGAGGTCGCCGCCTGGAACAGGACCTTCTCCGCCGGTCTTCAGGACAGGTAAGGAGCACTTGGGGGTTAGACTTAGGTTTTTTTAATGGGGGATTGGGTTGGTTAGAGTAGGGGTATGTGGGTGGTGGGTTGTAATGGGGGGGTTGTTCTTTTTTTTACAGCTAAAAGAGCTGATTACTTTGGGGCAATGCCCCACAAAAGGCCCTTTTAAGGGCTGGTAATAGAGCTGATTACTTTTGTATTTTAGATTAGGGTAGGGAAATTTTTTAATTTAGGGGGACTTTGTTATTTTATTAGGGGGCTTAGAATAGGTGTAATTAGCTTAAAATTATTGTAATCTTTTTTTTATTTTTTGTAATTTAGTGTTTGTTTTTGTAATTTAGTTTAGTGTATTTAATTGTATTTTAGTTTAGATATTTTTAGTTTATTTAATTAATTTATTGATAGTGTAGTTGTATTTGTAACTTAGATTAGGATTTATTTTACAGGTAAATTGGTAATTATTTTAACTAGGTAGCTATTAAATAGTTATTAACTATTTAATAGCTATTGTACCTAGTTAAAATAAATACCAAGTTACCTGTAAAATAAATATAAACCCTAAAATAGCTACAATGTAATTATTAATTATATTGTAGCTATCTTAGGGTTTATTTTATAGGTAAGTATTTAGTTTTAAATAGGAATAATTTAGTTAATATTATTAATATTATTTAGATTTATTTTAATAATAATTAAGTTAGGGGTGTTAGAGTTAGATAGGGTTAATATATTTAATATATATAATATAATAACTATCGCCTAGATTTAGAGTTCTGCGTTAGCCGTCAAAAGCAGCGTTAAGGGCTCCTAACGCTGCTTTTTACTACCCGCTGGTATTTAGAGTCAGCCAGGAAAGGGTCTAACGCTCGCTTAATGCATCCTTTTTCCATTACGCTTTGATATTTTTCTGATATTTTTCTGATTTTCCATTACGCTTTGACCACTAGGGGTCATCTATCAGAGCTAAGGGTTTATTAGCAGTAGGCGCTAAGTGTAATCTCCCACAAAGGGTCTAACGCTCACTTCAAAGCCACGACTTTTCCATACCGCAGATCCCCTTACGCCAATTGCGTAGCCTATCTTTTCAATGGGATCTTCCAAGCGCCGGTATTTAGATTCTTGGCTGAAGTGAGCGGTACACCCTCTACCGACAAGACTCCATCCGCAGAAAAAAGTCAGTAGTTAAGAGCTTTCTGGGCTAACGCCGGTTTATAAAGCTCTTAACTACTGTGCTCTAAAGTACACTAACACCCATAAACTACCTATGTACCCCTAAACCGAGGTCCCCCCACATCGCCGCCACTCTAATACATTTTTTTAACCCCTAATCTGCCGACCGCACACCGCCGCCACCTACATTATCCATATGTACCCCTAATCTGCTGCCCCTAACATCGCCGACACCTACATAATATTTATTAAACTCTAACCTGCCCCCCCAATGTTGCCGCTACCTACCTACACTTATTAACCCCTAATCTGCCGACCGGACCTCGCCACTACTCTAATAAATGTATTAACCCCTAAACCGCCTCACTCCCGCCTCAAAAACTCTATAATAAATATTATTAACCCCTAATCTGCCCTCCCTAACATCGCCGACACCTAACTTCAAGTATTAACCCCTAATCTGCCGACCGGACCTCGCCGCTACTCTAATAAATGTATTAACCCCTAAAGCTAAGTCTAACCCTAACACCCCCCTAAGTTAAATATAATTTTAATCTAACGAAATAAATTAAATATTATTAACTAAAGTCTTCCTATTTAAAACTAAATACTTACCTGTAAAATAAACCCTAATATAGCTACAATATAACAAATAATTATAGTCTCGCTATTTTAGGATTTATATTTATTTTACAGGCAACTTTGTATTTATTTTAACTAGGTACAATAGCTATTAAATAGTTATTTACTATTTAATAGCTACCTAGTTAAAATAATTAAAAAATTACCTGTAAAATAAATCCTAACCTAAGTTACAATTAAACCTAACACTACACTATCAATAAATAAATTAAATCAATTAACTACAAGTACCTACAATTAAATAAACTAAACTAAATTACAAAAAAAACCCCACTAAATTACAAAAAATAAAAAAAGATTAAAAGAATTTTAAGCTAATTACACCTACTCTAAGCCCCCTAATAAAATAACAAAGCCCCCCAAAATAAAAAAATTCCCTACCCTAATCTAAATTAAAATAGTTAACAGCTCTATTACCTTACCAGCCCTTAAAAGGGCTTTTTGCGGGGCATGCCCCAAAGAAATCAGCTCTTTTGCCTGTAAAAAAAACACAATACCACCCCCCAACATTACAATCCACCACCCACATACCCCTACTCTAACCCAAACCCCCCTTAAATAAACCTAACACTACCCCCCTGAAGATCTCCCTACCTTGAGTCGTCTTCACCCAACCGGGCCGAACTCTTCATCCGATGGACCAAAAAAAGACATCCGGAGCGGGAGAAGTCTTCATCCTATCCGGGCAGAAGAGGACATCCAGACCGGCAGACATCTTCATCCAAGCGGCATCTTCTATCATTATCCATCCGACGAGGAGCGGTTCCATCTTCAAGACCTCCGGCGCGGAACATCCTTCTTCAACGACGACTACCCGACGAATGAAGGTTCCTTTAAGTGACGTCATCCAAGATGGCGTCCCTCGAATTCCGATTGGCTGATAGGATTCTATAAGCCAATCGGAATTAAGGTAGGAAAAATCTGATTGGCCGATTGAATCAGCCAATCAGATTCAAGTTCAACCTGATTGGCTGATCCAATCAGCCAATCAGATTGAGCTTGCATTCTATTGGCTGATCGGAACAGCCAATAGAATGCAAGCTCAATCTGATTGGCTGATTGGATCAGCCAATCGGGTTGAACTTGAATCTGATTGGCTGATTCAATCAGCCAATCAGATTTTTCCTACCTTAATTCCAATTGGCTGATAGAATCCTATCAGCCAATCGGAATTCGAGGGACGCCATCTTCGATGACGTCACTTAAAGGAACCTTCATTCGTCGGGTAGTCGTCGTTGAAGAAGGATGTTCCGCGCCGGAGGTCTTGAAGATGGAGCCGCTCCTCGTCGGATGGATGAAGATAGAAGATGCCGCTTGGATGAAGATGTCTGCCGGTCTGGATGTCCTCTTCTGCCCGGATAGGATGAAGACTTCTCCCGCTCCGGATGTCTTCTTTTGGTCCATCGGATGAAGAGTTCGGCCCGGTTGGGTGAAGACGACTCAAGGTAGGGAGATCTTCAGGGAGCCCAAACTGCCCCATTGTTTCCTATGGGGATATCGTGCACGAGCACGTTTTTCAAGCTAGCCGCTACCGTAAACAACGCTGGTATTGAGAGTTGAAGTTGCGGTAAATATGCCTGTACGCTCCCTTTTTGGAGCCTAACGCAGCCCTTCAGAGAACTGTAAATACCAGCGTTGTTTAGAAGCAGTGCTAGAAAAAAAACACGCGTAGCTAACGCACCCCTTTGGACGCAAAACTCTAAATCTAGGCATAAATTAACTATATAATTATATTAGGGTTAAGGTGGCGGCGGGGTAGGGGGCTCACATTAGGGGGTAATAATTTTAATATAGATGGGGGCGGTGTAGGGGGATTACATTAGGGGTTAATAATTTTAATGTAGGTGGCGGCAGTGTAGGGGGATCACATTAGGGGGTTAGACATTTAATGTAGGTGGCGGCGGGGTTCGGGAGCGGCGGTTTAGAGGTTAAACACTTTATTAGGGATTGCGGCGGGGGATCGCAGTTGACAGGTAGATAGACATTGCGCATGCGTTAGGTGTTAGGTTTTATTTTGCAGCCAGTTTAGGGAGCTATGGGGCTCCAATACTCAGCGTAAGGCTTACTACGCCTGCAATTTGTGGTGAGGTTAAAATGGAGTAGGCTTTCTCCATTTTCACCACGTAAGTCCTTACGCTGTATATTGGATACCAAACTGCGCAGGGTTTGGTATACCTGTCTATGGGCCAAAAAACTACGGCCGAAGGCAGAAATATACGAGCGTAACTTCTATGTTACGCTGTATATGTGATACCAAACCCGCACAATATTTGGCATCGCCGGCTTTTGCGGGTGACAATTGATATCGGATCGCGGCCCTAATATTTATCTATTATCTATCCTCAAAATCATTATACAGAGCAAAATGTATATTTTTACACTTGCTTACTTCTGGGTCACCTTTTGGGGGGGTCCCAAAAATATGTTGCATTAGGGTCGTCTGTTGAGTAGGTCCTTTACTGTAGGTAAATATTCACCAACCTCTCTGGATAATGAAGAGAAGGTGAATTTTACAAAGGTAAAGTTAGGAAAAATAGACAATGTAAATAATGTACGCACACTGCATTTCCCCCCTGAGATTAAAGGGACAGTCAACACTACAATTGTTATTGTTTTAAAATATAGATAATCCCTTTACTACCCATTCCCCAGCTTTGCACAACCAACATTGTTATTTATTTTTAATATACTTTATAACATTTAAACCTTTAAATGTCTGCCTTTTACTAAAACACTATAGACAGACTCTTATCACATGCTTTTTTATTTGCTTTTCCCAACAGGAGACAGTGAGTTTAAGTGGGCCATATAGATAACAATGTGCTCATGCCCGTGTAGTTATTTAAGAGTAAGCACAACACAGCATTAATTGGCTAAAATGCAGATGCTTAGATACAAGGTAATCACAGAGGTAAAAAAAGTGTATTAATATAACTGTGTTGGTTATGCAAAACTGGGGAATGGGCAATAAAGGGATTATCTATCTTTTAAAACAATAAAATTCTGGCGTAGACTCTCCCTTTAAGGGTACATTCATGGTTACAAATAAAATTCTATTTTATTTATTTTTTTAAATCCTTGCAAAGGTGTTACATTTGTTGCACTTCAGATAATGATACAGCTAGTGAGCCTATCAGAAGCCAAAATAAATGCATATGACCAATCATTAGTCTTATCCTCATCTAGATCAGAACAGGGGGTTCAGCTTTGATTATTTGTTTAACCCTTTTGAAAAAGTTAAACACATGGCAAAATAGAGGAATTGGTTTAAACATGTAATGCAGTATCTAAAAAAAAGAGTATTCTCTTTTAAATAATCATTCTATGTGAGATTCAGTACCGCGTTTATTGTTATTCTGTTTTCCTGTAAACAATTTATTTTATTTGAAGGTACTTGGCACTTTCCTATCTCTAGTGTGTGTTATTAGGAAAATAAATAAATTGTAAATCTAGAAAAATTAGATCCAAGATTGGATTTTATTTAATTGTGTGCTAATTATTGTTAATAATTATTTTATCTTGGCGTTTTACTCTTGTAATATAATCCTATTAGAACTTTGACCCGACTCACTTTAACAGATTTATTTTGACTTATTTTACATTTATATTGAAGAGTATTAGATTAGATGTCTTTAAAATATTTATACTTAGCTATTTTTATACTAAATCCTCTTTATGAATACAATTCCCTCCCCAGTGCAATAAACTTCAACCAAATGTCTCTGTACTGCAATAAAAAATACCCAAAATTAATCTAGCTCAATAAACTCTAACAGCAATGTCCCCCTGACATTGTGGTTCAATAGATGTTGGAAGAATTGAGCGGGTGATCAAATATAAGGTTTCCTGGGGTATTATCAAGAAAACTGATTGTGGGGTCCTGTAAAAGGTTCTCTTTGGCATTATCAAGAAGAGTGAGGTTGGAGTCATGTAGAAGGTTATCTTGGGCATTATCAAGAAGAGTGAGGTTGGGGTCATGAAGAAGGATCTCTTGGGTGTTATCAAGAAGACTGAGGTTGAGGTTATGTAGAATGTTCTCTTGGGAATTATCAAGAACAATTGGTTTGGGGTAATGTAGAAGGTTCTCTTGGTTGCTAACAAGAAGGCTGAGGTTGGGGTTCATGTAGAAGGATATCTTGGGAGTTAGAAAGAAGACTAAGGTTGGGGTCATGTTGTAGGTTCCCTTGGCTGTTGTTAAGAAGTTGATGTTATATCTCATGTAGGACTCTCTCTTTGAGTGATGGTGAGGAGATTGTGGTGAGTCCGCATGTAGGGGTTTCCTTTGGGTGTGAAAGAAGTTTGAGCTCAGAGTTATGTAGAAATCTATTTGATGTTTACAAGAACATTTTATCCTACTTGCCGACTGCTGTCTCCATCTACTCAGCTTTTTTTTTTTAAACTATAGTGGTTCACTTCGAGTCTCTGCTATTGAGATAAAAGCCATTGATAGCTAAACTTTATAGTTTATCCCTTCACCTCTGTCACAGAGTGGAGGACGATATGGCTATAGTAGAGCAGGACTGCACTGCTATAGTAGCGTAGGACCATACAGCTATAGTATTGCAGGACTGTACAGCTATAGTAGCACAGGACTGTATAGCTATAGTAGTACAGGACCATACAGACGATATGTCTATAGTAGAGCAGGACCGCACTGCTATAGTAGCGTAGGACCATACAGCTATATTATTGCAGGACTGTACAGCTATAGTAGCGCAGGACTGTATAGCTTTAGTAGTACAGGACCATACAGCTATAGTAGTGCAGGACCGTACAGGTATAGTAGCACAGGACCATACAGCTATAGCAGCACAGGACTACACAGCTATAGTAGTGAAGGACCATGCCGCTATAGTAGTGCAGGACCGTACAGATATAGTAGCGCAAGACCTTACAGCTTTAGTAGCGCTGGACCACACAGCTAAAGTAGCTCAAGACCGTACATCTCTAGTAGCGCATGACCATTCAGCTGTAGTACTGCAGGACTACATCGCTATAGTAGTGCAGGACTGTAAAGCTATAGTAGCACAGGACGGTACAGATATAGTAGAGCAGGACCATACAGCTTTAGTAGCTCAGGTATAGAAGGTCAGGACTGTACAGCTATAGATGACTTGCGTTCTATAAAGAAACAAAAAGAAGAGGCGCTCTGGTGCAGATAATCCTTGGATACAAATGGATATATGCTAAAGTTCAGAGTAATACTCACAAGGATGTTTGCACATGCAGTGCAATAATATGTGAGCCGAAGCTTCAGAGCCGCTCGGCTGACTCGCTAAGGGTAAAATCAGCTGTTTTCTCGGTAATCAATTAGCCAACGATTCCAAAGGATTGGGGAAAAAAATTACCTATAACAGAAAATAGATACCGCCCTTGGTGCAGATTATCCCAGACACAGAACATACACACGGCGAATGTCGAATAGTTTGTACTCACAAGCGGAGTTTCACAAGCAGTGCAATATCAGGCGTGCCGAATCTTTCAAGAGCCGTTCGGCTGGCTCCCTGAGACCTGTACAGCTGCTCCTTATTGAACCAGGATCACTGGAAATGTAGTGGGGGATAGAAGTAGCTATGCCACTAGAAGTTAGTCCATACAAGGGATGAATAAGGCAACCTGTTATTGCACTGCATGTGCAAACATCCTTGTGAGTATTACTCTGAACTTTAGCATATATCCATTTGTATCCAAGGATTATTTGCACCAGAGCGCCTCTTCTTTTTGTTTCTTTATAGAACGCAAGTCATCTTTTTTCCAATATTTCTGGAGGGAGCAGATATCGTTTGGGACACCATTCCGGATTGGACACAACTTTATATTGGGACATTCACTTGCCTTAATGGATGTTTATTTCTCCACCATATGATTGTGGTGACTATATTTAATGTTATGTTATTGTATTTATAATTTTATAATTTACATCCGTTGTTTTTTGCCAGACATATACCTTAAGATTAAACTATAATTTTTACTGCCAACTGATTGGCTGAATACTTTTTAGACTTATTCCACAAAATAGCATAAACTAGGTGCACCTTATTCCTGGACTTACTACTCAGAACAAGTAGAGTCCCATTTGTTTTTCTGTACAGCTATAGTAGCACAGGACCGTAAAGCTATAGTAGCACAGGGCCATACAACTATAGTAGCGCAGAACTATACAGCTATAGTAGCACAGGACCACAAAGCTTTAATAGAGCAGGACCATACAGCTATAGTAGCGCAGGTCCATACATCTATAGTTGAACATACAGCTATAGTGGCTAAGGACCGTACAGCTATAATAGTACAGGACCATACAGCTATAGTAGCACAGGACCATACAGCTATAGTAGTGCAGGACCATACAGCTATAGTAGTGCAGGACCATACAGCTATAGTAGTGCAGGACCATACAGCTATAGTAGTGCAGGACCATACAGCTATAGTAGTGCAGGACCATACAGCTATAGTAGTGCAGGACCATACAGCTATAGTAGCGCAGGACCACACAGCTATAGTAGCAAGGGACCATACAGCTATAGTAGCACGGGACCATACAGCTATAGTAGCAAGGGACCATACAGCTATAGTAGCAAGGGACCATACAGCTATAGTAGCACAGGACCATACAGCTATATTAGTGTAGGATCATACAGCTATAGTAGCAAGAGACCATACAGCTTTATTAGCGCAGGACCATACAGCTATAGTAGCAAGGGACCATACAGCTATAGTAGTAGCACAGGAACATACAGCTATATTAGCGCAGGACCATACAGCTATATTAGCGCAGGACCATACAGCTATATTAGCGCAGGACCATACAGCTATAGTAGTACAGGACCATACAGCTATAGTAGCACAGGACCATACAGCTATAGTAGCAAAGGACCATACAGCTATAGTAGCACAGGACCATACAGCTATATTAGAGCAGGACCATACAGCTATAGTAGCAAGGGACCATACAGCTATAGTAGCACAGTATCATACACCTATATTAGCGCAGGACCACACAGCTATAGTAGCAAGGGACCATACAGCTATAGTAGCACAGGACCATACAGCTATATTAGCGCAGGACCATACAGCTATAGTAGCAAGGGACCATACAGCTATAGTAGCACAGGACCATACAGATATATTAGCGCAGGACCATACAGCTATAGTAGCAAATGACCATACAGCTACAGTAGCGCAGGATCATACAGCTATAGTAGCACAGGACCATACAGCTATAGTAGCGCAGGATAATACAGCTATAGTAGTGCAGGACCGTACAGGTATAGTAGCACAGGACCATACAGCTATAGCAGCACAGGACTACACAGCTATAGTAGTGAAGGACCATGCCGCTATAGTAGTGCAGGACCGTACAGATATAGTAGCGCAAGACCTTACAGCTTTAGTAGCGCTGGACCACACAGCTAAAGTAGCTCAAGACCGTACATCTCTAGTAGCGCATGACCATTCAGCTGTAGTACTGCAGGACTACATCGCTATAGTAGTGCAGAACTGTGAAGCTATAGTAGCACAGGACGGTACAGATATAGTAAAGCAGGACCATACAGCTTTAGTAGCTCAGGTATAGAAGGTCAGGACTGTACAGCTATAGTAGCACAGGACCGTAAAGCTATAGTAGCACAGGACCATACAACTATAGTAGCGCAGAACTATACAGCTATAGTAGCACAGGACCACAAAGCTTTAATAGAGCAGGACCATACAGCTATAGTAGCGCAGGTCCATACATCTATAGTTGAACATAAAGCTATAGTGGCTAAGGACCGTACAGCTATAATAGTACAGGACCATACAGCTATAGTAGTACAAGACCATACAGCTATATTAAAGCAGGACCATACAGCTATAGTAGCAAGGGACCATACAGCTATAGTAGCACAGTATCATACACCTATATTAGCGCAGGACCACACAGCTATAGTAGCAAGGGACCATACAGCTATAGTAGCACAGGACCATACAGCTATATTAGCGCAGGACCATACAGCTATATTAGTGCAGGACCATACAGCTATATTAGTGCAGGACCATACAGCTATAGTAGTACAGGACCATACAGCTATAGTAGCACAGGACCATACAGCTATAGTAGCAAAGGACCATACAGCTATAGTAGCACAGGACCATACAGCTATATTAGAGCAGGACCATACAGCTATAGTAGCAAGGGACCATACAGCTATAGTAGCACAGTATCATACACCTATATTAGCGCAGGACCACACAGCTATAGTAGCAAGGGACCATACAGCTATAGTAGCACAGGACCATACAGCTATATTAGCGCAGGACCATACAGCTATAGTAGCAAGGGACCATACAGCTATAGTAGCACAGGACCATACAGATATATTAGCGCAGGACCATACAGCTATAGTAGCAAATGACCATACAGCTATAGTAGCGCAGGATCATACAGCTATAGTAGCACAGGACCATACAGCTATAGTAGCGCAGGATAATACAGCTATAGTAGTACAGGACCATACAGCTATATTAACGCAGAACCATACAGCTATAGTAGCACAGGACCATACAGCTATATTAGCTCAGGACCAGCTATAGTAGCGCAGGATCATACAGCTATAGTAGCACAGGACAGTACAGCTATATTAGCTCAGGACCATACAGCTATATTAGAGCAGGACCATACAGCTATATTTATCGCAGAACTACACTGTAATAGTAGCACACGACCATTTATTTCACAATCTATAGCTATGTGCTCGTTTCTGTGTGCCTCTGCTATTGAGGTTAATGACAATGATAATGAAACTTCTTAGACTAGCCCAGTAGTGTACAGCTAAATAATAGTGCAGCACTAGAGTTTCCCATTGGCTGTACCACCCAACTTGTCTGAACATAGAAAAAAAACAGTGACTAGTCAAGGGGGCAGGCTGTAAGTAAGATAAATAGAAATATGGGGTTAAAAATATAAACAAATGGTTCAAGTGTAAAATATGTGGACATTATATACTTTTATATAAGTGATTTACAGGGCATAAAATCACAAAATGAAATTGCACTAATGTGTTTGTTTATTATATTATTGTACTATTACTTCTATATCTGAGACAGATACTCCTGAGAAACCACTACGGGAGAAAGTCTCTTGTCGACTGATCTAGATCTATCCTCTGAGACAGATCTGAATGTTCTCCATTCTATGGAAAATAGCAAAGGGAATGATGTCCATGAAAACCATCAGACCAATTCCCTCCATATAATGAGTCAGTTACTAAGGGTTGACAGAATAGTAAGTGATAGCAACACTAAGGAAATAAGAATGAAGGAAATGCAACAAACATTTCTAAATAGAGGCTATCCTCAAGCCTTAGTCAATAGACAACTAGCCAGTTTGAAAGAGAACATAACAGCAAAAAAGAAAGATACTAATGATGATAGATTGGTCCTGGTCACGCAATATATTCCTAATAGTGAGGAAATATCACTCATTGTAAGAAGACATTGGCACATATTGAAAGAATGTAATAAAGACATGGAGATCTTTAAAAATCCCCCACTCATGGAATACAGGGGGGTGAAAAACCTTAGGAACCAATTAACTAACACAGATGTAGGTTAGAAAAAGAAGGATAGCCAACTGTTTTCGGATAAAAAGAATCTAGGATGCTACCCCGGTTTGGGTTGTATGAGCTGTAGCTCCATAATTAAGGGAAAGTTCTTTTTCCATCCTAGAAAAGGTAAAAAATATGAAATTAAGGAATATTACACATGTGAATCTACATTTGTAGTGTATCTTATTAAATGTCCCTGTTCCCTGTTTTATGTTGTCCCGTTAGGGACAGTATGTGTCAACACCGTTCAAATATAAGGTGTAAGAAAACAGAAACCCTTGTTTCCAACATATTCTTAAAATGTGGACAACAAATCAGCCAATTGAGATGGCAAGTAATAGATAATGTAAATCCTCAAAGAAGTGGGGCTAACAGGGAAAAGCTTCTAAAAAGAAAGAAATGCTTTGGATACACAAGTTGGGGTGTATAACCCCTAAAGGCCTGAACAGGGAGTATGATTGGTCTGTTTTCCTGTAATCAACTCTAAGATAGACATAAGTACACAATTATAATCATGAAATTGATTATTAAAAATATCTAAATTAGGTAATTAAAAAATATGAACGTTATAATGTATACTAATGGAATTGTATTAGGGTATATATGAAGTGTAAGCGTTCTATTTTATTGCTGTGGTCAATATGTTTTTAATGTAATGTGAATATTCTATCAGTAGATGGCAGCAGTGCCACATTGTTTGGTGTTTGGCGCGAAACTGAATGATTTTAAAAGAGTGTAACAGAATACTTTGTAACTAGCATAAATAAGAGTTATTATACTCAAAACATCGCTTTTTTCCATGTCTGTACTTTAATAAAGTCTTAAAAGAAGAATTATAGTGCTGTGGACAACTACTTTGTTTGAGTAGATCTTGCTGCTGGCCAGACAGTAGACTGCAGAGAGAGGAAAAGGAATAAATCCTTGATTATCTGTTATCTGTTAGAAATCATCTACTGGATAGAGAATCTATTAAGGTCCTCAAAAATTCTTCCTTGTAGATGGAACAAGGGAACTCTACTCCAGACTCATTTCCCATCCATGGAAAAGAGGACTGGACAAGATCTCTTGAAAGAGAGTTTGCTCGAAGGAATGATGACACCTGAACCATATATTGTCCAGGAAAACACCCTTGCAATACCCCAAGACCCAAAAGTCTTTCTAGGATGATGACTCTTAGAAACCTGAGAAGATCCCAAATCATGGGAACAAAAAACCCCATCCTTTAGGTCTATGTTCGTTATGAACAGACCCTCTTGAACCAAAGGAGAATGGATACTACTTTGAAGGTCAGAACCTGAGAAAGTTGAAGTAATACCTAAATCCCCTTCCCAGACTGGGATTGAAACTAACACTCCCAGAGAGGAAGGTCTTGAACTCAGCTCAAGGAATGCCTCTCATCAAACCTGGATTGCAGATACTCTAGAAGGAGAAATCTGCCCTTGGGAGGAAATCTTAGGTTGGACTAAGTTAGGTTGGCTTCCAAGAGACATGACCCTCTTAAGCCAGAGGAAATTCTGCCATACCAAGTCCAAACAAGGTCTTATCCTTGAAAGGAAAAACCAGAAGCGAGGATTTGGAGGAAACCTAAAATATTGAACCTGCAAAAGTAGAATAATAAAGCCTAAGCTGTACCACTAAGCCCCAGGTAGGCTCTAAGATTTCAGCCATAATGCCCGGCGGGCTAGCACAGCAAGTCTAATAAGACAAGGCATTGTTCCAAATGAACAATTAAACCTCCAGCTTCTTATCCATGGATCCATAAGGCGCTAGCTAACCTCCACAGGGATTGAAGTTCTCTGAGCCATAGTAGAAAAGCTCCCTTCTACTAAGGATACCGTGCATTTTCAAGGAGTCAGCGACAGGAAAATCCTTTAAATGACGGGGACATTGAGAAAGGTATCCCTAGCTTCTCTTATTCCTGTGAAAATCCCCCTAGCACGTCTAGAACACTTCCTCATAGGAATGAAATCATAGAACTGATAAAGTTTACAAAACTTCCAAGGGTTGACAACGACAGTGGTATCGGTACCGTCCAAGTAGCTAAAACCTCCTTTAACAGCACACAAGGTATTAAAGCATGTATCTGAAGGAGACCACTTTAGCATCAGAAGAAGAAATTATACTGTCCAGATCTGAGATTTCCCCTCAGAAACTACCGGCAAATCCTCCTCACCAGACTTAGTAGAGGGCCAACCTCTGTAGCAGCATGTGGAACAGAAACCTTATTATCTGAAACTTTAAATGTTCTCTTGCATTTTTCCTGTAGGAAAGGAAAAAACAGACCAAGTTGCAGGTACTGCAGAAGATACCTGAACTGCAAATTCTGTATGCAAATGCATTCCTCCTGGAGATTAAGAGGAACCGCAGGACACTGCATGTGACGCCATAGAGGCTTGGGAAGTTTAAGGAGAAAGCTGTGGCATTACCTAAACAGCCTCAACCTGGGAGACATTGGGTTCAACAAGCAGCAATTTATCTCTTCATGAGAAATTTTTTAGCTAAGTAAACATCACATAACAGCAAAACAATTTAAGCTACAATACATAACAAAAACAAGAAAAATGACATTCCATGTCCTATGTCACGAGGAATAAAGTAATATGTTATGTAAGATTGTGCACTGTTAAATGATGGTCCCTGAGGACTCTTCTGCTTACAGCCTTAGACTAGCACTAAGCTAGTAATAACAGAGAAATAAAAAAACACCTCAGAGACTGAGATTTTAAGGGCTGCTTAGCAAACTACCTTCCGGGGTTAAGAAATAAATGAGTTATGATTGGCTAAAACTGCCGATTCCCTCCATGATCGCCCAAGTAGCTAATTCACGAGCTAGCAAAAGAGCTTAGGAATTGCTCTGTTAGGGGCTTCTTAGCAATTCACTATCAGGCAGTTCGACAAAAAAAGCAAAAGACTATCATACATTAAACTTGCTAACAGAGTATCCGCTGCTTCGATCGCTAACAAAATCAGAGGCAAGGCGGAGAAAATGAGTCACATGACCCGTTGATGAAAACCTGCGCCATTATACAGGCGCGCATCTCCTAACATAATCTTAAGAACTTCCCTCCACGAAAAACTGACATGACGGATGACAAAGCCCAATACACTATAAACAATAAACAGGCATTTCTTACCCAGTAAGCATTACATGCTTCGAGGGAATGACGGGTAACAAATTCCTAGCACGGACTGTAACTTTGTGCAACAGGAAAAAATAAGCCAAAATCAAAACATGCCCAACGTGAAGAGTCTCAGCTGCGCGTCTCATAAAATAAACGCAGCCTTATTGAAAGAGACCAGTCTGCGTATGAAAATAACCCTAGCTAATATTTAGCTCTGGCTTACATGTAAAACATAGGCAAAACACTCACACAGAAGCATCTTTGACTAGCTGAACCCAAAATAAATAAGGTATACACTTTATATCAAAAAAAGTAAAAAACCCTGTCTCCTTATAATAAGTGCCTGTTCCCTGTCTGCCAATAGCCTAGCCAAGGATATTGTGTCCCATATAATGTTGCAGGTTTGAACCCATTAAGTGCACAGCCTCCCAACTAGAAGACCAAAAGACACTTACCTGCATCTAGCCGTCCGGCAGGAGGACAGCTGACCTGGCATGAGAGGAAGCCACTCCTCACAGAGACCTGTGGATACAAGAAGGAACAGAGTAAACCTACTCTGGCATTCTATTTGAGGGCAGCAAATTGTTAAGAAAACGCAGTGGGACCCACCCCACAAGTTCCTAACTGCTTGAAAGCTATTACAGCCCTACTGAAGAGACTAACGTGGAGTACAGCTATACCCAATTGTCAGGAAAGATCAGAGCAAATATGCACAGGCTTTAAAAATAATAAAATCTTGATAGAAGAAATTCTTTAACAGACACCTAAACTTCACCTCCTCCTTGCACTGAAGGCTAAGAGAATGACTGGGGTTTGTGGGAAGGGAAGTGATAATTAACAGCTTTGCTGTGGTGCTCTTTGCCACCTCCTGCTGGCCAGGAGTGATATTCCCAACAGTAATTGATGATTTAAGAAATAAATTAGCATGCTCTGATTTATTAAACTAAATGGGCCTAGATTATAAGTGGAGCGCTATCAATAGAATAGGGTGCACTGACAATATTGCAGGACTGCGCAATATGGTATCACAAGTCCATGGTAAAAATTAAAAACCAGAGTGTTTAGCGCAACCTATATCCTTTTAGCGGGTCTTATACTTTTAATGGGTAGAGAAATCATATCGCAAGTTGAAAGTTATGTGTAAGTGCAACTTGAGACCTGATATATAAGTGTTATTAACACATGTAAAACATACTAAAATAAAGTAGTACACTTATATATATATATATATATATATATATACATATATATATATATATATATATATATATATATTAAATGTACAATATATGTTTATTATTTAAATAAATGTATAAAAAGTGTTTTAAAGGGATATGTTATATGTCAAGGTGTTTGGCTGAGAAGGGTTCAAATATATGCAGTTTGTGCCTATATTTGCATATGTGTATGCATGTGCACACATACATACATATAAACACATATAAATATACAATTAGCCATATATATATACACTTATAAAAATATATGTATAAATATGTATATGTATCAAAGTTGATGGATTATACTATGTATGTACGATAAAGAGTTTTCAATACTAATGATATTTTCAAGCAATAGATGAATTACAGAGTGTTCTTATATATATATATATATATAGTCTCCAAAGAAAAACACTCTAACCAAATTTGTTTCAATCAACAACCAGGGTGCAAACAATAACATATAATATATAATAACAATAATGTAGAGCATGAAAGAAATTGCACTCTGGATTTAACAAAACATGGATTTTTGAGTTATTCACCCCTTCCATACACACAAATAAGCATCCCTCCCAACCCCCATGCCTGCTGTAAAATATAATAGAAAATCACCGTGTTTTTGGCCATATTTGTAATGAATAAAGGCATACAGGGATACAGGGCTCTTTACATTTAGCTGACACTTAGTGGACTTTAAAAATACTGGACATTTAAGTGTCCCATATTTTTGTATAGATTTTACTGGACAGCCTGGTAAACTACCGGACACCTGGTAACCCTAGTTGGGAGTTCTGTAACAAATCATTCAGAACATTCCATTTTTGCATTGTAAAATCTCTTAAAATATTCTAAATCATCTGTTTCCTGCCTGCAATAATTATATGCTTTCTTATCTCTGTGCTAAATAGCTTATTTTCCCCTCCTGTAGAAGTGCAAAAATATTTATTATTTCCTGCTTTTTTCAAGCTTGTGAATTTCCTGTGTAAAAAAAAAACCCCAAAACAAATGACTTTCACCTCCATAACTTCAAGGTACGTTGCCTACTATGTATTTGCAAAGTTGAAACCAAATAAACAGATTTATCTTTATGCTATTGTCATGAATTATTTTTTTCTTATCATTAATACATAACTTGTTTTTGTAATTGCCCAATCCCATAATTCATGTGTTTATTATTATATTCAATTTCCTTTTGCAACATAACAACAGGTCTGTGATGAATATCTCATTTTTCTTTGAATAGGGTTTTAGTGTCTGATACAATAACACTTTATCACGCTTAGTGAAATTGTAGAATTTGTTTTTTTTGCTTGTTTTTGTATTGCATATTTATAGTAAATATCAGCCATTTAGCACTGCATTGTAAGAGTTACATACAAAACAATTTTTTAAAACAACAAACATTTAAAGATAATTTATTATCACCTAGATTACAAGTTTTGTGTTCGGGTTTTAATGCTGAAAAATTGAAATTTCAGTGTTAAAACAGCACCACAGCCATTACAAGTCTTGTCGGCATAGATGTACCGCAATCTTTTTAGCCTGTAACGCAACGTCAGTCCTGCACACATAAAAATTACATTTTTTTTTAATGGGACTTCCATAGCACTGGTATTACAAGTTTTGCGGTGAGGATAAAAAGCTTGCGTTCCAGCCTATACCGACAAGATCCGATTCGCAATCTGAGGCCAGCAGTTATGAGTTTTACGCTACAAAACTGTTACATAAAACTCACAACTAAAGTGTTACAAAGTACACTAAACACCCATAAACTACATATTAACCCCTAAAACAAGGCCCTCCCGCATATCAAATACTATATTAAAGTTATTAACCCCTAATCTGCCGCTCCCGACATCGCCGCCACTATAATAAAGTTATTAACCCCTATTCCATCGCACCCCAACATCGCCCACACAATAATAAATCTATTAACCCCTATTCCGCCATGCCCCACCACCGACACCACTATAATAAACCTATTAACCCCTAAACCTCTGGCCTCCCACATCACTACCACTAAATAAACCTATTAACCCCTAAACCGCCAGCCCCCCATATCGCAACAACCTAAATTAAACTATTAACCCCTAACCCTAACGTAACCTTAACTGTAACCCTATCCCTAAACCTAACACCCCCTAACTTTAACATAATTAAAATAGAGCTAAATTAAAGTTACAATTATTAACTAAATAATACCTATAATTAAAACTAATACATACTTACCTGTGAAATAAAACCTAAGCTAGCTACAATATAACTAATAGTTGCATTGTATCTAGCTTAGGGTTTATTTATATTTCACAGGTAAGTTTGTATTTATTTTAACTAGGTAGACTAGTTAGTAAATAGTTATTAACTATTTACTAACTACCTAGTTAAAATAAATACAAACTTACCTGTGAAATAAAACCTAAACTGCCTTACACTAAAACCTCACATTACAAAAAATAAAAAAAACTACTATTACAAAAAATAACAAACACTAAAATTACAAAAAATATAAAAACCTACCATTAAAAAAATAACAAACAAAATTATACAAAACAATAAAAACGATTCCTATTCTAATACCCTTTTAAAAAAAATAAAAAACCCACCCCAAAATAAAAAACCCTAATCTATATTAAACTACCAAGAGCCCTTAAAATGGCTTTTTTGTGGGCCCTTAATTGGACCTTTTGTAGGGCATTGCCATAAAGAAATCAATAAATAAAAATAAAGAAAAACCTAATTTATCCATTGCCCTGAAAGGGGAATTTGTATGGACATTGCCCTTAAAAGCGCATTCAGCTCTTTTATGAAATGCCCAACCCGTAATCTAAAAATAAACATTAAAAACCCACCCCAAAACGAAAAAAAAATACACAAAATAACAAATGAATTATCCAAAATAATAAAAAAAAATCCTATTCTAATATTCATTATAAAAAAACACCCCAAAATAAAAAACCTAATCTATAATAAACTACCAATAGTCCTTAAAAGGGCCTTTTGTAGGGCATTGCCCTAAGTTAAACAGTTCTTTTACCTGAAAAAAAAATACAAAGACCCACTAACATTACAAACCCCCACCCCCCCAAACCCACAAAATAAAAAAAACTATCTAAACAACCTAATCTACCCATTGCCCTGAAAAGGGCATTTGTATGGGCATTGCCCTGAAAAGGGCATACAGCTCTTTTAAGATTGCCCATTAGCCCTAATCTAAAAAAACCCCCACCTCAAATAAACCTTAAAAAAAACTAACACTAACCCCTCTAAGGGAAATGCCCATACAAATGCCCTTTTTAGGACAATGGGTAGATTAGGTTTTTTTTGTTAGGTTTTTTTTATTTTGTGGGTTTTGGGGGGTGGGGGTTTGTAATGTTAGGGGGTGTTTGTTTTTATTTTTAGCAAAAGAGCTGATTTCCTTAGGGCATTGCCCTACAAAAGGGATTTTTTTTTATTTTGGGGTGTTTTTTTTTATAAAAAGGAGTATTAGAATAGGAATATTTTTTTAGTATTTTTGATAATACGTTTGTTATTTTTTGTAATGTGTTTTTATTATTTTTGGGGTGTTTGGGGTAATGGGCACTCCTAAAAGAGCTGAATGCCCTTTAAAGGGCAATGCCCATACAAATGCCCTTTTCAGGGCAATGGGTAGATTAGGTTTTTTTATAGGGTTTCTTTTATTTTGTGGGTTTGGGGGGATGGGGGTTTGTAATGTTAGGGGGTATTTGTTTTTATTTTAGATTAGGTTTTTTTTATTTTGGGGTATTTTTTTTTTTTTTTTTTTAACAGGTATTAGAATAGGAATAATTTTTATTGTTTTGGATAATTTTGTTTGTTCTTTTTGTAATAGTAGTTTTTTTTATTTTTTGTAATTTTAGTGTTAAATATTTTTTGTAATGATAGGTTTTTTATTTTTGTAATGTTAGGTTTTAGTGTAAGGCAGCTTAGGTTTTACTTTTATTTCACAGGTAAGTTTGTATTTATTTTAACTAGGTAGTTAGTAAATAGTTAATAACTATTTACTAACTAGTCTACCTAGTTAAAATAAATACAATCTTACCTGTGAAATAAAAGTAAAACCTAAGCTAGCTACAATATAACTATATTGTAGTTAATAGGTATTATTAAGTTAATAATTGTAACTTTAATTTAGATCTGTTTTAATTATGTTACAGCTAGGGGGTGTTAGGGTTAAGTATAGGGTTAGGGTTAAGTTTAGGGGTTAATATAGTTTAGTTTAGGTTTTTGCGATGCGGGGGCCGGCGGTTTAGGGGTTAATAGGTTTAGTTAGTGTTGGTGATGTTTGGGAATGGCATTTTAGGGGTTAATAGGTTTAGTTAGTGTTGGCGATGTTTGGGAACAGCAGTTTAGGGGTTAATAGGTTTAGGTAGTGTTGGCGATGTGGGAGGGTGCAATTTAGGGGTTTATAGGTTTAGTTGGTGTCGGCGATGTCGGTGAACGGCAGTTTAGGGGTTAATACTTTATTTAGTGATTTAGTTTGTGTTTCCGATGTTTGGGAACGGCGGTTTAGGGGCTAATAGGTTTAGGTAGTGCTGGCAATGTGGGGGGATGCGGTTTAGGGGTTAATAGGTTTAGTTAGTGTTGGCGATGTCGGGGAATGGCATTTTAGGGGTTAATAACGTTATTTAGTGATTTAGTTATTGTCAGCGATGTGGGGGGATGGTGGTTTAGGGGTTAATAGCTTTATTTAGTTGCGGCATGGGTGGTGGCAGCGGTTTTACATAATTATGTTTCGGAAATCGCCGGAAAATTAGTTCTTTTAAATTTTTCTTTTTTTTCGAATCCATTCTTTATTCATATGCATTATTCTATAACTTCAGAATAGAATAATGCATATGAAATAAGAATGGATCCAAAAAAAATGAACGGATCCTAAAAAACAAACGGATCTGAAATGAACTAACTAACACCTAGATTACGAGTTTTGCGTTAGAGGCTATGCGGTGCTAACGAGCAGTTTATGCTCACCACTCACTTACAGACAGCGCTGGTATTACGGGTTTTTACAAACCCGGCGTTAACCGCAAAAAAGTGATCGTAGAGCAAGATTTTGCTCCACATCTCACCTCAATACCAGCGCTGCTTACGTTAGCGGTGAGCTGGCTGAACGTGCTAGTGCACATTTTCCCCTTAGGAATCAACAGGTAGAGCCAGCTGAAAAAAAAACCTAACACCGGCAAAAAAGCAGCGTTTAGCTCCTAATTCCTATTATCTTCACCAATCGGAATTAAGGTAGGAATATTCTGATTGGCTGATGGAATCAGCCAATCAGAATCAAGTTCAATCCGATTGGCTGATCCAATCAGCCAATCGGATTGAACTTGATTCTGATTGGCTGATTCCATCAGCCAATCAGAATATTCCTACCTTAATTCCGATTGGCTGATAGAATCCTATCAGCCAATCGGAATTCGAGGGACGCCATCTTGGATGACGTCATTTAAAGGAACCGTCATTCGGCGAGTAGGCGTCGGGAGAAGAGTATGTTCCGCGTCGGATGGAAGATGATGGCTCCCGAAGAAAGAAGATTGAAGATGCCGTTGATAGAAGACTTCAGCCGGATCATGGACATCTTCAGCTCCCGCTTGGATGAAGACTTCAGCCGGATCATGGACCTCTTCAGCTCCCGCTTGGATGATGACTTCAGCCGGATCATGGACCTCTTCAGCCCCCCACTTGGGCTTGGATCAGGACATCGGAGGAGCTCTTCTGGATCGATCGGTGAACCTGGTATGGTGAAGATAAGGTAGGAAGATCTTCAGGGGCTTAGTGTTAGGATTATTTAAGGGGGGTTTGGGTTAGATTAGGGGTATGTGGGTGGTGGGTTGTAATGTTGGGGGGGGTATTGTATGTTTTTTTTTACAGGCATAAGAGCTGAATTTCTTGGGGCATGCCCCGCAAAGGGCCCTGTTCAGGGCTGGTAAGGTAAAAGAGCTTTGAACTTTAGTAATTTAGAATAGGGTAGGGCATTTTTTTATTTTGGGGGGCTTTGTTATTTTATTAGGGGGCTTAGAGTTGGTGTAATTAGTTTAAAATTGTTGTAATATTTTTCTAATGTTTGTAAATATTTTTTTATTTTTTGTAACTTAGTTATTTTTTATTTTTTGTACTTTAGTTAGTTTATTTCATTGTATTTATTTGTAGGAATTGTATTTAATTTATTTATTGATAGTGTAGTGTTAGGTTTAATTGTAGATAATTATAGGTATTTAATTTAATTTATTTATTGATAGTGTAGTGTTAGGTTTAATTGTAACTTAGGTTAGGATTTATTTTACAGGTAAATTTGTAATTATTTTAACTATTTTAGCTATTAAATAGTTCTTAACTATTTAATAGCTATTGTACCTGGTTAAAATAAATACAAAGTTACCTGTAAACTAAATATTAATCCTAAAATAGCTATAATATAATTATAATTTATATTGTAGCTATATTAGGATTTATTTTACAGGTAAGTATTTAGCTTTAAATAGGAATCATTTATTTAAGAAGAGTTAATTAATTTCGTTAGATTAAAATTATATTTAATTTAGGGGGGTGTTAGTGTTAGGGTTAGACTTAGCTTTAGGGGTTAATACATTTATTAGAATAGCGGTGAGCTCCAGTCGGCAGATTAGGGGTTAATAATTGAAGTTAGGTGTCGGCGATGTTAGGGAGGGCAGATTAGGGGTTAATACTATTTATTATAGGGTTATTGAGGCGGGAGTGAGGCGGATTAGGGGTTAATAACTTTATTATAGTAGCGGTGCGGTCTGCTCGGCAGATTAGGGGTTAATAAGTGTAGGCAGGTGGAGGCGACGTTGAGGGGGGCAGATTAGGGGTTAATAAATATAATATAGGGGTCGGCGGTGTTAGGGGCAGCAGATTAGGGGTACATAAGTATAACGTAGGTGGCGGTCGGCAGATTAGGGGTTAATTATTGTAGGTAGCTGGCGGTGACGTTGTGGGGGGCAGGTTAGGGGTTAATAAATATAATATAGGGGTCGGCAGTGTTAGGGGCAGCAGATTAGGGGTACATAAGTATAACGTAGGTGGCGGTCGGCAGATTAGGGGTTAAAAAAATTGAATCGAGTGGCGGCGATGTGGGGGGGGGGGCTCGGTTTAGGGGTACATAGGTAGTTTATGGGTGTTAGTGTACTTTAGAGTACAGTAGTTAAGAGCTTTATGAACCGGCGTTAGCCCAGAAAGCTCTTAACTACTGACTTTTTTCTGCGGCTGGAGTTTTGTCATTAGATTTCTAACGCTCACTTCAGCCACGACTCTAAATACCGGAGTTAGAAAGATCCCATTGAAAAGATAGGATACGCAATTGACGTAAGGGGATCTGCGGTATGGAAAAGTCGCGGCTGAAAAGTGAGCGTTAGACCCTTTTTTGAATGACTCCAAATACCGGCGGTAGACTAAAACCAGCGTTAGGAGCCTCTAACGCTGGTTTTCACGGCTACCGCCAAACTCCAAATCTAGGCCTAAGACTCTTAACAAGTATCACGAACTAGGTCTAGTACCCAGAGGATTAAGGTTAAATAAATTCCCCACATTTATCACGGACGATAAAACATTCATTGATTTGTGGAATAGCAACCTCACTACATGTTCATTAAAGCTCATGAAGCTAATATGTGAGTACAAACAAAAAGCTCTTGAAGATATTGCAAATAAAATAAAAGAGGTACAGGGGGAATTAAATCTTAGGAGCAAAGAACCTAATTACTTAAAATTTGACAGCACACTTCAACAGATTATAGCAGAAGCTAAAGCTCTCCTATTGGAAGCAAAGCACAGCAAATATTTAAGGGATCAGCAAGACTACGATCTCAACATTGTTTATGTGTGGAATAAAAGGGACAGATACACACTGAGAAAAGAACAGAACAAAGGCACATTTTTCCCTAATCAACAGCGCAGTGGGAATAAACAGAGACGAATTAGAGGCAGAAGAGTAAACTTCTATGAAAGTGAAGGTAAATCGTGGGATGAGGGCTCTGCATCAAGTGGAGAGGAACGCCTAAGTAAAGAACAAGTGGTAAGACCCAAGGAGGGTTCCACAGCTTTACCACATCCCATACTGAAAGCGCAGGTCCCACAACATTCCATACTGAAAGCGTAGGTCCCACAACCATATTCACACTATAGAGAGGACCAGGCAAATTTGGAAGTTGGACCAAGGGAGACTTGGGAGAAGGAAAGAGCTCAACTTGAGCAGGTTTTTTCGATCCCCCAAAAAGCGTCAGAAGGGGGGGAGGAGGAATACTGGAGCCCCAATTCCAATACAAAGAGCAGAGGAGATACCCCCAAAGGAGAGGCCGGAGATGAGGAAACTACAGAACGTAATGAATTTGTCACAAGTTGAACTGAACACTCATGAATTGGAGGTACTAAGCTTGGGATTAACGTTTGTGCCCACAGCAGACCTTAATTTGTTCAGGACACTGCTTGATGTTAACAAGCTTATTCGTAAGCTGATGTTAAAAAAGTTTTACTCAGCCACCCATCAGTGGAGAATGAGAGCCACGTTTCTATTCATATTGACCCCCCAGGGAGGGTGATGGAGGGCTCAAAGGATCACTCTCTTAACTTCCAAGAAATATGGGATGTTAGGGTTTTGGAATCTCTCGAGGAAGAAGGGGTAATGGAAAGAGCTGAGGGAATCCCAATCCCCACCCTTAAGGATAGATCTTCCTTCTATCATCCAAAATAGGGGGCAGTTCCTCGAGAAATTCCAAAAGAGAGTAGAGCAGGACCTAACCAAATTATATTATACATCTGATAGAGGTAGACACAGAAACATAACCAACAACCAAAGAAGAGCCTTAGAGAGTCTAAGTAATAATGAGACTATTGTCATCAGGGCCGCAGATAAGGGTGGGGCTGTAGTAGTGCTCAACAACAAGGATTTCATGGAGGAAGCATACAGGCAGCTTAGAAACACTGATGATTATATTGGCCTTCCTAGCGACCCCACTAAAACCTATCAACGCCAATTGGCCTCCCTAGTGGATGACGGAGTGGAACTTGGTTTTATTGATTTGGATACAAAAAACTATTTGCTAGAATCCAATCCGGTGATTTCAACATTCAACCACCTACCAAAGGTTCACAAATCATCGGAAAATATACAAGGGAGGCCAATTGTGAGTGGCATTGGCTCTTTGTTGGAGCATTTATCGGAGTGGCTTGATCACATATTACAGCCTTTAGTGGGCTCTCTGTGGAGCTACTTGTCTGACACTAAACATGTGCTAAATCTCCTTTCTCATGTGATCTGGCAGTCCGACTATATATGGCTCACAGTCAGCGTTAGGTCACTTTATACTACCATACCACATGACAAAGGCCTTCAGGCAGTCCGTTTTTTTCTGGAAAGACAGTATAGGACTAAAACCAAGTTTGTGGATTTTGTGGTAGAGGTGACTACCATCCTCCTTATCCATAATTATTTTGAGTTTGGGGGGGGAGTTCTTTCTCCAGAGGTGTGGGACGGCAATGGGGGCCAAGTTTGCCCCCTCCTATGCCAACCTTTTTATGGGTTGGTGGGAACTGTCCCATGTCTATGGAGAGGGAAATCCCTCCAAGCAAGAAATAGTTTGGTACGGTCGGTTTATAGATGACATGATCTTGTTCATTTGGGGTGACTCTGAAGCCAGTCTGCACACTTTCATAAGTAATCTTGATAACAATACTGTGGGCCTTAGCGTCACCAATGAAGTACAAAACTCGACAATTAACTTTCTTGACATAACATTGAAGGGTGTTCCAGGCCACAAGATGAAAACTTAGAAACCTTCCATAAGCCAATCTCAGGGAATACCCTACTCCATGCAACAAGCTGCCATCCTCAGGGAGTGTTTAAATGTGTGGCCAAAGGCCAGTTCATCCGCCTAAAGAGAAACTGCAGTAAGATAGAGGTATATGAGAGCCAGGCAAATGATTTAACAAACAGACAGAAGGAGAGAGGGTATAGCAGTATGACTATATTGAAAGCTAGAAATTCAGTGAGAGGCATCTCAAGAGACAGCCTGCTAGGACCGAGTAAGACAAGGGCCAAAAAGAGTATGTCAATAGGAGGTTTGAATGATAAGGTTACTTTCATGACTGAGTACTCCAGACAATATAGAGATATCTGCCAGATAGTGGATAAGCATTTTAAACTACTATTAGCAGATGATGGTCTACAGGAGGCAGTTGAGAAAGGGATAAGTTATTCCTATAAAAGGAACAGATCCATAGGAAATGTGGTGGCACCGACTAGAATTAGAAGCAGGGAGTCCTCAGCTTCCTCCTGGCTAAGCTGTAAGGGCACTTTCCGATGCCACCATCGCACCTGTGTGGCTTGTGAAAGACTCACCACAGGAGACACACTCAGCTCCACTTTTACAGGTCAGGCTTTTAAGATAGAAACCTGCCCGAACTGCAGGTCAACATACATAGTATATGTCATTACCTGCAAGGATTGTTCCCTACAGTATGTTGGGTTAACAACCAGAAAAGCGAGAACTAGTATTAAAGAGCATTTATCGGATATAAGGGCAGGTATACTTACAACACCCTTGATAAATCACTTCTCTGGTTTACACTCAAAGAATGTGGCATCCTTCACATGGACCATCATTGAGAGGGTACCACCACTTAAGAGAGGTGAGGAGAGAGTATGTAAGTTAGGAGAGAGGGAGGCCTTCTGGATCTTCAAGTTGAGGTCCAGGGTTCCAGAAGGCCTCAACTCAGAATTTGACCTCATCAATTTTTGGTGAGGTCTGATTATCCTTTTAGGAGTCAAGTTACTCCTGATTTCACCAAACCCTCGCCCCTCCCCCCTTTCTGATATATACACATATAATAATACATCCATGTAGGTTCCAAGCTTACCTATTTCCTCCCTCCCCGTTTCCTCCCCCCAACCCCTCCTTTCACTCCTCCGCCCCTTTTTGTTCTCCTACCTCACATATGCTATACTCAGTAAATAGACCCAGCTATACACTAGGTAAAAGCTGCTCGCTTTACTAGTATTCCACTGCTGTTCAACAATTTCCTTCAATACGCTATGTTTACAATTCTTTTCTTTATCCATTTTCGTATAGTTAGTGTGGTGACAGATAGCTCGCTACCCCTAACTTACATAGGACTCTTTATGTGTTAACCACCCCCACAGTGAGATGCAATGGGTGCGGGGTTGAGTGGATGTAGATTTACTTGGGTCCTATAGTTTATGGATAATTATCACAGTTCTTTGGTGAGTGAGATTACCTTTTGAAAGAAGGTCCAGTGCCCTATAATGTTAGTTCAGTTTGTCATTACTTTACATATGTTAAGTTTTTATTAACACATTTGCATGGAGTAATATTGTGGACACTGCACTTTATTGTATATGATTGAGGCACTAGGTACTAGTATATTCACGATAAACCCAGTAAAAGTATCAGAGTGAGCGCATAGTTCAATTTGTGATCCCATTGGACTAGTTTGAGAAAGGGGTGTGAACCCGCTGTCCAATGGGTGTTAGATCTGTCATTTTTAATCTGCACAATTTCCAGTTTTAGCTAGGCTAGGAGTAAGGCGATAAGCCGAAACGCGTCAGCCTGTCAACCAGACAGTCCATTATCCCTCTGTATTTTACCCCAGGGTTTTTATCCCCTCCACTTTGTGTGCTGCCTTTCAATTTTGCGCTAAGCGCCATGTTTTTGAATTATGAATAAATATCTACTATGCACCGCTTGTCCCTCTTGTGCTCCTTACATACTTTTTATGATTACTAACTAGTCTACCTTGTTAAAATAAATACAAACTTAGCTGTGAAATAAAAATAAAACCTAAGATAGATACAATATAACTATTAGTTATATTGTAGCTAGCTTAGGGTTTATTTTACAGGAAAGTAAGTATTTAGTTTTAAATAGGAATTATTTAGTTACTAATAGTAAGTTTTATTTAGAATTATTTTAATTATATTAAAGTTAGGGGGTGTTAGGGTTAGACTTAGGGTTACGTTAGGGGTTAATATATTTATTTCGTGCTAGTGATGTGGGAGGCCAGAGTTTTAGGGGTTAATAACTTTAGTATAGTGGCAGCGACTACATTGAGGGTGGCAGATTAGGGATTAATAAATTTATATAGGTGGTGGCAACATTGGGGGCGGCAGATTAGGGGTTAATAAATTTATATAGGTTTCAGTGATGTCAGGGGCAGCAGATTAGGGGTTAATAAGTGTAATGTAGGTGTCAGCGATGTCGGGGCGGCAGATTAGGGGTGTTTAGACTCGGGGTTTATGTTAGGTTTAAACATACATTTTCTTTCCCCATAGACATTAATGGGGCAGCGTTACGAAGCTTTACGCTCCAAGATTGCAGGTGTTAGGCTTTTTTTTTTAGCTGGCTCTCCCCATTGATGTCTATGGGGAAATCGTGCACGAGCACATCAAAGCACTGCTTGTATTTGGGTGCGGTATGGAGCTCAACGCAACCATATCGCCCACACTAGTCGTTTTTTTGCAAACCTGTAATTGCAGCGCTATTAAAGGTGAGCAGTGAAAATAACTTGCAAATGTGAGCCAGCCATAACGCAAAACTCGTAATCTGGCTGTAAATTAATGACTAAGCCCCCTAACCTAACACCCCCTAAATTAATTCCTTAATTACATAAAATAATAAAATACAACATTACTTTAAAAAAAAAACACATTGAATTAATCTAAAATTACACAAAATAAAAAAGGATAACATTACAGAAAATAATAAACCACATTATCCAAAATAAAAAAAATTAAACCTAATTCCTATGAAAATAAAAAAGCCCCAAAATAAAAATACCCCTTAATCTAAGAATAAACCACCAATAGCCCTTAAAAGGGCTTTTTGTAGGGCATTGCCCCATGTTAAATAGCTCTTTTCCTTAAAAAAAAATACTAAGTCCCCCCTCTAACAGTAAAACCCCCCCACCCACCAAACCCCCCAAAATAAAAAACCTAACACTAAAATACCTAAACTACCCATTGCCCCTAAAGGGGCATTTGTATGGGCATTGCCCTTAACAGGTCATTCAGCTCTATTTAAATTTCCCAAAAAACCCTAATAAAAAAAAAAAAAAATTAAAAATCCTAACATTTATCCCCAAATTGGTATGTATGGTTCCTGAAGTCCCGCGAAGAAAGTCTTCTTCCAGGCAGGTCCATCATCTTGATCCACAGCGAAGGGGGCGTGGAACGGAGGTCCAGAGTGGTCTTCCCAGATGTAGCGATCCTCGGTGACGGTCATCAGCGGCAGCTGTGTTCCTCGGCGTGTAGGTTCCGCTTCATGCCATCGTCTGCCGCACACTGAAGATTGAATGCAAGGTACCCCATATTTATTGACTGAAATTTTCAAAATCAGCCAATAGGATGAGAGCTACTGAATTCTTATTGGCTGATTTGAACTCTAATCCTATTTGCTGATTTCAAAATTTCAGCCAATAGGAATGCAAGGTACCCCAAATTGATTGTGGTACCTTGCATTCAATATTCAGTCAATGACGGACATCAGATGAAGAGGAGCCACCATGCCGCCAAGGACCGCCGCCGCCGAGGACCGCCGCTCTGCTCCGCCTTCACTCCGGATGAAGATAGAAGATAATGGATCCGTCTGGAAGAAGACCTCCGTCTGACTTCAGAAACATTGAGTACCTATATTTGGGGCTTAGGTTTAGGCTTTTTTATTTTCATTTTTGGGGTGCTTTTTTTTAAGATTAGGGTTTTTTTGGGCTTGAAAAAGAGCTGATTGCCCCTTTAAGGGCAGTAAAAAAGCTGAATGCCCTTTAAGGGGGAATGGGTATTTTAGTTTTTTTAGTTTTAGTTTTTTTTATTTTGGGGGGGTTTGATGAGTGGGGTTTTTTTAATGTTAGGGGGGATTTAGTATTTTTTTAGTTGTAAAAGAGCTGTTTAACTTAGGGCAATTGGTAGTTTAGTATTAGATTATGGGGGGGGGTATAAGTTTAGGTTTAATTTTATTATTTTGGATAGCTTTGTTTATTTTTTTCTGTATTTGTACTTTTTTATTTTTTGCAACTGTAGCTTGGGGAGTTATATTTTTTAAACATAGCCTGTCCTCTGGGTAGTCTTATCGCCTAGTATTGTAATGTGAAATATTTACAGTAAATACACAGTATAGCACAAGTGAAAGTAAACTTAACATATTTGCTATTCGTGACATTAAAATACTTGTGAAAAAATGGTCAGTTTCATTCATCATTTTTTTGTGCAGCTTTGTTCTCTTAATTTTTACCTTTGAAGCAACAAAAGTATCTCGCCGACGTCATTCCTCTGCCTGCATCAAAGAAATATTTGAGGTTTGCGTTTATGAATACCGCTTTATCAAATTGATTATTCCCCCCAGTGGCGTCTATGTCCCCTGTACAAACGCCCCACGTTGAAATGCGCATGCAGCTTTTACTGAATTTACACCTATGCTAGAAGCGCATTTACGTACTTGTGTATGCTCAGATACATGAGCAGGGAAACCCAAATAGTATGTCACTATATCAACACACAGTGATCGCAACAACTACTTCGCTCTCTGATCAAATACTAAACAATGAATTGAGTGACTCATTGTTTAGTATGTATCAAAGCAGAGAGCGTATTTTTGCGCATGTGCTACAAATTATTCACGAGAGCGAGCACGGATCGCTACATATAGAGCGGATGGGACCGCTCTTACGTGTAACACTCACAAACCAGGAAATGAGCAGGGGGCGGAGGAACCTTGCAAACCTAGCGACTACATATTTTACAACTTGGTTATTGCATAGGGGCATATTTATCATCAAAGCGTCAACTGAGTGAAATGTTGAAATTCGTGGCGTAATATATACGCTCCCGCGATCTCAATCCGACTCAGATCGATGCTTGCGTCATTACAGATGTTTTGAAGTCACATTCATCTCTATTTGATCATTTTCCCAATTTATCAAACATTTAACAGATACGCTCGCGTCTATTCCAACGCAGCGTACCTAGTTTTCAATCCGCCACCCTTGAGGTCGTGGATGCCATAGAAATCAATGGGAGTCTGAAAACACAGAAAGCTTATGTTCAATGCTGCAAGACAATGAAGTATATTACATAATAAAAGTAAATTAGAAACCCTATTACAATTGTATACCGTTTCTAAATCAAATAATATTATTGCTCCACATTTGGTGCACTAGTAGATATAGGGATAACAATGAAAAATACATTACTACTTATGGATTATGCTACAACTTTGTCTCTCATTAAAAAGCAAGGGGACAATATTATTTCTACATATTTGTTGAAAAGTTTAGCCCCAAATTTGTTGCACTAATAGAGATAGAGATAAAAATGAAATAAATACCCAACATAATATAGCTAACTTCCTTTTTATTTTTTGTGAAAAATCTATGTGCACCATATTTAAAGGTGCAACAAGTCTCGCTCTCCACTTTGCACCAATTTTGATGCAACAGTTTTCGGACCAATTATGACGCAAACTACTAAAAACAACCCACACAATAGTACATTTTTCAACTACTTTTGATTGGAATATGCATAATCACATGATTTATGACATCAGCCAATCTTATTCAAATATACATTTTAAACTATCACTAACGAATTAAATTGGTCGATACTTGTGTAACTGATCACTTATCAGAACTTGTAAGGGCCATTTGTTACATTGTGTATTATACTTTGAAAGTATGTATATGTGAAATTAGTATTAAAGATAAACATTGATGCTGACATTAGGACACACAGTGTGATATTTTAGACAATGATTTTAAAAATTCGATTGATGTTTGATTCAATATAATCTTAAACTGATAGCTCAAAAGGATAGCCCACCTAACATTAAACTGTCATGATTCAGATACAGCAGAAATTAAAATCACCTCTTTACTGTCATGCTATTTTAAGTGTATTTCTTCCTTCTTTTGAATGTCTTTTTCAGTAAGAAATGTCATCTTGTATATTTTGCAAACATGTAAATATGTTTGCAAAAGATTTCTGACATAACACACACATATATATATATATATATATATATATATATATATATATATATATATATATATATATATATATATTTATTTATACAAGTATGTGCAAAGATATATGTACAAATTCTAGCATTAATAATCATTTATAAAAAAAACATGAGATAAAAGCATTTCATGACTTCTAGAAATACAAATACACATTAAACTATGTGAAAGTATCATATAACAGATTTTTTTGTATAACAAATAAATATAAAAATAACTTTCTATGAGCTCTTCGCACCGTACTTGACGCACATGTTTTTGACGGCTTTTATGATAAATAAGGGGATCGCATGTGGATCTGCGTCAGCATATTGACGCCAGCAAATGCACTGAGATTGAGGTTTGATAAATATCCCCCATAGCATTAATCATGGATCTTCTAATTGATTTTCACTCTATGGGATTGAATGCTTAATCAGGGATTAACATTCTATCACTTTATTACCCCCAATACACTTTTGAACAAATAAAACACAGACACCGATATGGAATATAAAAGACCAATATTGGTTGCCTTTATTAAAGGTCATCTTTAAACCAACCAACCAACCATACTAAGGGCTAGATTATGTAAAGTGCTAATTTATTGCCCATAAACGATAAAAAATCAGCCATTATAAGTGGCTGGTTATTGCTACCATGAGCTCACAATAGCAATTAGCGCTTTTTAATTATCCCCGATTTAAATTTAAATATCCCCGAATTGCCCCCAAAATAAAGTGCAAGATCTCTTTTTGTAAAAAAAAACAAAAACTTCATAAAGCAGTGTGCGGCTGGGGGGTGTTAGAAACAAAATGGCACTGAAAAGTGCCTTTACATAGTGGTCTATGGGGTCTGTGTATATGTTTCTATACATACTGTATATATTTATGTGTTAATATGTGTATATACACATATTAACACATAAATATATATGTATATATTCATATACATATATTTACACTTTGCTGTCCATTGCTGCGCAACTTACCCCCTTTGCTGCACTAGGATCCTATGGAAGCATACTCTTATACTGGATTGTGGCAGTTTAGGGGTTAATAATGGAGAGGGTTACTTTGGGGGTCCTAGTGGTTTAGGGGTTAATAGTGTAGTGGGTTACTTTGCGATGGGGGTTGTGGCTGTTTAGTGGTTAATAGTGTATCGACTTACGTTGTGGTGGGGGTTGTGGTGGTTTAGGGGTTAATAGTGTAGTGGGTTACTTTGCGGTAGGGGTAGTGGTGGTATAGGGGTTAATAGTGTAGTGGGTTATTTTGCAGTGGGGTTTGTGGCGGTAGAGGGGTTAATAATCTAATGGGTTACTTTGCAATGTGGGGGTGTGGCGGTTTAGCGGTTAATAGTGTAGTGGGAACATTGCAGTGGGCTATGCGGCAGGTTAGGGGTTATTAGAGTAGGGGGCTTATGGTGATTCAGTTTAGCACGTGAGTATGATTGTTTTTTCTACATTTCTCGATCCATTGAAGTTTATCGGAGAGTACATTAACACGGCAATGATATTGTAACTTCTACTCTTTACACACGTCGGTTTAGCACGTGAGCAAAAAAGATTTACTTTCAACTTGTAATAAGCGCACTACCCGACTCTCGCAAAGAGCAGAAGTGGAGCGCAGTTAGCGTGTGAGCTAGAGTGGTAATTACTGCTTCACTCATTATCTAGCCATAAATGCTTCATCTGGGATTAATATTCAACCACCATAATTTTATTACCCCCAATACCATTTTGAACAAACTAAACAGATACTGATATGAAAGGTTAATTAAATGTAATTTTTAAACCAATAGTTCTAACCAACTTAAATTTTTATAATGAAAATTTCTGAAGTAATATACAACAAGTAGAGATGTCGCGAATAGTTTGCCGGTGAATAGTTCCCAGCGAACATAGCTTGTTTGTGTTCGCCGCGGCGGGCGAACATATGCGATGTTTGGTCCGCCCCCTAATCGTCATCATTGAGTAAACTTTGACCCTGTACCTCACAGTAACTTCTACTCTTTACACACGTCGGTTTAGCACATGAGCAAAAAAGATTTACTTTCAACTTGTAATAAGCGCACTACCCGACTCTCGCAAAGAGCAGAAGTCAAGCGCAGTTAGCGTGTGAGCTATAGTGGTAATTACTGCTTCACTCATTATCTAGCCATAAATGCTTCATCTGGGATTAATATTCAACCACCATAATTTTATTACCCCCAATACCATTTTCAACAAACTAAACAGATACTGATATGAAAGGTTAATTAAATGTAATTTTTAAACCAATAGTTCTAACCAACTTAAATTTTTATAATGAAAATTTCTGAAGTAATATACAACAAGTAGAGATGTCGCGAATAGCTTGCCGGCGAATAGTTCCCGGCGAACATAGCTTGTTTGTGTTCGCCGCGGCGAATGTTTGGTCCGCCCCCTAATCGTCATTATTGAGTAAACTTTGACCCTGTACCTCACAGTCAGCAGATGCAGGACAAAAGGGACAAAAAAGCGCACCCAGATTCAAGCGGATTTATTGAAACAAATGACGGACAAAAAGAACATAGCAAGTATAACACTCACCAGATGCAATGCATCAACATGCACATAGAACTAAAGTTGATCATGCAGGGGTAATAGTATATAGCGGTATTGGTCTCTACTTCCCACCTACAGTAGTGATCGCTGACAATTCAAACTAAAATGTGTATCGAGGTGTTCTGTGTATGAGCGATACACATTTTAGTTTGAATTGTCAGTGATCACTACTGTAGGTGGGAAGTGGAGACCAATACCGCTATATACTGTTACCCCTGCATGATCAACTTTAGTTCTATGTGCATGTTGATGCCTTGCATCTGGTGAGTGTTATACTTACTATGTTCTTTTGTCCGTCATTTGTTTCAATAAATCCGCTTGAATTTGGGTGCGCTTTTTTGTCCCTTTTGTCCTGCATGAGTTTCTGTTGGCTGTTGGGAGAAGAACAAAGCCTCAGAACAGCTGCACCCCTACTACCACAATCGATTGGTGGCTACGTCATCACCTGACACGCTGGTTTGAGTTTAGAGAACACAGAGAACAGTCGACCTGAACTACCATCAGCGCAGTGTTGCTCATAACGGGTAAACTTTCTAGACATTGTTTAAAGAACTTTCATCAGACTATTTCTGAACTCATTTGTCTCTGCACTTGCACATTAAATACGGGACATTTTATTATTGTGGTTATCGTGCTTGTGAGTTAGCATTTGGTCATCTAGCCTGTGGAAAGAGTTACACCACACAATTTTGTAGCTTTGAATCTTGATTTGAACACAGGTTTTCAACAATATATTGTTTGTGTTAAATATTCATGAAAGGGTTTTAACGCAGACAGTTTTTTTGTGGTGTGTTTCACAGTCAGCAGACATATTCCAGCCAATCAGCAGCAGACCCTCCCTCCCAGACCCTCCCACCTCCTAGACAGCATCCATTTTAGATTAATTTGGAAGCTGCATTCTTAGAGAGAGGAGGGACAGTGTAGCTGCTGCTGATTTAATAGGGAAATCGATAGCTAGGCTAGTGTATTCAGTGTCCACTACCGTCCTGAAGGACTCATCTGATCTCTGCTGTAAGGACAGCACCCTAAAAAGCCCTTTTTAGGGCTAGAACATCAGTCTGCTTTTTTTTTTTTCCTGTGTAATCTAATTGCAGTTGCCTGCCTGCCAGCGTGTGTGTCAGGCTCACAGCGTATACTGTGCCCACTTGCCCAGTGCCACCACTCATATCTGGTGTAACAGTAGTGTACATTTAAAAAAAACAACACTTTTTTGACTGTGAAATTATAGCAGTCAGTTTCCTTCACACGTGTGCGTTTCAGGGCCTGCCAGGGCACAGTGTCACACCAGTGCAACTCATATCTGGTGTAACAGTAGTGTACATTTAACCCCTTAAGGACAAGGCCATTTTTCAATTTCTTTCCCTTAAGGACCAGGGCTATTTTTACATTTCTGCAGTGTTTGTGTTTAGCTGTAATTTTCCTCTTACTCATTTACTGTACCCACACATATTATATACCGTTTTTCTCGCCATTAAATGGACCTTCTAAAGATACCATTATTTTTTATCATATCTTATAATTTACTTTAAAAAAAATTATAAAATATGAGGAAAAAATGGAAAAAAACACACTTTTTCTAACTTTGACCCCCAAAATCTGTTACACATCTACAACCACCAAAAAACACCCATGCTAAATAGTTTCTAAATTTTGTCCTGAGTTTAGAAATACCCAATATTTACATGTTCTTTTTTTGCAAGTTATAGGGCAATAAGTACAAGTAGCACTTTGCCATTTCCAAACAACTTTTTTTCAAAATTAGCGCTAGTTACATTGGGACACTTATATCTTTCAGGAATCCCTGAATATCCCTTGACATGTATATATGTTTTTTTAGAAGACAACCCAAAGTACTGCTCTAGGCCCATTTTGGTATATTTCATGCCACCATTTCACCGCCAAATGAGATCAAATAAAGAAAAAATTCACTTTTTCATAATTTTTTTCACAAACTTTAGGTTTCTCACTGGAATTATTTGCAAACAACTTGTGCAATTATGGCATAAATGGTTGTAAACACTTCTCTGGGATCCCCTTTGTTCATAAATAGCAGACATATATGGCTTTGGCATTGCTTTTTGGTAATTAGAAGGCCGCTAAATGCCACTGCGCACCACACATGTATTATGCCCAGCAGTGAAGGGGTTAATTAGGGAACATGTAGGGAGCTTCTAGGGTTAATTTTAGCTTTAGTGTAGTGTAGTAGACAACCCCAAGTATTGATCTAGGCCCATCTTGGTATATTTCATGCCACCATTTCACCGCCAAATGCGATCAAATAAAAAAAAAATGTTAAATTTTTTACAATTTTTTCCCCTGTTAACCAATATGTTCCTGAGACTTTATGTATGACTAGGTTGCCCTGTAACACTAAAGTCTGTCTACTTAGCATTTCCTATCTCTCGCATTTTTTTAATCGCCTCCTCTCCTAAACCACAATGAGCTTCTTAGTCCCTAAGCTATATATTTTACTTATTATACTCACTCTATCACCTCCCCCCCCTCCATAATAAACCTCCTTCTGTAGGAGGTCTAACTACGCGGCCTATCTGCCCTGTGCCGCACCCCAACTATAGTCTTTTTTGTTTGTTTGTTGTTTTTTTTTTACTAATAACCCTTGCAGTATAATATAAAGTTGACCTTGTCCTCTATGCCTAGCGTAACAAGACTGCTTGGGTATCTAGCTCAATACACTAACATATAGTATTTTACAGTGCTAGTTATATTGCAAAATGATATTTTCACTATTGCTACCATTTAAAAACCAACTACTAAGCTATTCTAAGTCTATAGGTCCTAACGTGACCACTTAAATTGCTCATTTTAGCTTATGAAAAAGAAAAGAGGTTCCAATGTTTGTATTGTTTTTTTCTCTATAAGATTATTTACTTGGAGAATTACGTCTTTGTAGCTGCGCAAAAGTTGTTAAACGGAGATGTACCATTTATGTATGTTGCAAGGATATGATGTTTCATATATGTTGTACTGTTTTCGCACAACCTCAATAAAAACTTTAAATATATATAAAAAAAAAAAAAATTTCTTTACAATTTTAGGTTTCTCACTGAAATTATTTACAAACAACTTGTGCAATTATCGCATAAATAGTTATAAATGCTTCTCTGGGATCCCCTTTGTTCAGAAATAGCAGACATTTATGGCTTTTGTGTTGCTTTTTGGTAATTAGAAGGCTGCTAAATGCTGCTGCGCATCACACGTGTATTATGCCCAGCAGTGCAGGGGTTAATTAGATAGCTTGTAGGGAGCTTGCAGGGTTAATTTTAGCTTTAGTGTAGAAATCAGCCTCCCACCTGAGAGATCCCACCCCCTGATCCCTCCCAAACATCTCTCTTCCCTCCCCCACCCCACAATTGTTCCCGCCATCTTAAGTACTGGCTGAAAGTCTGCCAGTACTAAAATAAAAGGCTTTTTTTTTTATGAATTATTTTTTTTTTTAAAATATCTGTTTAGCTGTGGTGGACCCCCCCCCCCTTAGCCCCAATCTCTCTGATCCCCCCCAAACAGCTCTATAACTCTTGCCCACATCCTATTTGCTGCCATCTTGGGTACTGGCAGCTGTCTGCCAGTACCCAATTTGCCTCCCAAAAATGTTTTTTTTTATTTATTTTTTATGTAATTACATTTTTTCTGTAGTGTAGCTTCCCCCCCTAATACCCTCCTCCCTCTCCCCCTCCCAGATCCTTTTGACAATTATTTCCCCCCTCCCTCTCCCTCTCTCCCATTCCTTAATTCATTGGTGGCAGTGGCTGTTACGAGATCACGCGCACACATGCACGTGCACGGGCGCTCCTTGCAGGCCCCCCCATGTTCCTGGCACCCGGCGTGCACATTGCACATTCAGGAACCGGATGTCAGGTAGCGATGGGCCGCCCAACTGCCTCCCTGCAGCTGCTCCCACCCACCAACGATCGAGCCCATCGCTACCGGTGCAGAGAGGGCCACAGAGTGGCTCTCTATGCATCGGTTTTGGAAAAAAGGTATTGCAATGATGCCTCAATGTTGAGGCATCACAGCAATACCTTGAAAGCGGCTGGAAGCAATCCTCATCGCTGATGTCGTACAGGGTACATTGCTGGTCTTTAAAGACCAGGTTGTGTGCGACGTACCCTGTACGACATGCGTCGTTAAAGGGTTAAAAAAACAACACTTTTTTGACTGTGAAATAATAGCAGTCAGTTTCCTTCACACGTGTGCGTTTCAGGGCCTGCCAGGGCACAGTGTCACCCCAGTGCAACTCATATCTGGTGTAACAGTAGTGTACATTAAAAAATAGTTCCAGGGGCGGAGCTAACTACAGAGGAGACAAGACGTACTGCTTGTGAGCTCCTGCAAAAAATTCAAAGAATTAACAAATACTTTTTTTAATAGAGGACATAATTTATATTTCCCTTCTCAGCCCTTGATGCATAGTTTGAAAGAGAGAGAACAGCCTTTCCAGAGCCTAATATTACAAAGCTTTAGCACCTAATAAGACATCTGCTTGGATCTGCACCGACTGGAGGGACCACGAGGCAGAAGTGGTTGCTTGTCCTACAGCTGCAGCCTAATCTATACAGTATCCTCCGCTTTTGAGCTAAATATGGCAGATTTAAGCAGACAGCTACAAGCATTACTGAATGCATTTGAAAAGAAGATGGATTACTGCTTCCAAGACCTGACATCCATAATCAGAGATCACTATGCAATGGAGGTCGAATTAACACCTAAAATGGCGGCTGATGTAATACCCACCGAGAACTGCGAGACCACCAAGCACAGCGCAAGTATACTAACTCCCATGCTAGAAACTCACTATTTAAAGCAGGGTCCTTCAGAAAATAGGAAGCCGAGGTTACAGCTTTTCTCTGTAGACGAAGAAGATGCGGTCTCTTCACTGCCTCACACGGCACCTCTCCCATATGATACCCTTCAGAGCGCAGAACCGAGTATTGCAGTCGGGAAGATCCCTGTTTCACTATCCCCAGCTAAGACGGATCTCATTTACAAGAGTAACACCCAGCAATTCACTACCATCTTATCGTCATCCGGCTACGGATATGCGGGGTCTGATCGCTGGCTCTGGGACAGTTTCGGCTACTCTGGAACTTGCTGCCGATGCTGTTGATACTGCAGGTTTAGCAGAGGTGAGCAATACATGGTGGTCACTCTCCATTGCAATCGGGTTCAACCAGAGAGCCTTTAATACTGATCTGAGGTCCCTGGAGACCCGCACAGAACAACTGCCAGGTTGTATTCACCACACAGCCTCCGGAGCAGCTGGTTCACTTGAGCTCCCATATGTTCGCTGGAGCAACCTGCTGGACTCTATGCAAGGCCAGAGGCGTTCAGGGGTTGGTTGAGACGGAAAAACATACAGGTCCACTACTATTAGCCTGTTCGGTCCACTAAAATGACTGCTTTATTTGTGACTTTTAATTCATTTTCAGTACGAACTTTAAGGGTGCTTAGTTTTTTTTTTTATTAGAGTTTCATGTTTATCAATATATTATACTGCTTTCTCTCCCCCATATTTGTCGTGCACAGTAAGCTCCTGTAACAGGTTCCTGACACCTTTAAGTCATTTACCATAAGTACACATTTCTGCACTAGCTATGTTGTAGCTCTTTCCTCAGGGGACCCTTCGGGAATGTTATGTGAGACTCTCATCTAGGCAAACTATTAAGTTTCCTATTCAGCTCCCCCCTAGAGAAGATACACCTTAACCCCTAATACTTGCACATAACTTACAGTCTTATTTGTTAAACCTAGTAAAGGAGTAAGGGTGACACGGTACATACCATCACTTGTATGGGTGCTTATGATACTGATGTGAGTAGACGAGACAGTTTAGACTACTGTGGCTAGGTTTGAATATCCATAGTTAAAATGAAATTAACCTCCTCTAGAGCATGTTAAATGATGAGCAGCCTCCTCCTGAAACTGGCATGTTATCCATTATAAATGTCTTTCGCAAATGGGAAATCCTCTCAGTAGTAGTACACTCCTTTGTTACGTTTCCTAAGAGTACAGCTATGAAGTGACCAATTACCTATGCTCGCCTACACTTCTAAGCTTAGCCTGCACTATGGTCAGGGGTTAATATGTTGGCTACTGTCCATGCGGTGTTCAATGACTTAGAAGCTCATTTAAAAAGAGATTTGGTTTCTTGTGTGTATTCACTATTCCTCATTTATATCTTGTGATATTTAATAGTATGCCATAGCTCTACTTAGTTAGCTGTGTCCAGTCTTTCTTCTCACACTGTTCATGTACTAAATCTAGGACTAATTTGAGCAACCCTCTGTTCTATCCCTATGTATTTACACTGTATAGAGTATGAACCCTAGGTGTACCTGAAGACAACCAAGGTTTATTTTAGCGTTTCATTATAATTATTATGTCAGTTTCTTACATTTAAGGCTCTGTGTTAAATGAGATGTTCACTTGTCTCACCCGAAATATGCTTTAGGTTATGTACTTAATGAGACTCTCCCACTCCTAGCCCAAACTTTCCCCAGGTACTGCCCCACTTATAGAGCCCATATCTGTGACTTGATAATAAGCCCTCTAATAGCCCCATGCACATTGTTAATTTGGCATTTAGATAGCTCCGCCCCACATTCCCTTTCATTCCCCTCCTTTCCTAACACGAGCGGCTCTCGCCCGCTGAACTCTTTCTCCCCCTTCTTGACCACCTTGGTCCGAAAAGCGACCAAACAAATACTGTCCCACACTTACCTCAATCCTATTAGAATAAATAATCTTATAAATTCCCTACATGGTAAGATGTGGGCCACATCGCCTATATATAAATTATAAAAATGAGGTTCCATTATTTTATGTACACACATATATTCCATTACTGACATCCTTGTTTTGTATGGGTACCTATAGCAATCTCATATGCCTCCTATCTGTTGTAAATATCTGCCTTTTCATAAGGGAGTTCTGATTATGGGACATAGATATATTTCCTATGACTATTATACACGTTTCCCTCCAAAGGCATATAGAATTTACTCCAAGACCTGTTACTTCTTTGGTTTATGATTATATTTATGTAATAAGGATGTATCTTTCAGAATTATGTTATCTTTGTTATCGGATGACTATGATATGTAACTTTTCTCATAACCTCAATAAAAAATGTAAATAAAAAAAAAAAAAAAAAATAGAAATTTCACTGTGAAATAATAGCAGTCAGTTTAATTCACGCGTGTGCGTTTCAGGGCCTGCCAGGGCATAGTGTCACACCAGTGCAACTCATATCTGGTGTAACAGTAGTGTACATTAAAAAAAAAATAGAAATTTGACTGTGAAATAATAGCAGTCAGTTTCCTTCACGTGTGTGCGTTTCAGGGCCTGCCAGGGCACAGTGTCACACCAGTGCAACTCATATCTGGTGTAACAGTTGTGTACATTAAAAAAAAAAACTAGAAATTTGACTGTGAAATAATAGCAGTCAGTTTCCTTCACACGTGTGCGTTTCAGGGCCTGCCAGGGCACAGTGTCACACCAGTGCAACTCATATCTGGTGTAACAGTAGTGTACATTTAAAAAAAAAAAAAAATTGACTGTAATAGATTGAATAGCAGTTAGTTGTCTGCAAGCGTGTGTGTCAGGCCTACAGCGTCTACTCTGCCAACTTCTGCCAGTGCACAGTGCCACTCATATCTGTTGTCACAGTAGCTTGCACGCATAGTACCACTAATCGAAAAAAAAATGACAGGCAGAGGCAGGCCACCCCGCAGGGGCCGTCGTGGTCATGGTGCTGTGATTCCCTTTGGCCCTAGAATAATGCCCAGTGTTCAGAGGCCACGTACCCTGAACTCGAAAAGTTCTGAGGACATAGTTGACTGGCTAACACAGGACACCCAATCTTCTACAGCTTCCACTCGGAACCTTGACGCACCATCCTCCTCCAGCTTAGCTTCGGGCACCTCTCAAGTTACCACTCGCCTGCCTGCCGCCACCACCAACACTAGCACCACAGCCGCTTCACTTGATCTGTCAGAGGAGTTATTTACACATCAGTTGGAAGAAATGAGTGATGCGCAACCATTATTGCCAGAGGATGTAGATAACAGGGATATGTCTCAGTCAGGCAGCATTACACACATGGACGTACGGTGTGATGATGATGATGTTGTACCCGCTGCTGCTTCCTTTGCTGAGTTGTCAGATACAAGTGAAGCGGTTGATGATGATGATGCGTCCGTGGATTTCACGTGGGTGCCCGCTAGAAGAGAAGAAGAACAGGGGGAAAGTTCAGATGGGGAGACAGAGAGGAGGAGGAGACGAGTTGGAAGCAGGGGGAGGTCATCACAAGGAGCTAGTGGCACAGTCAGACAGCATGCATCGTCACCCGGGGTCAGCCAGACAGCACGCCAATCAACGCATGCTGTTGCCACCACCAGAATGCCGTCATTGCAGAGCTCAGCAGTGTGGCATTTTTTTTGTGGGTCTGCCTCTGACAACAGCAATGCCATTTGCAACCTGTGCCAAAAGAAACTGAGTCATGGGAAGTCCAACACCCACCTAGGTATAACTGCTTTGCGAAGGCACATGATCGCACATCACAAACGCCTATGGGATCAACACATGAGTACAAGCAGCACACAAACTCAAGGCCACCATCCTCCTCCTGGTCCATCTTCAGCCACGTCAACCACTGCTGTCCTCCTTGCCCCCTCTCAACCATCCGCCACTCCGTCTCTCGCCTTGAGCAGTTCCTGCTCATCTGCCCACAGTCAGGTGTCTGTCAAGGACATGTTTGAGCGTAAGAAGCCAATGTCACAAAGTCACCCCATTGCCCGGCATCTGACAACTCCTTGTCTGAACTCTTAGCCCGCCAGCTTTTACCATACAAGCTGGTGGAGTCTGAGGCGTTCCAAAAATTTGTAGCTATTGGGACACCGCAGTGGAAGGTACCCGGACGAAATTTCTTTGCACAAAAGGCAATCCCCAACCTGTGTTTTAAAGCACGTTATTCCAAACAAATTAGGAATGTTATGTGATTTATGCCCTTTATGGATTAAAACCAGACTCTGCATCAACTATGTAATTTTCCATGGGAGTTTTGCCATGGATCCCCCTCCGGCATGCCACAGTCCAGGTGTTAGTCCCCTTGAAACAACTTTTCCATCACTATTGTGGCCAGAAAGAGTCCCTGTGGGTTTTAAAATTCGCCTGCCTATTGAAGTCTATGGCGGTTTGCCCGGTTCGCCCGTTCGCGAACATTTGCGGAAATTCGCGTTCGCCGTTCACGAACGGAAAATTTTATGTTCACGACATCACTAACAACAAGCAATACATTTTTGCAAATTTACTAAAATGTGTACTTGAAAATTTAAAAGTAATAACAGACGTACAAAAGCATGCACAGACAGAAACACACAACTGTCTCACAGAAAAACTTTCTCTTACACACACACACACACCCACTCTCTCAGACACTTTCTCTAAAACACACACAATCTTTTCCCCTCACACACATTCACTTTTTTATAAACACAGAAACACGCAAACACTCTCTCTCTCACACACACATACACACTCACACAAATACTCATAAACTCACATACACATAAACACTCACACAAATACTCATATACTCACACACACAGAAACACTCACACAAATACTCATATACTCACATACACATAAATACTCACACAAATACTCATATACTCACACACACGGAAACACTCACACAAGTACTCATATATTCACACACAAAGAAACACTCACACAAATACTCATATACTCCCATACACATAAACACTCACACAAATACTCATATACTCACATACACATAAACACTCACACAAATACTCAAATACTCACATACACATAAACACTCACACAAATACTCATATACTCACATACACATAAACACTCACACAAATATTCATATACTCACATACACATAAACACTCACACAAATACTCATATACTCACATACACATAAACACTCACACGAATACTCATATACTCACACACACAGAAACACTCACACAAATACTCATATACTCACATACACATAAACACTCACAATAATACTCAAATACTCACATACACATAAACACTCACACAAATACTCATATACTCACATACACATAAACACTCACACAAATATTCATATACTCACATACACATAAACACTCACACAAATACTCATATACTCACACACACATAAACACTCACACAAATACTCATATACTCACATACACATAAATACTCACACAAATACTCATATACTCACACACACGGAAACACTCACACAAGTACTCATATATTCACACACAAAGAAACACTCACACAAATACTCATATACTCCCATACACATAAACACTCACACAAATACTCACATACACATAAACACTCACACAAATACTCATATACTCACATACACATAAACACTCACACGAATACTCATATACTCACATACACATAAACACTTACACAAATACTCATATACTCACACACACATAAACACTCACACAAATACTCATATACTCACATACACATAAACACACACCAAAAAAACACACTCTCACACACAAATACTCAGAAAACAAGAAACACACTCTCACACACAGAAACACACTCACACACATGCGCACACCTTTGAGAACGGTGCTCTCAACCCAGTAATCATGGTGTTGAAACCCAGTTATGGGTTACGACCTGTTGTTTGATGAAACCCATCTCTAAGCAACTTGTAACCCTGAAAACAGGGTGTCTCGCTAATGGGCGTATACTGCATTTTCATATGAGAAGGAGATGCATACATTACAATAGTGCACGCTGAAAATCATAATTTAAAAATCATATGAAATGATTAATTGAACAAATTACACAAAGATATTCAGGAACTTTTTGTTTTATTACGGTGCATCAAAAATCTTAACAAAATTGTTCACCAAAAATCGTATTTTATCAAAAATGTAAAATTTGTATGTAAAGCTCAAAATATAAATTAGCGATCAGAAAATTAACCAGAGATTAGATCTCTGGTGAATGCTCTAAAAGTGCCCCAAATGCCCTCAAAATAGAGGACATTATAGTTTGTTTGTTTTTTATAGTTTTTTATTGAGTAATCATGAGCAGAACACAATATACATTAATACAAATAATTCTGTGTAGGTTACATTTGTAAGTGTTACATTTTCAGATTTTCCAAGTCAAGAGATATGGATAAACTCACAGGCACATGAAACTAAGAACTGAGATAAAACCTACATTGTAATATAACTAGTCTTGTAATAGCTAGTCTTGTCGCTCTGATTGCATTGTAGCATGACCAAATTAATCTGATGTGAATATGCTGCCATCTAGTGGTCTGAGGAGAAAATATATTTCACATTGAAAAACATAATTTATGTAAGAACTTACCTGATAAATTCATTTCTTTCATATTAGCAAGAGTCCATGAGCTAGTGACGTATGGGATATACATTCCTACCAGGAGGGGCAAAGTTTCCCAAACCTCAAAATGCCTATAAATACACCCCTCACCACACCCACAAATCAGTTTAACGCATAGCCAAGAAGTGGGGTGATAAGACAAAAAGTGTGAAAGCATAAAAAATAAGGAATTGGAATAATTGTGCTTTATACAAAAAAATCATAACCACCACAAAAAGGGTGGGCCTCATGGACTCTTGCTAATATGAAAGAAATTAATTTATCAGGTAAGTTCTTACATAAATTATGTTTTCTTTCATGTAATTAGCAAGAGTCCATGAGCTAGTGACGTATGGGATAATGAATACCCAAGATGTGGATCTTCCACGCAAGAGTCACTAGAGAGGGAGGGATAAAATAAAGACAGCCAATTCCGCTGAAAATAATCCACACCCAAAATAAAGTTTAAATCTTATAATGAAAAAAACTGAAATTATAAGCAGAAGAATCAAACTGAAACAGCTGCCTGAAGAACTTTTCTACCAAAAACTGCTTCAGAAGAAGAAAACACATCAAAATGGTAGAATTTAGTAAAAGTATGCAAAGAAGACCAAGTTGCTGCTTTGCAAATCTGATCAACCGAAGCTTCATTCCTAAACGCCCAGGAAGTAGAAACTGACCTAGTAGAATGAGCTGTAATCCTCTGAGGCGGAGTTTTACCCGACTCAACATAAGCATGATGAATTAAAGATTTCAACCAAGACGCCAAAGAAATGGCAGAAGCCTTCTGACCTTTCCTAGAACCGGAAAAGATAACAAATAGACTAGAAGACTTTCGGAAATTCTTAGTAGCTTCAACATAATATTTCAAAGCTCTAACTACATCCAAAGAATGCAATGATCTCTCCTTAGAATTCTTAGGATTAGGACACAATGAAGGAACCACAATTTCTCTACTAATGTTGTTAGAATTCACAACCTTAGGTAAAAATTTAAAAGAAGTTCGCAACACCGCCTTATCCTGATGGAAAATCAGAAAAGGAGACTCACAAGAAAGAGCAGATAATTCAGAAACTCTTCTAGCAGAAGATATGGCCAAAAGAAACAAAACTTTCCAAGAAAGTAATTTAATGTCCAGTGAATGCATAGGTTCAAACGGAGGAGCTTGAAGAGCCCCCAGAACCAAATTCAAACTCCAAGGAGGAGAAATTGACTTAATAACAGGTTTTATACGAACCAAAGCTTGTACAAAACAATGAATATCAGGAAGATTAGCAATCTTTCTGTGAAAAAGAACAGAAAGAGCAGAGATTTGTCCTTTCAAGGAACTTGCAGACAAACCTTTATCCAAACCATCCTGAAGAAACTGTAAAATTCTCGGAATTCTAAAAGAATGCCAGGAAAAATGATGAGAAAGACACCAAGAAATGTAAATCTTCCAGACTCGATAATATATCTTCCTAGATACAGATTTACGAGCCTGTAACATAGTATTAATCACAGAGTCAGAGAAACCTCTTTGACTGAGAATCAAGCGTTCAATCTCCATACCTTCAAATTTAAGGATTTGAGATCCTGATGGAAAAAAGGACCTTGCGACAGAAGGTCTGGTCTTAACGGAAGAGTCCACGGTTGACAAGTGGCCATCCGGACAAGATCCGCATACCAAAACCTGTGAGGCCATGCTGGAGCCACCAGCAGAACAAACGAGCATTCCTTCAGAATCTTGGAAATTACTCTTGGAAGAAGAACTAGAGGCGGAAAGATATAGGCAGGATGATACTTCCAAGGAAGTGACAATGCATCCACTGCTTCCGCCTGAGGATCCCTGGATCTGGACAGATACCTGGGAAGCTTTTTGTTTAGATGAGAAGCCATCAGATCTATTTCTGGAAGTCCCCACATTTGAACAATCTGAAGAAATACCTCTGGGTGAAGAGACCATTCGCCCGGATGTAACGTTTGGCGACTGAGATAATCCGCTTCCCAATTGTCTATACCTGGGATATGAACCGCAGAAATTAGACAGGAGCTGGATTCTGCCCATACCAGTATTCGAGATACTTCTTTCATAGCCAGAGGACTGTGAGTCCCTCCTTGATGATTGATATATGCCACAGTTGTGACATTGTCCGTCTGAAAACAAATGAACGACTCTCTCTTTAGAAGAGGCCATGACTGAAGAGCTCTGAAAATTGCACAGAGTTCCAAAATATTGATTGGTAATCTCACCTCCTGAGATTCCCAAACCCCTTGTGCTGTCAGAGACCCCCAAACAGCTCCCCAACCTGTCAGACTTGCATCTGTTGAAATCACAGTCCAGGTTGGAAGAACAAAAGAAGCCCCCTGAACTAAACGATGGTGATCTGTCCACCACGTCAGAGAGTGTCGTACAATCGGTTTTAAAGATATCAATTGAGATATCTTTGTATAATCCCTGCACCACTGGTTCAGCATACAAAGCTGAAGAGGTCGCATGTGAAAACGAGCAAAGGGGATCGCATCCGATGCAGCAGTCATAAGACCTAGAATTTCCATGCATAAGGCTACCGAAGGGAATGATTGAGACTGAAGGTTTCGACAAGCTGAAACCAATTTTAGACGTCTCTTGTCTGTCAAAGACAGAGTCATGGACACTGAATCTATCTGGAAACCTAAAAAGGTTACCCTTGTCTGAGGAATCAATGAACTTTTTGGTAAATTGATCCTCCAACCATGTTCTCGAAGAAACGATACAAGTTGATTCGTATGAGATTCTGCTAAATGTGAAGACTGAGCAAGTACCAAGATATCGTCCAAATAAGGAAATACCACAATACCCTGTTCTCTGATTACAGACAGAAGGGCACCGAGAACCTTTGTAAAAATCCTTGGAGCTGTTGCTAGGCCAAACGGCAGAGCCACAAACTGGTAATGCTTGTCTAGGAAAGAGAATCTCAGAAACTGATAGTGATCTGGATGAATCGGAATATGCAGATATGCATCCTGTAAATCTATTGTGGACATATAATGCCCTTGCTGAACAAAAGGCAGAATAGTCCTTATAGTTACCATTTTGAATGTTGGTATCCTTACATAATGATTCAATATTTTTAAATCCAGAACTGGTCTGAAGGAATTCTCCTTCTTTGGTACAATGAAGAGATTTGAGTAAAACCCCAGCCCCTGTTCCAGAACTGGAACTGGCATAATTACTCCAGCCAACTCTAGATCTGAAACACATTTCAGAAATGCTTGAGCCTTCGCTGGATTTACTGGGACACGGGAAAGAAAAAATCTTCTTGCAGGAGGCCTTATCTTGAAGCCTATTATGTACCCTTCTGAAACAATGTTCTGAATCCAAAGATTGTGAATTGAATTGATCCACATTTCTTTGAAAAATCGTAATCTGCCCCCTACCAGCTGGGCTGGAATGAGGGCCGCACCTTCATGTGGACTTGGGAGCTGGCTTTGGCTTTCTAAAAGGCTTGGATTTATTCCAGACTGGAGATGGTTTCCAAACTGATACCGCTCCTGTGGGTGAAGGATCAGGCTTTTGTTCCTTATTGTGATGAAAGGAACGAAAACGATTATTAGACCTAAATTTACCTTTAGATTTTTTATCCTGTGGTAAAAAAGTTCCTTTCCCTCCAGTAACAGTTGAAATAATAGAATCCAACTGTGAACCAAATAATTTATTACCCTGGAAAGAAAGGGAAAGCAAAGTTGACTTAGAAGACATATCAGCATTCCAAGTTTTAAGCCATAAAGCTCTTCTAGCTAAAATAGCTAGAGACATAAACCTGACATCAACTCTAATGATATCAAAGATGGCATCACAAATAAAATTATTAGCATGTTGAAGAAGATTAACAATGCTATGAGAATTATGATCTGTTACTTGTTGCGCTAAAGCTTCTAACCAAAAAGTTGAAGCTGCAGCAACATCCGCCAAAGATATAGCAGGTCTAAGAAGATTACCTGAACATAAGTAAGCTTTTCTTAGAAAGGATTCAATTTTCCTATCTAAAGGATCTTTAAAGGAAGTACTATCTGCCGTAGGCATAGTAGTACGTTTAGCAAGAGTAGAGATAGCCCCATCAACCTTAGGGATTTTGTCCCAAAACTCTAATCTGTCAGATGGCACAGGATATAATTGCTTAAAACGTTTAGAAGGAGTAAATGAATTACCCAAATTATTCCATTCCCTGGAGATTACTTCAGAAATAGCATCAGGGACAGGAAAAACTTCTGGAATAACTACAGGAGATTTAAAAACCTTATTTAAACATTTAGATTTAGTATCAAGAGGACCAGAATCCTCTATTTCTAATGCAATTAAGACTTCTTTAAGTAAAGAACGAATAAATTCCATCTTGAACAAATATGAAGATTTATCAGCATCAACCTCTGAAACAGAATCCTCTGAACCAGAGGAATCATTATCAGAATCAGAATGATGATGTTCATTTAAAAAATCATCTGAAAAATGAGAAGTTTTAAAAGACCTTTTACGTTTACTAGAAGGAGGAATAACAGACATAGCCTTCTTAATGGATTTAGAAACAAAATCTCTTATGTTAACAGGAACACTCTGAGTATTAGATGTTGATGGAACAACAACAGGCAATGTAACATTACTAAAGGAAATATTATCTGCATTAACAAGTTTGTCATGACATTCATTACAAACAACAGCTGGAGGAACAGATACCACAAGTTTACAGCAAATACTCTTAACTTTGGTAGATCCAGCATCAGGCAGCGATTTTCCAGAAGTATCTTCTGATTCAGGGTCAATCTGGGACATCTTGCAATATGTAATAGAAAAAACAACATATAAAGCAAAATTGATCAAATTTCTTAAATGACAGTTTCAGGAATGGGAAAAAATGCCAGAGAACAAGCTTCTAGCAACCAGAAGCAATAAACAATGAGACTTAAATAATGTGGAGACAATAATGACGCCCATATTTTTTAGCGCCAAAAAAGACACCCACATTATTTGGCGCCTAAATGCTTTTGGCGCCAAAAATGACGCCACATCCGGTAACGCCGACACTTTTGGCGCAAAAAACGTCAAAAATGACGCAACTTCCGGTGACACGTATGACGCCGGAAATAACAAAGAAAAGTTTTTTGCGCCAAAAAAATCCGCGCCAAGAATGACGCAATAAAATGAAGCATTTTCAGCCCCCGCAAGCCTAACAGCCCACAGGGAAAAAAGTCAAATTTTAAGGTAAGAAAAAAATTGATTATTCAAATGCATTATCCCAAATAATGAAACTGACTGTCTGAAATAAGGAATATTGAACATCCTGAATCAAGGCAAATAAATGTTTAAACACAAATATTTAGAACTTTATATAAAAGTGCCCAACCATAGCTTAGAGTGTCACAAAAATAAGACTTACTTACCCCAGGACACTCATCTACATGTAGTAGAAAGCCACACCAGTACTGAAACGAGAATCAGTAGAGGTAATGGTATATATGAGTATATCGTCGATCTGAAAAGGGAGGTAAGAGATGAATCTCTACGACCGATAACAGAGAACCTATGAAATAGACCCCGTAGAAGGAGATCATTGAATTCAAATAGGCAATACTCTCCTCACATCCCTCTGACATTCACTGCACGCTGAGAGGAAAACCGGGCTCCAACCTGCTGCGGAGCGCATATCAACGTAGAATCTAGCACAAACTTACTTCACCACCTCCACAGGAGGCAAAGTTTGTAAAAACTGATTTGTGGGTGTGGTGAGGGGTGTATTTATAGGCATTTTGAGGTTTGGGAAACTTTGCCCCTCCTGGTAGGAATGTATATCCCATACGTCACTAGCTCATGGACTCTTGCTAATTACATGAAAGAAACAAGAAATTTCTGTTATGTTATGATGTGCACTGGCTCTGTCTGCTTGAGGTATGTTACTTAAATGGGTTAGAGTGCTATTTAAACAGTTAAGCTGTCCTTGTTAGTTTTTAGTACAAAAGGCTTGGAGTGAGTTATGTATGTAAAAATGGAATGTATCCTAGTAACATTATAAAGAATCAAAGGGTACAGGTTGTACAAAATCAAGGGATAAGCACTGTTATCCTAATATGAATTATATCTTGATCAGACCTATGATCCTATAGTAAAAGTAAGGTGGAGTCTGTTTGGGAACGGGTAATGTGCAAGAGAGCACTGTGAAAGGGAGAATAAAGTATGAACAGGCTGTTTCGTTGTTGTCTATTACAAAAAAGGGATATATAATATTGTAGTGGATAATAAAGCTCAGGGTGTCATGTCTATCTGATTGAGAATGAGCTAGAGGTCAGTGTGCTGGTGCTAATAGTGTTAAACTTTTTGTGCTATTGTTTGTCACTTGTTAAAGGGACACTGTACCCAATTTTTTTCTTTTGTGATTCAGATAGAGCATGCAATTTTAAGTAACTTTCTAATTTACTTATTTTATCAATTTTTCTTTGTTCTCTTGATATCTTTATTTGAAAAAGAAGGCATCGAAGCTGAGGAGCCAGCAAATTTGTGGTTCAGAACCATGGACAGCAATTGTTTATTGGTGCTGCCCAATCAGCAAGGACAACCCAGGTTGTTCACCAAAAATGGGCCGGCATCTAAACTTAAATTCTTGCTTTTCAAATAAACATACCAAGAGAATGAAGAAAATTTGATAATAGGAGTACATTAGAAAGTTGCTTCAAATTGCATTGCATATCTGAATCACAAAAGAAAAAATTTGGGTTCAGTGTCCCTTTAAGGCTCATAATATGCTGCTATGTATCTAAAGAAGGTCTATTGTTCCCCCCTGCGGCTCCTGCCGCTCACCACAGGAGCAAAATCAATATGGTGCAATAGGTAGCTATTTGCAGCACAACAGATGCATTGTTATCTTATTGTGTCCCATAAGCCATGATGAGTGTGTCGAGGGATGCTATATTTTTCCTACTTATATAACTGATGTTAGATTTGACATCAGAACAGTGGCTTTAGTCCTATCAATACAAGATTCATTGTACACATTTCTATATTACCCTTGTACTGGCGATGTTATGTTTGCTAGGCTCAAAAAAAAAACATAAGAAGTATAAAACAAGTCAACTAGATATACACATACATACAACATGATATTGAAAATTCTGTCAATACTGTTATTAAGTGTTTGTTACGGGAGGCAGAGGAACCGGGTTTTTGATGATCCTGTAGCCCCAAGGTTAGGTTTGTATGTATAGAAGCGCTCCATTGGGACCATGGAAGTTTTTAAGCGCTTGGTTGATACAGTTGCTCTCAGATGGAGGAGATTCTATCAGAAATACAACCATCACAGGGATATTCGCATCCATTTAGTATGGTTTAAGTTAAAAGCATTTTCTATCAGTCGCCCAATGTTTTTAGTTAACAAGCCCATAGGATAAAGCCAGTTGTGTCCCTCTCCTTTCTTCGGGACACAACCTTTGGTATAAGAGCTGAAGGTGTTTTGTCGGGAGCTGGTTTGGAGCACCTTCGCCGCTGATGTCTGCAAACAAGAAGTCCAACGCTCCCGCAGTCCCTGGCATAGATTTGCATTGCATGTATTACTCGATATCTTGAAGGCTGAGTGATCATGCTTTAGGTTATGCGGTTCCCCCAGCATAGTTATATCATTGATGCTTGCTTGGTTACTGCAATCCTTACTCTCCATTGAGTCCATTGAGTGAACTGTGGTCTCATTCACACAGCCTAAACGTTCCATCAAATAATCTTACGGTGCTCTCTCCAAAAGCCTGTGCATGGTGATTTCAAATTTTGCAAAAAGTTCCTCATGTCGTGCTAGACAACTCCCATCCGCTATATTTATCATTTTCCGCCGTGTTAAAATGTCTCTCACTTGTCACTAAGATCCGAGAGCGTTTTGGCTGAACGAGTCAATATTTAAGTTTGATGACTGATCAGTGATAGAATGTGAAGAGGTTCAGTAAGCCAGTATCCCTGGCAGCACTGATGAGCCGGCTCTTCCCGGGGGGGGGGGGGGGGAGGTGAATGCCTAGCAGTAGGCCGCCACCTTAGGCCTTTAAGTTCCAATCTGTAGCCTCAGCATCATTCATACAGCGAGGAAAATAAATATGGGGTCACAATTAACAGAACTGTGATGCCTACGAATGATATATGTTTAATCTTGCTGTTGTATTTTAATAATTGGCGGATTATCATTGCTTCTACTTGGAGCTCTCAGAGTGTGCATCCTATTCAGAACGGTGCTTGGACACGCCCTCCGACATTATAGTTTTTTATTTAAAAATATGTAGCTTTTTGGGGGCGGAGCCGTCCGGAGACCAGCATGGCCGCTTATAAGTGAAGCTCCGTGTAGGTGAAACCTTGCACAATACGGCACATATATCAGAGGGCTCAAAGTGACATATAAAGGAGACAATTAGAGACAGTAAGGCACCGGCTGTCATATATGTGAGATATAGGAGTTCCAGGGCTCAGTGGCCATTGTCGGAGGCTAAATAGACCGAGGAGGCACATACCACGCATCATGCCCGGAGGCACACAATAAAGGAAAACAGTGATCCACACAATCTGACTGATATCCAGCTAAGAGGCTGACAATATACAGAGATTGGGGTAAATTAAAAGGAATCATCTCCCTGACACGTGAGTCCTACCAGGTCCTCCGCGGCCTTTAGGTGCAGCTGCACAGGGCTCCCCTGCTGAGTTACTTACTACGCACAAAGAAGCCACAAAAGCGGCAGGGGATAACGAGCAGTTTAAAATAAATCAAAACGGGGGGGCGGAGCCAACAGCCCAGAGGAATGGCCGCAAACTTTTAGAGCTCTGACTCTAATTGTCATAAAATCGCAGTAGGGCAGTAATTCAATACCTATTTTATCTAACAAAAACTATGGACTAATTGCCTGACCACAGACTGGATGATGAGCCGTTTACCCTGCTAATTTTTGTCATTTAAAAGTTGGGCCGATGGACTGAATACAGCCTGCGCAGATAGCAACTATACTTGTAGCCACGTGAGCTGGCGATATATCTATCATGGAGAGCGCTCACTGGATCCTGCTTGAGCTTGGTAAACTCCTGGAAGCATATCGGCTTATGCCTTAAGCCCCTTTCAATTCATTGCCTGCTTCTGTGCCTAACACAGAGACCTCACCGGAGGGATGTTCACATACAGGGACCGAAGTGGGAGCTGGAGGAGCTGCACCTGAACCTCGGCACGTACTGTGCGTTACTGATCCTACCGAGAGCGAACCTAGCGGCCCCTCGGATCAGAGATCTGAACAGCGTCTGGAAACCTACACAGGAGCTCAAGTTAAGGCAGGCTCACTGGAGTGGGCTGGGAAAATGAAATCCATGGCAGCGGACATAGTGGAGATGCTGGGGCCTGGGAGCTTGGCTGCGGTTCTCAGGTCCTTTCTGGAAACACTACAAGTAACGACCCCACAGAACATAAACACCATTGTCGGTACACTACCTGCTGAACCATGTGGGGAACCACCACCGGGACGTCTAATTTCTCAGAGGGCACGCCCGTCGGAAGCTTGGTGCGGCAGCTGGGCGCTTCAGTTTGGTGAGGATAGGGGAGACTCTCCGTACCAGTCTAAATCTGGAGTAGGATAGACATAACTGAATTCTATCGCTATAATAGGTTTATAGCTGCTTTTGGACTGTCAACTATCTATCTCTCTCTGCATAGCCCTAGTTATTCTGTGGACACCTTGAGATGCCAACATACGCATTAAAGATATAGTATCACTGTGTCTATAGACATTTGCGCTGGGATATTGTTAAAAAGCTCAGTTAAAGTGTATGCCTATGATAACTATCCTCAGCCCACTACCACTACATGTAGGATTTCAAGATTGCCCCTTACACATGCTTAATGCTTCCAAGATCTCATTTCCTTTTTTTTCTCTGTGTGTAACTTACTAAGTACCAGCTCTACTTGCTATCCGATATTGTGGAATGTATATTTGACTTGTTAACATACGGTCCTTTAGTCTGGGACATTTTGATGAGAGCTATTTATCTAGATATCGCTGCCTAGCCTATTATACCGATTGCTTGTCCAGGACAGATATTGTTTGGCCCTAGGCATTTAATATGGAAGCTTTATTTTTCTTCACTCTATGGTGTGCCTGGTCAAGTTAAGCTTTGTCTGCTATGTATGTTATTCAAAGCCTTATGCTATGAACGCAGTCATATAATTCTTTTATTATTTGGCTTTGTAATTACTACTAAAAAAGTATGAGCCAATGCCCTCAGGAGCTCTTCCATCTAGGCTCACCAGTCGCTAAGCTCTTGTATTAAATTACACTTAACTGTTCTTACCTTATTTGCAGGACTTAGCACCCATCACCTTACAATGCTCCTAATATCTTAAGATAATTACAATGCTCCTAATATAGGCTCTAGTTTTGAAGATATGTTACATCATGAGTGTTTGTTTACATATATATATATTTAACCTTTCATGGTAGTTAAAGAGTTATGCTTGTTCTTTGTTTGTATTTTAGTAACGTAATTCTGTACTACTTAGCTCTAGAAATCTACTTTATTTTTCAACTTTCTACTGAATACAAGATAAATTAATGTTTGATGCTTACTCCATTTCATACTATGTGCCTACTACTAATGATTCAGTGAGAGCCATTATCACCAGGAGTTTCTATACCTTACATTACAGGAATACAGATGTGGTGTAGGAGGACTGGAGATGCCTAGTTTATTACATTACTACACTATTTGAGCTACTTTTTAATTGAGGTGCTGCCATAGTTTATCGTCATAGCCTAGTCAGCTCCTTTTGATTCATAGTTTATTAAGCATATCTTTGACATAAAACAAGTCGCACTACCTTCTTAAAAGGCTGTAGCTAAAATATGTGGAAAGAGAACAGCTTGTAATCTACTGCAGAGTCATGATTAGATTCTTGCTGGGTACAGGGTCGTGCCCAGGGGATAGGATCTAGGACAACTTAGGTATAGAAATGCAGCTTTCCTTTTTTCTTTACGACAGCACTGAAATAATTGTAGTGTTAAAGATAGTTTCAGCATTCTTCAATCCCTACATACCAATTGCATAAGCGACTGTATTATTTGTTTACCGCCTTATCACTACATATGGTTATTATTGCCCCGCATGTATATATCTTTCTGTAAGGAGGTTAGCAATGTCCATGAGCAATTCCAATGAGAGCTTTGGCATCTCTCGTACCTTACCCAATAAATGCTTCTTTTCGAAGAAAAATTCTACATTATCTCAAAACTTCAAAATACCCATAAGGTTTTTATGAGCAGGCTGGTCCTGCACTATTCATATCAGACATTATCTCCTCTTGAATCACCATCTCCCTCCCCCACACACAATTTACCTGCCGGTACCCAAGGTGCCACACATGGCATGGGGCTAGTGCATCTCCCAGACCTGATCTGGCGCTTAACTTATGCAATTTGTCCACAGTATTTAACTTACCACCTCCCCCCCCCTAATGTACCTTCTATTTTAGGAGAGTGAATTATGTGGTTTCTCTTGTCAATACCACACCTTATCTCCCCCTTTTTACATTTATATCTTGCACTACAATATTATATTGGCACTACTTTTCCTCTCAAGCTGTGTAAGATTGTTTAGTACTATCTTTTTTTCTCGCAAATCATATATTTAGTTTATATTTGATACTTACCTTACTGTTTTATTTCCCTAAGCAATTTTTTCACAAATACTGAGCTTACAATTGAGGTTCACCTTATTGGTTGTATACTAAATGGCAAGTTGATAACGTGCTATTTCCATTTTCCACTACTTTATGTATCCATATCGAAATATACAGTATTATTAGAAAATGCTGAGGTTGATTGGTGTAATAACTATTTCAGTTTATATGCTCTCTCATGTAATACCTGTGTTGCGAAATCTTATTCCATGTGAATTTCGCCCTATCTGTAAGAACTGATGTTATATTGAATGTATGAGCATTTCCTTGTTATCTTTGTAACCTTTTCCTCAATAAAAAAAAAAAAAAAATCAAAACGATCATGGGAAGATCTCCAGAATGGTGGTGAGAACTGCATAAAATATATAACATCATAATGTAGCCATTTTCTACACTGATCAAACACCAGGCACTGCTATAACCACCAACCCGCAAGCTATCTCTGGAGTTAGGTATTCAATGAACCTAGATCACGGGGCGCATTGACACTATCTCAACAAAGTACCTAAAGACACATAAACAACCTGGGGATAGTAAGTGGGTCAGACAAGAAAATATTTTATGATTAAATCAGTGAACTGGGACATACCAACATAAGGAGAGCCTGATATAGCTGATCACAGACATAAGAGCACAGACCTCTTTCTCTTTGACACAGAACTGTAAGAAATATATAAAAATGGCATCAAGAAGACAGACAAAGACGGATAAAAGCATAAAGGATTCCAACCCTAATTTTACTACTATATACAGCTGAGAGCTGTCTCTGAGGCCTTGGCTCTGAAATTCAAAAGTGGCTCTGAATTATAAGTGGCCGAGTTAAGAAATGGAGTTAAATCCATAATGCTATCATCTAGAATGCTCTACTAACAACATGAAGCATTGTTCTAACTATTCATCATCTCATCTCTCCACAGGTATGCATTTCTTTCTCTGCATTTCATGCCCTGGTTGTTATCCCACGTCCCTTTAATGTTTTTTCAATATACTGGTATGCATTTCTTTCTCTGCATTTCATGCCCTGGTTGTTATCCCACGTCCCTTTAATGTTTTTTCAATATACTGGTATGCATTTCCTTCTCTGCATTTCTTGCCCTGGTTGTTATCCCACGTCCCTTTAATGTTTTTTCAATATACTGGTATGCATTTCTTTCTCTGCATTTCATGCCCTGGTTGTTATCCCACGTCCCTTTAATGTTTTTTCAATATACTGGTATGCATTTCTTTCTCTGCATTTCATGCCCTGGTTGTTATGCATTTCCTCTGATGTCTGAATTTATGACTTTTTCTGTATAATTGTTATCAGCTCCATTGTATAATTTCTGTGTGCATCCCCCAGCCATTTGCTCACCCCCCCATCTAATTTACAAGTGTGTAACTCCAGTTTTCCTAACTAGCCTACTTGTAACATGGCTGCCTTGGATCAAATCATTCCAACCCTAATTTTACTATTATATACAGCTGAGAGCTGGCTCTGAGGCCTTGGCTCTGAAATTCAAAGTAGCTCTGAATTATAAGTGGCCGAGTTAAGAAATGGAGTTAAGAAACTGGAGGGGAAACTGCAGAACCCACTAACAGGTAATCCTTACTAACTATACACCTGCACAATGCTCTCTATGTCCTTTCTGATCTTTCTGTTTGTCATCTTCCTAAAACTCACTGCATGCCCTTATAACATCAATAATCCCCACACTATCCTTATCTCTCCCTCCCTCCTCTCATCCCCTATGCTGTCCTCTCATGAACTACTCTGTTTCCTTAGCAATACTTCCCCATCTATCTCTCCTGTTTCTAGTCATACACGCTCCTACAAGTCTCACTCTCACCTTCTGTCACTCTCACTGCTACTACTGCTTGCTGCTGGTGACATCTCTCCTAACCCTGGCCCTGCAGCAATCACCACACTCATACACTCTCGCTCAGTCCCCCACAATACAAACTCAAGGTCACGCGATCCCAACAATCTCATCTCCATTAACCCACAGCACTTATCCCCTCTATTTTCTTGGGCCCTCTGGAATGCACGCTCTGTCTGTAACAAACTTACAACTGTTCACGACCTGTTTGTTTCTAACGTTTTCAATCTTCTAGCAATTACTGAAACCTGGCTTTCTTCCTCTGACACTGCTTCCATTGCTGCTCTAACGCACGGCGGTCTCCACTTTAGCCACACACCTAGGCTAGGTGTGAGACATGGTGGCGGTGTTGGAATCTTACTGTCCCCTTCCTGCTCCTATCAGCACCTCCATCCTCATCCATCTCTCTCCTTCTCCTCCTTTGAAGTCCATTGCATCCGCATTTTCTCCCCCCTCTCCCTTAAGGTGGCAGTTATCTATCGCCCCCTGGACCAACCTCCCAATTCCTCGACAACTTTGCTGCCTGGCTTTCTCTCTACAAATACACCTGCTCTAATCTTAGGGGACTTCAACATCCCCATTGATAACCCATCTACCCCTGCTGCCTCTAAACTTCTCTCACTCACAAACTCCTTTAGTCTTTCACAATCCACCCTATTCCCTACTCACCATGACGGACACTCTCTTGATCTGGTATTCTCCTACCTCTGCTCCCCTTCTGATGTCACCTGTCGCCCATTTCCCATCTCAGACCACCATCTGCTCACCTATAATCTCAATGTACAGGCTAAACCTATTTCTACCCCCCGCCTCCGCACCTGTAGAAATCTGCACACTGTGGATCCTCTCCAACTTTCTAACCTTATTCAAAAACGCCTTCCCCACACTTCCACGGTATCCTGCCCTGACCTTGCTGCAAACCACTATAACAATACTCTCTCCTCTGCACTCGACACCCTTGCTCTTCCACAAATACGCAAAACCCCACGTCGTCAGCACAAGCCCTGGCACTCTCAGCAAACATGCTATCTACAAAAATGCTCCCGTGCTGCTGAACGTGCCTGGAGGAAATCCCGCTCTGAACGTGATTTCCTACACTATAAGTTCATTCTTTATTCTTACTCCTCTGCCCTTCACTTAGCCAAGCAAAACTACTTCTCTCATATCTTCTCACTCCTCAAACCCTAAACGTCTCTTCTCCACTTTCAACACTCTCCTCTATCCACCTGCACCACCCCCTCATCTGACTTTAGTGCTCAAGACTTGGCAGATTACTTTTTCAACAAAACACTTACTATCAGAAGCAACATCCCACCACAAGACTGCAACCTTTGATCTCACCCCCTCCAACACTCTCAGTACCTTCCCCCCAACCACTGAGAATGAAGTGAGTTCCCTAATATCTTCCTCACACCTCAGTACATGCCCCCTTGACCCTATCCCTTCACATCTAATACCCTCTCTATCCTCTACCCTCACCCCAGCTCTTACATATTCAACCGATCCCTTACTACTGGTTCATTTCCATCATCCTTCAAACATGCAAAGGTCACCCCCATCCTCAAAAAACCCTCCCTCAACCCCAATTCTCCTGCAAACTACCGCCCCATATCACTACTTCCGCTAGCTTCTAAAGTCCTGGAAAAACTAATTTTCGATCGCCTAACACACTTCCTATCCTCCAACTCATTGCTTGACCCCCTGCAATCTGGCTTCCGTCCCCAACACTCAACTGAGACTGCCCTCACCAAGGTTACTAACCATCTTCTTTCTGCTAAAAACAATGGCCACTATTCTATACTTATCTTACTTGACCTGTCTGCTGCCTTTGACACTGTTGACCATCCCCTCCTCCTACGGACTCTCAGCTCCCTTGGGCTCTGTGACATTGCCCTCTCCTGGATCCACTCTTATCTTTCTAATAGGTCCTTTTCTGTCTCATTTGCTGGTGACTCATCCTCTCCACTGCCTTTGTCTGTTGGAGTACCTCAGGGCTCTGTTCTAGGCCCTCTATTCTTCTCTATTTATACTTCCTCACTGGGTAAACTTATTAGTAGCTATGGCTTCAACTATCACCTCTATGCTGATGATACTCAGATTTACCTATACACCCCTGCACTCTCTCCTTCTCTCCTTTCCCACATCAGCGGCCGCTTATCTGGCATTTCTTCCTGGATGGCCTCTCACCACCTAAAAATCAACATGTCCAAGACTGAGCTTCTTCTAATCCCCCCAACTAATTCTACTCCAGTTTCTAACTTTACTATCACTGTCGGTGACACCACTATCTCCCCATCACCCCAACTCCGCTGCCTTGGAGTTTCACTCGACTCCAATCTGTCCTTCATACCCCACATCCAATCGCTCTCTTCATCCTGTCGCAACCACCTACGCAATATCTTCAAAATTCGTCCTTTTCTGAGTGCTGAAACTACTAAACAGCTAATCCATTCCCTAGTAATTTCCGGGCTTGACTACTGTAACAACCTGCTAACTGGCCATCCTCTCTCCCGCCTCTCCCCCCTTCAATCCATCCTAAATGCCTCTGCTAGGCTAATCCACCTCTCCCGATGCTCTGTATCTGCCGCACCCCTCTGTGAGTCCCTTCACTGGCTCCCCATTCACAGCAGAATTAAATTCAAAATTCTCACTTTGACCTACAAAGCCCTTACCAATGCAGCCCCCCATACCTGTCCTCACTCATCAACAAATATACTCCAGCCCGTCCCATAAGATCCAACAACGATCTACTCCTTGCCTCTTCTACCATCACCTCCTCTCATGCTAGACTACAGGACTTCTCTCGTTCGGCACCAACCCTCTGGAATGTACTTCCTCGTGCTGTCAGACTTTCCCCCAACCTCTCCTCCTTTAAACGCTCCCTAAAGACCTTCTTGTTCAGGGAAGCCTATAACCAAATCAGTAACTAATGAATTCCACTTGCCTAATAGTTGCCCTCATCTAACTTCACACTAACATCATTCCCACCTTTGCAGTCCCCACCTCCTGTTTCTCACCCTCCTACCCATTTAGATTGTAAGTTCCCACGGAAAAGATTAGTAAAGCTGGAAGAACAAGCAGAAGAACTTTCTGCACCCACTAACTTAACTGCGCTACAGGTACAACATAAAACAGCAGAAATTATAGACCTCCAGAGCCAGATTGAGGATCTAGATAACCGGGGCCACAGACAGAATCTAAGGATCAGAGGAATCCCGGAATCTATGTTGTCCACAGATCTCCCAAAATACTTGCAGAACCTATTCAGTCATTTGCTGGATACGGAGCCAGATTTCAATATCCTATTAGATAGAGCCCATAGGGCATTAAGACCCAGGCCAGCAGAATCGGCACCACCTCGAGATGTTATAATGAAATGCCACTATTTTCATGAGAAGGAGAAGATAATGGCCACAGACAGGAAAAAATCTCCAGTGACCTGGGAAGGTTCTAATCTACAGATATACGCAGACCTTAGCCCCCTCACTCTTACTAAATGCAAAGAGATTGGTTTTCTCACAATGTACCTTAGGGGACTGGGGATACCATACCGTTGGGGATTCCCTTTCTCGCTCAAGGTCGTAAAAGACAGCAAAGAAGTGATTTATAAAGACATTGAAGACTTAGACATCTTCAGCTCCCAATTGAACATACCTCAACCTAAACTGCCTCAAGTAGGGGAGGAGGACTTTGATTTGCCAAACCCCAAAGCAAACTGGCCAAAATCACAGAGACAAAAGTGGTCTACAGTCACGAAGAAGCACAAGTCCTCGCTAGGGATGAGACAACCCACGAATCCTAAAGACAAGATACCACCATGAGGAGGATCCAACCTCTACTGGATAGAATCGATGGTTATTGAATGGTCTATTCTTGGGTAACAGAGTTAATAGATCTTTATGATTTGGTCCTAGACTTTCGAGGAGACTCTTATACTTAGAGCTAACACATTTACCACTGACACTTGTATTTATAGGGTTGATTACATCAATCTACCCTCTCTAGTTTTTGTACTTCCATTGGTATAAAAGAATGTTATTGTTATAGTGCAAGGTACAGCAGCAGTAGCCAGCTGCTGTAGGACCCCCTCAAGTAATATGGTAGGTATGGCCCTTAGAGGGTCAAGAATAGGTTTACTGTTTACAATTATCTATGTTTCCAGTTTAAAGGTTTTTAGTTTAAATGTTTTATTGTATATACGCTCAATATTCAAGACCATTCTCTCCATTCTAGAAGTCCTGTATAGTAAGATAATTTGTATCCTCTGCAATGATTTGCAAGTGCTGCAGAGAGCCTCACCCATGGATCTGTAACACCTTTCCAAGGTAAGGTACCTAATTCATCACTACATAAGCGTAGCCAACACACAAGCACCCACAATGAATAGACCCATACTGTCAGGGTGCCAGGAATCAGACTGAGACGAGAAGTGCAAAAATAATCACACCTTTATTAACAACAAAAAAAATAATAAAAAGTCCACAAGTCAAATAACAAGCCAGGAGTCAAAATCAGAGCTGGTAGTCAGACGAGCCGAGTCAGGAGCCAAAGCGAATAGTCAGACGAGCCGGAAACAGGAACAAGGAAAACAGCAAAGTCAGGAACAAGCCAGGGATCAGGAACCAGGAAGGACGTCAGACAGCCAGGTAATACACAGGAACTCTCACAAACAGGTCTGAGACAATGCAAAGGCAAAGCATACTGAACAGAGGCCCTTTAAATAATAAGTGATGACATCACAATTCTGAGACTGCATCCTGTCTCACACAGATGATGCACACCAGTCTGGCCATAAAAGGAAGTGCAGGAAATGAGCAGCATCTGCCACAATGCACCATAGTCAGCAAGAGAGGTGAGTAAAATGGCTGCCAGCAGCACATGGCAAACAAAACTTGGAAAAAACCCTGACAGTACCATCCCCTCAATGACCCCTCCCCCGCGGGAGGAAAAAAGACTTATTGGGGAAATGGTCATGGAAGGCACGGAGGAGGGCGGGGGTATGATCATCAGAGGAGGGAACCCAAGAACGCTCCTCCGGACCGTAGCCCCTCCAGTGAACCAAATACTGTACACAGCCCCTGGACATACGAGAGTCAATAATGCTGCTGACCTCATACTCCTCATGGTTGTCAACAAAAATAGGATGGGGCCGAGGCAACACAGTGGTAAACCGATTGCAAACCAATGGTTTCAAGAGGGAGACATGAAAAACATTGGAGATGCGCATTGCAGGAGGAAGGTCAAGAGCGTAGGCCACAGAATTGACCCGTCGGAATATTCGAAAAGAACCAACATAACGGGGAGCCAGTTTATTGGAAGGCACACGAAGGTTCAAGTTGTGGGAGGACAGCCAAACTCACTCACCAACCTGGTAGGAAGACGCGGGCAGATGCCTACGATCAGCCTGGAACTTTTGGCGCTGCATAGAACGATGAAGGCAATCCTGAATCTGCACCCACGTGGAACGGAGTTGCCGGAGATGCTCCTCCAAAGTCGGAATACCCTGAGACATGAATGAATCAGGCAACAAGGATGGTTGAAACCCATAATTCGCCATGAACGGGGATAACTTGGAGGAGGCATTAATAGCACTATTAGGAGCAAACTCTGCCCAAGGTAACAGTTCAGACCAATTATTGTGGTGATCTGAGATATAGCAATGGAGGATCTATTCCAGAGCTTGATTAGACCGTTCCGCAGCCTCATTGGATTGAGGGTGATATGTCGAGGAGAAGGAAATCTGGATCCCCATTTGAGCACAAAAGGAACGCCAAAATCTGGAGACAAACTGGCTACCCCGGTCCGACACTATCTCCTTGGGTAACCCATGTAAACGGAAGACCTCCCGGGCAAAAATTGAAGCAAGCTCCTGAGCGTAGGCAACTTCATCAATGGAATGCAATGTGACATTTTAGAAAAACGGTCAACCACCATAAGGATAACAGTATTGCCATTGGAAACAGGGAGCTTGACAATGAAGTCCATGGAAAGATGTGTCCAAGGACGCTCACCATTAGCAATAGGTTGAAGAAGACCCACAGGAAGATGTTGAAGAGTCTTATTCTGTGCACAAACTGAGCAGGAGGCAACATACGCAGCAACATCAGAACTAAGACCTGGCCACCAGAATTGTTGAGTGACAGATCAAATCATTTGGTTCTTGCCTGGGTGTGCAAAAGTTTAGTTCGAAGATTCTCAGGAACAAAACACTTACCACTAGGTTTTTCAGGAGGTGCATTGGTTTGTGCAGCCAGGATCTCCTCCCCCAATGTAGAAGTCAAATTAGTAGGTATGGTAGTTAAAATATGGTCAGGAGGTATAACAGGAGTAGGTACAGACTCCGCGTTGGACAGAGGTGAAAATTGTCGAGAGAGGGCATCAGCCCTAACATTCTAACTACCAGGCAGGTAGGAGACCACATAATTAAACCGAGACAAAAATTGCACCCATCTGGCCTGTCGGGGCGACAAACATTTTGCTTCAGACAGATAAGTTAAATTCTTGTGATCAGTAAGAATGAGCACTGGCACACTAGTACCCTCGAGAAGATGCCTCCATTCCTTGAGTGCCAAAATTATGTCCAGTAATTCCCTGTCGCCAATTTCATAATTGCACTCCACTGGAGACAATTTCTTAGAGAAGAGACCACATGGATGCAAGGAAACGTTAAGACAAGAGGACACCTACTCCATTCTCAGACGCAATGACCTCAAGAACGAAAGGCAGGACAGCTTTAGGATGAGCCAGAACTGGAGCAGCAGCAAAGGCAGTCTTAAGACTATCAAAGGCCTTAATGGCAGTAGGTGACCAATGGAGTGGATCATTCTCTTTACGGGTCATGTCTGTGATAGCTTTGACCAAGGAAGAAAAGTTTTTAATAAACTTTCTATAGTAATTGGCGAACCCCAAAAAACGTTGAATAGACCAAAGACCAACTGGGCAAGGCCACTATAGAACTGCAGATAACTTGTCAGGATCCATGGAGAACCCTGCAACGGAGATAACATAACCTAGGAAGGTTACTTGAGTCTGATGGAACTCACATTTCTCGAGTTTACAAAACAGGCCGTTCTCATGTAGTCTCTGAAGAACCCGTGTAACATCAGAACAATGAGCCTCAAGTGGGGGTAAGTGTATGAGGATGTCGTCTAAGTACACCACAACACACTGTTGCAACATATCTCGTAGGATATCATTAATAAATTCCTGGAAAACAGCAGGAGCATTACATAGGCCAAAGGACATTACAAGATACTCATAATGCCAGCTCCTGGGGTTAAACGCTGTTTTCCATTCGTGGCCCTCCTTGATCCTAACGAGATTGTACGCTCCTCTCAAATTTAGTTTAGTGAAGACCGTAGCTCCCTTGAGGCGATCAAAGAGTTCCGTAATGAGCAGAATAGGGTAAGCATTCTTAATGGTAAGACGATTAAGACCCCTATAATCAATGCATGGTCTTAACTCGCCACCCTTTTTCTTCACAAAGAAGAAGCCAGCCCCTGCAGGAGAGCAGGATTTGCGGATGATCCCCTGCGACAGAGCATCAGCAACATACTCCTCCATAGCACAATTCTCTGCAACAGACAGAGGGTAAACCCGGCCCCAAGGAGGAATGGCTCCGAGTTGCAGGTCTATGGCACAATCATAAGACCGGTAAGGAGGTAACGTACTTTCATGCACTTTGTCAAAAACATCTAGTAACTCTCGGTACTCCTCTGGCAATTTAGATACAGAAGAAGTGCACAAGACTTTATCTGGTTTCCGAAGACAAGTGGAAATACATTGCAGGGACCACAACAAAATTTCGGACCTGCGCCAGTGGAGATTGGGATTGTGCTTTTGGAGCCAGGGATAACCCAACAACCGGAAAATGCGGAGAGTTTATCACCTGGAACTGGAGGGTTTCAAAATGGAGAGCCCCAACACCCATGGACAACAAAGCAGTTTCGTGAGTAATGAGTGCAGGCTGAAGGGGCCTGCCATCAATGGCCTCAATAGTAAGCGGAACGGACCGAGGCAAAACAGGAATGGAGTGCTTTGATACAAAAGCACTGTCAATGAAATAGCCCGCAGCACCGGAGTCAACAAGAGCCTGGGTGACTATGGAGGAGTCCACCCAGGAAAGGACAACCGTGACCAAAGGTTTCTCCTTAAGCGGTTCTGGGGACGAGGATAAACCACCCAAGGTCTGCCCCTGACAGGACCTTAAGTGTGAGCGTTTCCCAGCAGTGTAGGACAAGACTTCAAAAGGTGGCCCTGTAACCCACAATAGAGGAGAGATGCGTGAATCCCAACTGCATTGGCTCAGCAGTACCTGGTGACTCTGGACCAGGAGGCATGGGAGGAGAGGGAGGCATGGGTGGGGACGAACACGTAGGAGACAACGGAACAGGAGGCTTCCGCAAGCGCTCCTTGAAAGAGGGCCTCTCTCTGAGTCTGATGTCAATTAGGATAAAAAAAGACACCAATGCCTCGAGATCCTCTGGTAAATCTCTGGCAGCAACTTTGTCTTTAATCGCATCAGAGAGCTCATGAAAGAAGGCGGCAACAAGGGCTTCATTGTTCCAACCAACCTCTACGGCAGAGGAGGAGCGAGCCGGAACATCAAATACCCTTTGAAAGGAGGCCACAAATTCAGGGTAATTTGAAATCACAGGTTTATTAGTCTCCCACAAGGGATTAGCCCAGGCAAGAGTTGTGTCAGAGAGTAACGAGATGAGAAATCCCACCTTAGCTCTGTCAGAGGGAAACGCCTGAGGTAACATCTCAAAGTAAATGGCCACCTGGTTCAAAACCCCTCTGCACTGAATAGGATCGCCTCCATATCGCTGAGGTAGAGATGCAGAACCGGACATGCTCCTGGTAGGACTAGGTGCAGCAGCGGAAAAAGGTGCAGCCATAACTTGTGGAACACTTTGGTCCAAATGTGCAGTGTGAGTCAGCAGGGTTTGCAGGGCTAGTGCAAATTGATCAAAGCGGTGATCCTGTTCATCCATCCTGGAAATAATGGCAGGTAAAGGTGGATTATTAGCACGAAGAAGCACAAGTCCTCGCTAGGGATGAGACAACCAACGAATCCTAAAGACAAGATACCACCATGAGGAGGATCCCACCTCTACTGGACAGAATCGATGGTTATTGAAAGGTCTATTCTTGGGTAACAGAGTTAATAGATCTTTATGATTTGGTCCTAGACTTTCGAGGAGACTCTTATACTTTACCACTGACATTTGTATTTATAGGGTTGATTACATCTAATCTACCCTCTCTAGTTTGTGTACTTCCATTGGTATGAAAGAATGTTATTGTTATAGTGCAAGGTTTAGCAGCAGTAGCCAGCTGCTGTAGGACCCCCTCAAGTAATATGGTAGGTATGGCCCTTAGAGGGTCAAGAATAGGTTTACTGTTTACAATTATCTATCTGCTAGATTACGAGTTCTGCGTTAGCCTTAAAAAGCAGCGTTAAGGGGTCCTAACACTGCTTTTTAACGCCCGCTGGTATTACAAGTATGGCAGGTACAGGTGTACCGCTCACTTTTCTTCCGCGACCTTTGGCTATCGCAAATCCCCTTACGTCAATTGCATATCCTATCTTTTTAATGGGATTTGCCTAACGTTGGTGTTACAAGTCTTGGAGAAAGTGAGCGGTACAGCCATTACCTCCAAGACTCCTACCCCATTTAAAAGTCAGTAGTTAAGAGTTTTATGGGCTAATGCAAGAACATAAAGCTCTTAACTACAGTGCTACAAAGTACACTAACACCCATAAACTACCTATGAACCCCTAAACCGAGGTCCCCCCACATCGCAAACACTATAATAAAATTATTTAACCCCTAATCTGCCGACCGGACATCGCCGCCACCTACATTATACCTATGAAGCCCTAATCTGCTGCCCCTAACATCGCCGACACCTACATTATATTTATTAACCCCTAATCTGCCCCCCCCCCAACGTCGCCACCACCTACCTACACTTATTAACCCCTAATCATCCGACCGGACATCGCCGCCACTATAATAAATGTATTAACCCCTAAACCGCCGCAATCCCACCTCGCAAACACTATAATACATTTTATTAACCCCTAATCTGCCCCCCAACGTTGCCGCCACCTAACTACAATTATTAACCCCTAATCTCCCGCCCCCAATGTTGCCGCTACTATAATAAAGTTATTAACCCCTAAACCTAAGTCTAACCCTAACCCTAACACCCCCCTAACTTAAATATAATTTAAATAAAACAAAATAAAATTACTATAATTAAATAAATTAATCCTATTTAAAACTAAATACTTACCTATAAAATAAACCCTAATATAGCTACAATAAAAATAATAGTTACATTGCAGCTATTTTAGGATTTATATTTATTTTACAAGCAACTTTGTATTTATTTTAACTAGGTACAATAGCTATTAAATAGTTAATAACTATTTAATAGCTACCTAGTTAAAATAATTACACAATTACCTGTAAAATAAATCCTAACCTAAGTTACAAATACACTACACTATCAATAAATTAATTAATTAAATAAACTACAATTATCTAAACTAAAATACTATTAAATAAACTAAACTATAGTACAAAAAAACAAACACTAAATTACAAAAAATAAAAAAATATTACAAGAATTTTAATCTAATTACACCTAATCTAAGCCCCCTAATAAAATAAAAAAGCCCCCCAAAATAATAAAATTCCCTACCCTATACTAATTTACAAAAGTAATCAGCTCTTTTACCAGCCCTTAAAAGGGCTTTTTGCGGGGCATTGCCCCAAAGTAATCAGCTCTTTTACCTGTAAGGTCAATTCTATTGGCTGATCCAATCGGATTGAAGTTCAATCCGATTGGCTGATTAAATCAACCAATCGGATTTTTCAAACCATAATTACGATTGGCTGATAGAATCCTATCAGCCAATCGGAATTCGAGGGACGCCATCTTGGATGACATCATTTAAAGGAACCTTCATTCGTCGTTAGTCCGTCGGCAGAGGAGGATGTTCTGCGTCGGAGGTCTTGAAGATGGAGCCGCGGATGGATGAAGACTTCTGCCGGATGGAGGATCTCTTCTGCCCCACTTGGATGAAGACTTCTGCCGGATGGAGGACCTCTTCTGCCCCGCTTGGATGAAGACTTCTGCCGGATGGAGGACCACATCGCCCGGATTGGATGAAGAATTCGGCCCAGCTGGGTGAACATGGCTCAAGGTAGGGTGATCTTCAGGGGGTTAGTGTTAGGTTTTTTTAAGAGGGATCGGGTAGGTTTTAGAGTAGGGGTGTGTGGGTGGTGGGTTTTAATGTTGGGGGGGTCTTGTATTTTTTTACAGGTAAAAGAGCTGATTACTTTGGGGCAATGCCCCGCAAAAAGCCCTTTTAAGGGCTGGTAAAAGAGCTGATTACTTTTGTAATTTAGTATAGGGTAGGGGATTTTATTATTTTGGGGGGCTTTTTTATTAGGGGGGTTAGATTAGGTGTAATTAGATTAAAATTATTGTAATATTTTTTTATTTTTTGTAATTTAGTGTTTTGTTTTTTTTGTACTATAGTTTAGTTTATTTAATTGTATTTTAGTTTAGATAATTTTAGTTAATTTATTTAAATAATTTATTGATAGTGTAGTGTTAGGTGTATTTGTAACTTAGGTTAGGATTTATTTTACAGGTAATTTTGTAATTATTTTAACTAGGTAGCTATTAAATAGTTATTAATTATTTAATAGCTATTGTACCTAGTTAAAATAAATACAAAGTTGCCTGTAAAATAAATATAAATCCTAAAATAGCTACAATGTAACTATTAGTTATATTATAGCTATCTTATGGTTTATTTTATAGGTAAGTATTTCGTTTTAAATAGGAATAATTTATTTAATTATAGTAATATTATTAAGATTTCTTTAAATTATATTTAATTTAGGGGGTGTTAGGGTTAGGGTTAGACTTAGGTTTAGGGGTTAATAACTTTATTATAGTAGCGGCGATGTTGGGGGCGGCAGATTAGAGGTTAATAATTTAGGTAGGTGGCGGCGATGTTAGGGAGGGCAGATTAGGGGTTAATACAATTTATTATAGTGTTTGCGAGGTGGGAGTGCGGCGGTTTAAGGGTTAATACATTTATTATAGTGGCGGCGATGTCCAGTCGGCAGATTAGGGATTAATAAGTGTAGGTAGGTGGCGGCGACGTTGGGAGCGGAAGATTAGGGGTTAATAAATATAATATAGGTGTCGGCGATGTTAGAGGCAGCAGATTAGAGGTTCATAGGTATAATGTAGGTGGTGGTGTCCGGAGCGGCAGATTAGGGGTTAATAGTATAATGCAGGTGGCGAAGATGTTGGGGGCAGCAGATTAGAGGTTAATAAGTGTAAGGTTAGGGGTGTTTAGACTCGGGGTTCATGTTAGGGTTTTAGGTGTAGACGCATCCATTCAGAAAACTTGTAATACCAGCGTTGTTTAAAGTGTGCGCTGGAAAAAAAAGGCTTGTTAGCAGGTCTTTACCGACAAAACTCGTAATCTAGGCGTATGTTTCCAGTTTAAAGGTTTTTAGTTTAAATGTTTTATTGTATATACGCTCAATATTCAAGACCATTCTCTCCATTCTAGAAGTCCTGTATAGTAAGATCATTTGTATCCTCTGCAATGATGTGCAAGTGCTGCTTTTCCTTTACCGATATGTAAGCCCCAGGGCAGAGAGCCTCACCCATGGATCTGTAACACCTTTCCAAGGTAAGGTACCTAATTCATCACTACATAAGCGTAGCCAACACACAAGCATCTGTAAGATTTTAATGTGTATAAATGTAGTATTACTGTAGTTATAGAGAGATGTAGTTATAGAGAGATGGTATTATTACAGTTATTACAGTTATAAAGAGGTTAATATGTTCTTCTATTTTAAACATCAGGCATGGAGCAATGCTGAGGTAACCAGTTTACGTATACCAAGAGTTAAGATCATATATGGGTAGAGAAGATTGCTGTGGATAGCAAGAGCTTACAATAGTGTAGAGCACCTTATTTGGAATAGAGCCAAAAGTATATGGTTAGCATTCTTAAAGGGTATAAAAGTTAGGAGAAAGGAGAATGAGCTAGAGTTCATCTTTGGAAGGGAAACACCAACAAGCTGTAACCGGGACTCCCACAAGAAACAAACGGGGTAATATTCATTTATGTATTATTTCTCTGTTAAATTGTTTTTATGTGTTTAACCTTGTAAACAGTAACATGTAATCTTGTTATTTATCTGTTCTTTAATAAATGTGTGATGGTTTAAATAGTTGAAGGTAGTATGGCTGTCTGTTTCTGGAGGGTTTTAAAGATATACAGTACGGTATATGAAATTTGTTTGCACAGGGCCCATTATTGATATATGTATATATTAATTTTGCGACGTGGACAGTTTTTAACATAAGATCCTTTGGTTAAGTTAAGAGTAACTTCTTGCACATCCACAATGAATAGACCCATACTGTCAGGGTGCCAGGAATCAGAGTGAGACAAGAAGTGCAAAAATAATGACACCTTTATTAATAACAAAAAAATAATAAAAAGTCCACAAGTCAAATAACAAGCCAGGAGTCAAAACCAGAGCTGGTAGTCAGACGAGCCGAGTCAGGAGCCAAAGCGAATAGTCAGACGAGCCGGAATCAGGAACACGGAAAACAGCAGAGTCAGGAACAAGCCAGCCAGGGATCAGGAACCAGGAATGACGTCAGACAGCCAGGTAATACACAGGAATTCTCACAAACAGGTCTGAGACAACGCAAAGGCAAAGCATACTGAACCGAGGTCCTTTAAATAATAAGTGATGACATCACAATTCTGAGACTGCATCCTGTCTCACACAGATGATGCACACCAGTCTGGCCATAAAAGGAAGTGCAGGAAATGAGCAGCATCCCCCACAATGCAACATAGTCAGCAAGAGAGGTGAGTAAAATGGCTGCCAGCAGCACATGGCAAACAAAACAGGGAAAAAACCCTGACACATATGTATTGTATATCAAATTGCAAAAGGCTTGAATTCTCCCACCAAGCGGTCGATAGCTCTGAATTGGTTTGTAAAACAAAAAAGCTCAATAGTCTTTAAAAAGAAACACATTTCCCCAAATCGGCCGAGCCAAAACTCTATTTTAAAGACTTCCCATTAGGATATTTTAACTCAAATGAAAAAAAGAGGAATGGTGTAGTGACTTTATTTCACAGAAGTATTCCTTTTCAATTAATAAACTCCATTTCAGACAAAGAGGGGAGAATCATTATAGTGGTAGGGTTGTTGTTTAATAGACCTGTAACGTTGGTCAATATATACGCCCCTAACTCAAATAGGACCTATTTTTTTTAAATAGGTACAATCTATAGTATTAGAAGCGCAGAAAGGCACATTGATACAGGGGGGGGGGGCGATTTCAATGTAACAATGGATCCCTTTCTGGACACATCAACACACAATCTGGGATCTTCATCAAGACCCCCAGATTCAGTCTATGGTTGCTGCAGGAAGTTGGGGTTGGTTGATGTGTGGAGAATCCAACACCCACAACAAAGGAATTTTACATTTTATTCCCATCCATGGTCCACATACTCTAGAATTGACTACCTATATTTAGACCAATTAAGTTTATCAATGGTGAATGATACAGACATACTACCGACAGCCTGGTCAGATCATTCCATAATCACACTTGAGTTAACATGGCCAGACCACCCAATACACCCTTATATATTGCGGATGGAGGAATACTTAGTGACCCTTCAGACACTAACAACCTCCATATCAGAATACTTCCAATTTAATAGCACCCCAGAGTCTTCCCTCCTCACAGTCTGGGAAGCACATAAGGCAGTGATAAGGGGAGAGTGTATTAAACAGAGGGCTTAAATGAAGAAAATATACAACTCCATTTTAAAGGGCTTAACTGAGCGTTGCAGCGGTTAGAATTGCAGCATAAAAACTCACCCAAAAACTCTGACCTACTTGCACTCCTTAAACTAACTCAGAAAGAGATTAACAATATTTTAATTAAAGACGCTCAAAGAAAAGCCCTAGCATTGAAGAAAAGGTTTTTTTATGAGGGTAACAGGGTGGGACCATTGTTGGTGCGAGCTTTAAGAGCAAGAATGGGACAAAACAACATACACAAAATTAAGAAAGAAAATGGCTCATTTGTATATGACAGTAAAGACATAGCAAACCAATTTAGCAACTTTTACAAGCAACTCTACAACCTAGAAACCCCAAACTTAACAACACACATTACTGACACACAAAAATATATCGATAGCGCAAGACTACCACAATTATCCCCAGATCAGGTGAATGACTTGGAAAAAACAATACCCCTGATAGAAGTCCAGGCCCAGACGGCTTCATTAACCAATTTTATAAGACCTTTAGAGATCTTTTAGCCCCACACCTTCTGACTTTATTTCAGAGTATAGATGAGTCGTGCAAATTTTCCCCTGACATTTTACAAGCGCATATTTCAGTGATTCTTAAACCTGACAATCCACAAGACAAACCCGGCAGTTATCGTCCATATCTTTATTAAATTCAGATATTAAGATTTTCAGTAAGATTCTATCTAACCGTATTAACACCATACTTGGTGAGCTAGTGCATGTGGATCAGGTAGGCTTTGTACCTCGAAGGGAAGCTCATGATAACACGATCAGGGCCATCACGTTGATGGAATTTTCCAAGTTTCACCAAATAGATTCAGTGTTAATAACATCAGATGCTGAGAAGGTGTTTGATAGGACAAGTTGGCGATTCCTCAAGGAGACGTTAACTGCATTTGGATTTGGCAATAACATGATCTCACGTATCTTTAGCCTGTATCCCGACTGAGTGCTAAAGTGAAAACCAATGGTGTGCTTTCGGACACTTTACCTATACAGAATGGCACACGTCAGGGTTGCCCTCTGTCTCCCATTCTTTTCATCATGATGATGGAAGTGCTGGCCTCCCATGTTCATAATAACAAAGATATTAAAGGCATTCAAATAGGACCCAATGACTACAAAATAGCTATGTTTGCAGATGATGTGTTATTCTCGGTCTCATCCCCTACATCTTCCATACCAGCGATTATGAGGGAAATAGTTACATTCGGTAGATACTCTAATTTTTTAGTAAATAAAACAAAATCCGAAATTTTAAACATCTCCTGCCTAAAAGCGGAATTCCGCAAACTCTCAGGGGTTAGTGCATTGAGGTTGCAAATGGACTCTATTAAATACCTGGGCATTCACCTCTTCCCCTACCCCTCAACCCTTTTTAATAAAAACTACAACACCTTGTTACGCAATATACACAAAGACCTTGCTAAGTGGACAACAAAACCTCTCTCATGGTGAGCCAAATTCAATCGATCAAAATGATCACTCTCCCCAGAATCCTATAAATGTTGCAGGCTTTACCCATACAATCACCTAAATGGTTCATACAACGTTTACAGAGTAATATTAATTCTTATGTCTGGGGTAGTTGCAAACCTAGAGTTAATCGTACTACTCTTTATAGGCCATTGCTGCAGGGGGGGTTGGGACTCCCAAAAATTGAAGAATATTACAATGCAGTTACACTTCAAAGAGTCTTAGACTGGCACGGAATGCAAGACAGTAAAGCATGGGGATCTTTAGACTCACATATACTCAAAGCTCCACATGTTCACGCATTGTGTTGGGTAACAGGAGACCTTAGGCCCCCACAATGTCAACATTTAGAATTGCATAAACACTTTTTAAAAAATTGGGACAAAATTATCATGTACACACCTCATATTACTTCAAGTAGATCCCCTTTGTTTCCAATAGTACCCAATGTTGAAATGATTGGAGGACTAGACAAGGGATTTAAGAGACTAGCTGAATGGGATTACACAGTCCCCCTGTGTCGTTTCACGGAGGGAGGAAAGCTCCGGGATAGGGACAAGCTTGAGGAAGTGGCAGACGGGACTTTTACGAAGTGGTTAAAATATGCGCAATTACATCACTTCATTCAGACTACTCCATTTAAAACAGACCTATTAAGACCACTTACCCCCTTTGAAAGTTTATGCGATAGCGGCATCCCAGTTCAACACCCACTTTCCATATCACGCAAACTACTAATAGCGCACCAAAAAACGCAATTACCACTATACACAACTAAATGGTCAGGAGACCTTAACACACAATTAGACTTGGCAGACTTGGACACAATCTTTAAAGCTACCAAGAAATCCTCAACATCCCCACAAATATTAGAGATGAATTACAAAATATTGACACGTTGGTATCTTACACCAACAAGACTGAACACTATATACCCTGAGTCGTCGAGAATGTGCTGGAGGGGGTGTGGGGAACTTGGTGGCTTAGTGCATATGTGGTGGCATTGTCCCAAAATAAAGCCTTTATGGAGGGAGGTTGAAACTCATTTTCAATCATTTATAGGAAGGGAGTTTACTTTATCTCCAAAAGTCACTTTGCTCAATGATCTCCCTAAAACTCCCTGTAAACTAAAGTCCCTCTGTGACAGACCCTTCGGTCAGGACTGAAAGTGTTAACTTTATTTTCTAACCACAAGTGGCTGGCTCCAGCTACAATCTAATTAATGCTTAGCATTCTATTGTTTGATCACCTCCAGAGAGAAAGTGATAAGAAGAGTCAAGAGTGTCTTGTGGTTGAAGTGTTTAAGTAATATAATCCTATTGTATCATGTCAAGGGCGCTTCTCCCTTTTATCTAATGTACAACATTCTTTCAACCCCCATCTGAGGGGGGGTCAAAAACCTGTATAAATCTGTGTGCTGCCTTTTAATAAATGTCATTCTGTTTTAAACCTGAAACTGGCTGGGTTGTGAATTGCTGATTGTCTATGCAGGACATTGTTCATCTGGGGTTAACCCTTGGTACACAGTTGGTACCGTAACATTGGTGGCAAGCGACGGGAGAATCCTTATCACCCAGAAGAGCAACTACACAAGCCAGTAACCTCAGGAAGAGGGGGATTATTACAATACTGACTAAGATGGAAAGAGTACCAGGGACAGAAGGAACCAATGGGCCCAGCATAGCAGACAGAACCCCTGAAGAAGCAAGTTTTGACCGGGCTGTCAAAATAAGACTGGCACATTATGGCCCCAACCCATCTGCGGAAATTATCGACCGGGTCATAGCAGCTGTGGAAGCCAACCTACTTCGCCAAAGCGGCGCTGCAGCAAACCCAGTGGAAAAGAGAAAAGTGAATTTTGCAGCTTTTAAAAACTTCCTGGAAACAGAAGGAGAGATTGATGGGTACCTTGCGGATTTTGAGAGGCAATGTGCACTACACAAGGTACCCGCAGAGGACTGGGTCACGATATTATCCGGAAAATTATCCGGCCGGGCCAGTGAGGCTTTTCGGGCCATTCCAGATGAGGAAGTCGGGGATTATAATACTGTAAAAGAGGCTCTGCTCTCCAGGTATGCGGTTACACCGGAGGCATACCGGAGGCGGTTCAGAGACACTGTTAAATTAGCTGGTGATTCCTACCTTGAGTGGGCATGTAAGGTGCACCGCACAGCAGCTCACTGGATAGCGGGGTGCCAAGCCGTATCTGGGGAAGAGGTGCTGCAGCTATTCCTGTTGGAACATTGCTTCGACAAGTTACCCGCAGGAGTTCGAGAGTGGGTTCGGGACCGTAAACCCTCCACCCTGCATGAAGCGGCTCGCTTGGCAGATGAGTATACGGATGCCCGCAAACTGGACACTGCTACCACTAAGCCCCCTGCTAGAGTGGAGTACAGACCCCCAGTCACCCCAGCAGCTGCCAGTTACCAACCCCCAGCGCACCGCTATACCACACGGCCTCCGGCCACGAACTACCCTCAGAGAGCCCGGTTCAATTTGCGGGGCTACTCACAACCGATTCGGTGCTTTAGATGTAAGCAACTAGGGCACAAAAGACCAGAGTGTCCCCTAAATGCAGCGAACCAAGCACAGTCCTGGAGAAGACCCGCCGGCAGAATCCCACGTAACCCTCAGCCTGCGGCCCGCTACGTAGAGGCGCAAGAATGCTGGGGCATCCTACATGAGGCAGACCTTGTGCAAGCTGCCCACCGGAATAACCGGCAACTGGTTAAAGTGAATGGGAAGGAGGTCAGTGGTCTACGGGATACTGGTGCTACCATGACCTTGCTTCGAAAGAACTTGGTGTCTGAGAAACAGCACACAGGAGACACTGTGGCTGTGAGGGTAGCAGGGGGCACTGTGTTCCGCCTGCCTGTTGCCAGGGTGCATTTGGATTGGGGAGGGGGCGCTAGACCTGTGAATGTGGGGGTCATGAAGGATTTACCAGCTGATGTTCTCCTTGGAAATACCTTGGTCCCCCTTGTTTCTGCCTATGCTCCCATGGGTCCCGCTGATGTTAACCCTGTGACTACCCGTGCTCAGATCCGTGCAGCAGAGACTGACCCCCCTGCTGCTAAGCCCCAGGACGCTGAGCTCAGTAAATCTCTATCCGCTATTGATATGTGGGAGTCACGTTACAATGCGCTGATGAAGGAGAAGAGTCACGTAGAGGATAAAATGGTCATGTTAAATAATCATGTAACAGTGCTAGCGGGAGAGAAGAGGAGTGCAGAGGAAAAAGCACGTTTAGAACAGGAATCTCTGCTAGACAGGCTGCACCGACAGACTGCAGAAAACACCAGCTTGAGAGTGGAACACGAAACATTAAAGACAAACTTAGTGACACTGGAGGAGAAGCTGACGCTGGCTCATAGTGAGGTGCAGCAACTCAAGGGCACCCTATGTCAGTATGAAGGGATTGTGGATACCTATAAAGAGCAGGTACAGAAAACTCGTAAAGAAGCTGATGAGATTTTGAAGGACTGTTTAGCCCTAGTCTGGGCACTGAGGAAGTTAAACCCTTGTTTGTATGGACAGGAATTCTCTCTCATAACGGGAATACAAATGGATTGTCCCAGCAAACTGACATGCCTACCACCCCTTAGTCCGGTCATCCCCAGGTTGACCCGCAAAAGGGTCAAGCCGGGTCTGCCGGAGTGTTCCACAAGGGGGGAGCTATGTGACAGACCCTTCGGTCAGGACTGAAAGTGTTAACTTTATTTTCTAACCACAAGTGGCTGGCTCCAGCTACAATCTAATTAATGCTTAGCATTCTATTGTTTGATCACCTCCAGAGAGAAAGTGATAAGAAGAGTCAAGAGTGTCTTGTGGTTGAAGTGTTTAAGTAATATAATCCTATTGTATCATGTCAAGGGCGCTTCTCCCTTTTATCTAATGTACAACATTCTTTCAACCCCCATCTGAGGGGGGGTCAAAAACCTGTATAAATCTGTGTGCTGCCTTTTAATAAATGTCATTCTGTTTTAAACCTGAAACTGGCTGGGTTGTGAATTGCTGATTGTCTATGCAGGACATTGTTCATCTGGGGTTAACCCTTGGTACACAGTTGGTACCGTAACACCCTCTTTTTATAGATAGGGCTGAACAGCGCTAGATCTTTAATAGCACGTGCTTGGAAAACGCCAGAAACCCTGTCTAGAACAAAGTGGCTTAATAGAATGGCAGAACTCTTGAACCTAGAGGAGATCGGGTATATTAAACGTAATAAATCGGCCTTTTTCCTAGATGCTAGGTTCCTGTGGGAGGTCACTCCTCTCAGATATTGCTGTACAGAACACCGATAGAGATACCATAGGTGGGGTGAACTCTGACCCCGAGACGAGAAGCAGATATAACTGTGTAAGACATAGAGCTATATGTTACAGAAAGATCTAAAAGGAGAGAACACATCCTGAATTGACTATTGTTCTCAGATTGCAACTCTTAGCAGATAATGGACTTGAGGAACCAGCACATATTCTTGCCTAAATGAGTAAATAAAGGAGAGAATTGGGACGAGTAGAAACTAAGTTTTAGATATATGTATTGAGCTAATGTTAGTTGTAAGTTGAATTGTTTATTGACACCCAAACAGGGTATTGTAATGAATGTCTCATGCTGATGTTTCAATATTCTCAGATATACAATGTAAAATGAGAAAAACAATAAATAAAAAAATAAAAAACAACAGCACTAGGCAGTTTTGGGGCTTTAAAGTTGGCGGGTGTGGGGTGTGTGCCTTTACATTGTGGTCTATAGGAACTGTGTTGCCAGTAAATATATATGTATATGCTTATATAGGTACCAAAATAAATAATCCTCCACACAGGTGTCACAGCTGCTGATAATCAGAATTGTTCCTTAGGTAAAAGAATCAAATGTGCAGATTTAGTCAAATATATAGAAAAAATTAAGTATTGTTGTTTCTGCTTAAGTTTTACTTCACATACTGTTTTGAAATAAAAACCTAACTGCAGACTTTTTATATCTCACATTATCAGAATGTAAGTTTAAATTTAACATTACATTCTTAATATAGTGGTTAGTAATTGATCACAATGTAACATTTGCAAATGTAATAATCACAGTGTGGACTCAGAAAAGATATAAAAATAAAGATGCTGAATTTGCTACATCGATGTTAACAGCATAAAGAAAAAATAAGAGCATTAAGCAAATGAACTTGTAAACTGGTTGTTTCAATTCCTCAATCACATGCAGGATAAACAAAGTCTTGGTTATAGTATCAGAAGCTGGAACAACTGAGTAAAGTGAGACTTCAAACAGCAACAGTCTGTAGTAGAATGGTAATGCAGTAAGTACTTACTGGAATCTGACAAAAAGGATGTTTTGTGACCAAAGAACAGCAGGCTTCTGTTTGTCTGCAAAGCTCCAGTCTGAATAGGGGAGGCGTCCAGGTGCACACTGAATCTGTAGGCAAACTTCCAGGTAGTGCTGCAGGAAGCAGCTGAACAAAGCAGTAAGTGGCTCAATTGAAACCAGGGGAGGTTCCTCAATAACAAGCAATGAGCAAAGGAGCTAGGATGCTTATAAAGGAACACAACAGGCATAATTAAAGGGACAGGCTGTAAAGAGATACTGATATTATGACAGGTCCCCCACACAAGGAAAACCTCCAGGTTTTATGTCCAAGAGACGATTCAGAAAAAGGGTCTCTCAGGATGTCTCCGATGAAAAAGCGAGACCAAACGAGGGGCAGAAATGTTAGTGGCAGGCTCCCAAGAATCCTCCTCATGCGAATACCCCTCCCAATGGACTAAATACTGAAGTACACCCCGAAACACTCTAGAATCCAGAATTTCAGAGACCTCATACTCCTCTTCGTCAGATAGGGACTGAACCGAATCCGGAATGGATGATGGAACAGATCGGACAGAAGTATAAGGTTTAATCATGGCAACGTGGAATCAAGGGTGTATGCGATACCTTTCTGGTAACCGTAGTACAACAGCGTTGGAGTTAATGATTTTTTCTATGGGAAATGGCCCTATATACAACTGGTTGAATTTGGCTTTCGTAGCTGGTATTCGTATGTGACGGGTGGATAACCAGACCAAATCCCCGACCTTGTAATCCGGAGCTGGTCGCCGGCGTAAATTGTAGTAGTGTTGATGGCGGGATTGAGCCCGGGTGATATTATCCTGTAATAATTTAAAATTTTGAGCGATGGAATTAACTAAGTCGTTAACAGTAGGACATTGAGCATGTATATTGGGTAGGAGATCATAAGTAGGATGAAATCCATAATTGGCGAAAAAGGGGGAAAGCTGGGTGGAATCACTTTTGGTGTTATTATAGGCAAACTCAGCAGTTGCCAAATATTCAGCCCATTTATCTTGTTGCTGGGAACAGAAAACACGTAAATATTGCTCTAAAGTTTGGTTGGTGCGTTCACATTGGCCATTCGTTTGCGGATGATATGATGTTGTAAGTTTCCTTGTGATATTTAATTTGTCACATAAGGATTGCCAAAATTTAGATGTGAATTGGCTACCGCGGTCTGTGAGAATACTTGTTGGTAGTCCATGTCATTTTACAATGTGTGATAAAAACAACTCCGCGGTTTGAGATGCAGTTGATTTAGGCAACTCTACTATGAAATCCATAGCGACTTCTTTCCATGGTCGATCGGGTATCGGTAATGACATTAAATATCCATAAGGTTTTTTATGATCCTTTTTGTTTTGAACACATAAAGTACAAGTTTTAACGTAATCCTCTATTGAGCTCCACATTTTAGGCCACCAAAATTTCCTTTTAATCAAATCATATGTATTTTGTATTCCAGGATGTCCATTAAGGACTGAGTCATGGTTTTGTTGTAGAATTACCTTTTGTAAAGTTGGTGGTATATACAAGAGATTGTCAAAATAATATAAACCATCTGGATGTTTTATGAGATTATATTTATTTGTATTAAAATCCCTGCTTTGAGCATCCTTCAATTCTTGTGTAAAAGGTTGTATGCAGGAGATGAAATTTCCTGGAGATAGAACAGTTCTCTGTGGTTCAATATGGTTAGGGGGTGTTCTCTGTCTTGACAGAGCATCTGCTTTCCCGTTACGTGATCCAGGTCTGTATTGTATATGGAAGTTAAACCTAGAGAAATACAGACTCCATCTGAGTTGTCTTGATGACAACGTGCGGTTAGTCTGCAAATACTCTAGGTTCTTGTGGTCAGTATATACAAGAATTGGTATATCTGTACCCTCCAACAAGTGCCTCCAATGTTCGAAAGCTGATTTGATCGATAGGAGTTCTTTTTCCCCTATTGGATAGTTAATTTCTGGAGGTGTTAAAGATCGTGAGTAGTAAGCAACTGGATGAACGGGTTCTGTTAAACTTGTCCTTTGAGATAGGATGGCACCTATTGCATACTCCGATGCATCAACTTCTAGGATGTACTGTTTTGTAGGATCTGGGAAATGAAGTATTGGTGCAGTTGTGAAACATTCTTTTAGTAAATCAAATGCTTGTTGTGCATTCAGAGTCCAAACAAAAGGTGTCCCTTTTCCTGTAAGCCTTGTGAGAGGTTTCACTATAGAAGAAAAATTTTTAATAAATTTTCGATAAAAATTTGAAAATCCTAAGAAACTTTGAAGTTCTTTTACATTGGTTGGTTGCGGCCAATTTGTAATGGAGGATATCTTAGTATCTTCCATATTGATACCATCTGCTGTAATTCTGTAACCAAGGAATGATATATCTTGGGTATGAAATGTACATTTTTCTGGTTTTGCATAGAGATTATTCTCTCTTAATCTGGTTAGTACTGTAGTTACATGTTTTATGTGTTCTTGCAAGGATTCTGAGTAAATTAGGATGTCATCCAAGTAGATGATTACACAAACATCGAGTAAATCACGGAAAACCTCATTAATAAAATGTTGAAAGGTTGCTGGAGCGTTGCAGAGGCCGAATGGCATCACAGTGTACTCGTACAAACCATATCTGGTACGGAACGCTGTGAGCCATTCGTCCCCTTTCCTTATGCGGATTAAGTTATATGCGCCCCTCAAATCTAGTTTAGTATAAATAGATGCCTTACCCAACCTTTCAATTAATTCAGTTATCAAAGGTAATGGGTATCTATTTTTAATTGTAATCTTATTGAGCTGTCGGTAATCAACAATTGGTCTAAGTGTTCCATCTTTATTGCGCACGAAAAACATTCCAGCAGCTGCTGGCGAAGTGGAAGCTCTTATAAAACCCTTTTTTAGATTCTCATCTAGATATTGTTTTAAGTGCTGTAGCTCAGGCTGAGATAGTGGATAAATGTGACCAAAAGGTATTGGTGACCCAGGAAGGAGATCTATTGGACAATCGTAAGTCCTATGCGGTGGTAAAGTCTCCGCCTCCTTTTTATCAAATACATCCTGAAATTGAGAATAGATTTCAGGTACTGGGTGTTGTAATTTTCCAACTTGATTCTTTGTTGATGTCAGATTATTTATATGTGAGTATATTTGTTTTGGTAAACAATGTTGCTTACAATAATGAGATTGGAATTGTGTACTAAGTGTTTGCCAAACAATGCTAGGTTGGTGTTGTTGTAACCAAGGTAAGCCTAAGATTAATGGAAATAGAGGTGATGGTGTTACGTCGAATGAAATATGTTCTTTATGTCCCCCATGTGTAACCATAATAATAGGTGTTGTTTGATGTGTGATTGGACCGTTAGAAATTTGACTACCATCAAAAACACGTAACACGTATGATTTTTGTGTTTTCTTTAATGCTATTTCATTCCTATACACCACATCTAAATCAATAAAGTTGCTTGAAGCACCGGAATCAACGAGTGCCTTCAACATAATTTCTTTTGAGCCCCACTGTAAGGAAACAAGTAAATGACAGTAAGATGGTTTATCAAAACTTATGTCAGAAGTACTACTGAAGTTATAGTTCTTACCTCTTTTTATCTTGGTAAGGTTAGGGCAGTCTTTTACTTCATGTTCTTTAGATGCGCAATAAAGACAGAGGTTATTTTCCCTTCTCCTCTTTTTCTCTTCAGGGCTTAAAGGTTCCCTGATTACACCAATTTCCATTGGTTCTTCTGTAACCTTATAAGGTTGATAGGATTTCCTTATTATTGGATCTGAATTATATCTTTCCTTCTTTCGTTCCCTTAAACGTCTGTCAATATTAATTGACAAAGACATTAAATTATCCAGACTTTCTGGTATGTCTATTCTAGATAGCTCATCTTTCAGGGCTTCTGATAATCCTAATCTAAATTGGTTTCTAAGTGAGATGTCATTCCACTGCGAATCTTTTGAAACCCTTTTAAATTCGGCTATATAGTCCTCTACAGGCCTCTTTCCCTGTTTAAGAGCTCTCATTGAATTTTCTGATGTGAGTTGTTTGCACGGATCATCATACAATAAAGCCATGGCGTGGAAAAAAGCTTCTAAGTTATCTAATATGGGGTCATTTTGCTCAAAATAAGAGTTGGCCCAGGTTATAGGCTCTGCTCTGAGATAAGAAATAACCGTCAATACTCTTTGTTTGTCAGTAGTGTATGTTTTTGGTCTTAAAGTGAATAAAAGGTAACATGCATTCTTAAAGTCACGGAACTGACTTCTATCGCCAGAAAATGTTTCTGGAGGTGATACAATAGGCTCATTTATTGAATCTATAGTAACCTGTTTAGGAGCTGCAGTATCTTTTATAATGTCTCTGTGAGAGATTGTATACATGTGTGGGCAAATCTGCTTGATCCATTTTCAGGCTTGTTATTCTGTCACAGCTGCTGATAATCAGAAGTGTTCCTTAGGTAAAAGAATCAAATGTGCAGATTCAGTCAATTATATAGAAAAAATTAAGTAGTGTTGTTTCTGCTTAAGTTTTACTTCACATACTGTTTTGAAATAAAAACCTAACTGCAGACTTTTTATATCTCACATTATCAGAATGTAAGTTTAACTTTAACATTACATTCTTAATATAGTGGTTAGTAATTGATCACAATGTAACATTTGCAAATGTAATAATCACAGTGTGGACTGAGAAAAGATATAAAAATAAAGATGCTGAATTTGCTACATCGATGTTAACAGCATAAAGAAAAAATAAGAGCATTAAGCAAATGAACTTGTAAACTGGTTGTTTCAATTCCTCAATCACATGCAGGATAAACAAAGTCTTGGTTATAGTATCAGAAGCTGGAACAACTGAGTAAAGTGAGACTTCAAACAACAACAGTCTGTAGTAGAATGGTAATGCAGTAAGTACTTACTGGAATCTGCTGACAAAAAGGATGTGTTGTGACCAAAGAACAGCAGGCTTCTGTTTGTCTGCAAAGCTCCAGTCTGAATAGGGGAGGCGTCCAGGTGCACACTGAATCTGTAGGCAAACTTCCAGGTAGTGCTGCAGGAAGCAGCTGAACAAAGCAGTAAGTGGCTCAATTGAAACCAGGGGAGGTTCCTCAATAACAAGCAATGAGCAAAGGAGCTAGGATGCTTATAAAGGAACACAACAGGCATAATTAAAGGGACAGGCTGTAAAGAGATACTGATATTATGACAACAGGGCAAGTAGGTAGACTCAGTCCTTGAAGATTAGAGATAGACACTATTCACAAGCCTTAAAATGTAGCGATTTATTTGGTATGAATTTAAAGTAGTAACAAACTAACTCACATGAGACAAAGGTAAGGATTACGTCATCTGATGCAATTTACACCCCTCTGGCGCTTTTTCAAAGATGGTTTGGGAGTGTACGCATCCAAGTTAAGTAGCCCTGTAAGTTCACACCCAAAACACCTGACGTATACTCTGTTTACAAACATTTCCAGGGAACGTACCTGCCAAATGATTAAAGGCTTCAATATGCATATATCAGCACACTGACACTGAACTTTTAATGTTTCGCCCAGTTGCCCCGTGACCCGTTAAAACCGGAACATAATACAAATTATACAAAATAAATAGAAATAAAAACACACTGAAAAAATAGAATTAAGAACATGGTTACGGTCCGGCTGCGATACAGTTTTACAAAAATCAATGTTTGTATATTTATATGGGGGGTACTGTAAAGTGAATAATATCCCATGTATGGCAGATTGATCGGCATATGCATAGAGAAATACTTATGTTGAGACCACTAAGTTTTTGATTACTTATTCATTTATTATGTATCTATAAATATATATATATATATATATATATATATATATATATATATATATATATAAACAAGTCCAGTAAAAATGGCACACTCCAACATATACAACTCCCTGGAGCACTGCTAAACACTGATACAGAGATCCAGACTATATCCCAGAGCTGGCCGGAATCCCCAGAATATACAGCAGGCCTACACAGGTAAGTGGCAAAAACTCTTTTATTAGACAAAAATACGAATTGGCATGTTGCCAAACGTTTCAGCTAGCGCCTCAGTGGAGGCCAAGTAGACATAAAGGCCTCCATTACATATGCAGCATCGCCCGCAAAAGCCGGCGACGCCAGCTTTTACGCGATTCTGGTATTACATATACGGCGTAGCATACAAGTTACGCACGTATATTTCACCCGTCGGACGTATTTTTTTAGCCATAGACTAACATAGAACAGAAACGCAATTTGGTATCCAATATACAGTGTAAGGACTTACGCGCGCAGAATTCAGAGAATCTACTCCATTCTTATATTGCCACAAATTGCAGGCGCAGCAACCCTTGCACTGACTAAAAAAGCAACGTAACTCCCTGGAAGCCTTAATAAACACATACATTTAAGCACCATCTCAAGGTTAAAGGGACAGTATACTATGATATTGGTTTTTTAAGGTTTATTTCTGTATTTGAAATAGTTTGAAGCCACACTATAATCAAATGGATTGAGCTTGTAGGTACTTTATCACATTGTGGACATGTACTTGCTTATTTACTTTAAATTTCTTCTCAAAACAATCAACAATACTTGGAGGAGAGAACAATGGGAAATCATAATTGTATTACCTTCATCTCTTTATATGAGTTTATATATGAATTTTGAATAGCATAATTACGTGTAGCATTTTTATATGAAATCGCGGTTCATTTTTACGAGTGTTAGCCTAATTTGCATAAAAACTACTCTTTATTGACACTTTCCGTGGATAAAATACTGGCATAAGTTACTTGTGACGACTAAAATGTGTATTAGAGCACATTTCAGAGGATCGCCAGTTTGTCCTAATTACGCCAGTTTAGCATCTAACGGCGCAGTATATGTAATACCCCGATGTGCAAGGTGAAATTACGGTCAGCGCGGGTTCCCATGATTGCGCCGAAACCTGCGCCGTATATGTGATCGCGCCCAAAGTGCATAGCAATAATACATCCTTATATACCCTTATAAAGCACAAATTAAACCCACCTGTGTGAATCAATCTCCAGAGCAAACACATTCGCCTAGATTTAGAGTTCTGCGTTAGCCGTCCAAACCAGCGTTAGGGGGTCCTAACGCTGGTTTTGGCCGCCCGCTGGTATTTAGAGTCTTGTAGGTAAGGGTCTAACACTCACTTTCCAGCCGCGACTTTTCCATACTGCAGATCCCCTTACGTCAATTGCGTATCCTATCTTTTCAATGGGATCTTTCTAACGCTGGTATTTAGAGTCTTGGCTGAAGTGAGCGTTAGAACTCTAACGACAAGACTCCAGCCGCAGAAAAAAGTCAGGAGTGAAGAGCTTTATGGGCTAACGCCGGTTCATAAAGCTCCTAACTACTGTGCTCTAAAGTACACTAACACCCATAAACTACCTATGTACTCCTAAACTGAGGTCCCCCCACATCGCCGCCACTCTAATAAAAATTTTTAACCCCTAATCTGCCGACCGCACACCGCCGCCACATACATTATCCCTATATACCCCTAATCTGCTGCCCCTAAAATCGCCGACCCCTATATTATATTTATTACCCCCTAATCTGCCCCCCCCAACGATGGCGCTACCTACCTACACTTATTAACCCCTAATCTGCCGACCGGACCTCTCCGCCACTAATAATAATATAAATGTATTAACCCCTAAACCGCCTCACTCCCGCCTCAAAAACCCTATAATAAATAGTATTAACCCCTAATCTGCCCTCCCTAACATCGCTAACACCTAACTTCAAGTATCAACCCCTAATCTGCTGACCGGACCTCACCGCTACTATAATAAATGTATTAACCCATAAAGCTAAGTCTAACCCTAACCCTAACACCCCCCTAAGTTAAATATAATTTAAATCTAACGAAATAAAATAAATCTTATTAAATAAATTATTCCTATTTAAAGCTAAATACTTACCTGTAAAAAAAAAACCCTAATATAGCTACAATATAAATAATAATTACATTGTAGCTATTTCAGGATTAATATTTATTTTACAGGCAACTTTGTATTTATTTTAACCAGGTACAATAGCTATTAAATAGTTAATAACTATTTAATAGCTACCTAGTTAAAATAATTACAAAATTACCAGTAAAATAAATCCTAACCTAAGTTACAATTAAACCTAACACTACACTATCAATAAATTAATTAAATAAACTACCTACAAGTATCTACAATTAAATCAACTAAACTAAATTACAAAAAATAAAAAAATATTACAAGAATTTTAAACTAATTACACCTACTCTAAGCCCCCTAAAAAAATAACAAAGCCCCCCAAAATAAAAAAATGCCCTACCCTATTCTAAAATAAAAAGTTTACAGCTCTTTTACCTTACCAGCCCTTAAAAGGGCCTTTTGCGGGGGAAGGCCCCAAAGAAAACAGCTCTTTTGTCTGTAAAAAAACATACAATACCCCCCCCAACATTACAACCCACCACCCACATACCCCTAATCTAACCCAAACCCCCCTTAAAAAACCTAACACTAAGCCCCTGAAGATCTCCCTACCTTATCTTCACCACGCCGGGTATCACCAATCCATCCAGAAGAGGCTCCGAAGTCTTCATCCTATCCGGCAAGAAGAGGTCCAGAAGAGGCTCCGAAGTCTTCATCCTATCCGGCAAGAAGAGGACATCCGGACCAGCAAACATCTTCATCCAAGCGGCATCTTCTATCTTTATCCATCCGACGAGGAGCGGCTCCATCTTCAAGACCTCCGGCGCGGAACATCCTCTTCTCCCGACGACTAGACGACGAATGAAGGTTCCTTTAAGGGACGTCATCCAAGATGGCATCCCTCGAATTCCGATTGGCTGATAGGATTCTATCAGCCAATCGGAATTAAGGTAGGAAAAATCTGATTGGCTGATTGAATCAGCCAATCAGATTCAAGTTCAATCGGATTGGCTGATCCAATCAGCCAATCAGATTGAGCTTGCATTCTATTGGCTGTTCCAATCAGCCAATAGAATGTGAGCTCAATCTGATTGGCTGATCCATCAGCCAATCGGATTGAACTTGAATCTGATTGGCTGATTCAATCAGCCAATCAGATTTTTCCTACCTTAATTCCGATTGGCTGATAGAATCCTATCAGCCAATCGGAATTTGAGGGACGCCATCTTGGATGACGTCCCTTAAAGGAACCTTCATTCGACGTCTAGTCGTCGGGAGAAGAGGATGTTCTGCGCCGGAGGTCTTGAAGATGGAGCCGCTCCTCGTCGGATGGATGAAGATAGAAGATGCCGCTTGGATGAAGATGTTTGCCGGTCCGGATGTCCTCTTCTTGCCGGATAGGATGAAGACTTCGGAGCCTCTTCTGGACCTCTTCTTGCCGGATAGGATGAAGACTTCGGAGCCTCTTCTGGACGGATCGGTGATACCCGGCGTGGTGAAGATAAGGTAGGGAGATCTTCAGGGGCTTAGTGTTAGGTTTTTTAAGGGGGGGTTTGGGTTAGATTAGGGGTATGTGGGTGGTGGGTTGTAATGTTGGGGGGGGTATTGTATGTTTTTTTACAGGCAAAAGAGCTGTTTTCTTTGGGGCATGCCCCGCAAAGGGCCCTTTTAAGGGCTGGTAAGGTAAAAGAGCTGTAAACTTTTTTTTTTAGAATAGGGTAGGGCATTTTTTTTATTTTGGGGGCTTTGTTATTTTTTTAAGGGGCTTAGAGTAGGTCTAATTAGTTTAAAATTCTTGTAATCTTTTTTTATTTTTTGTAATTTAGTGTTTGTTTTTGTAATTTAGTGTTTTTGTTTTTTTTGTAATTTAGTTTAGTTGATTTAATCGTAGATAATTGTAGGTAGTTTATTTAATTAATTTATTGATAGTGTAGTGTTAGGTTTAATTGTAACTTAGGTTAGGATTTATTTTACTGGTAATTTTGTAATTATTTTAACTAGGTAGCTATTAAATAGTTATTAACTATTTAATAGCTATTGTACCTGGTTAAAATAAATACAAAGTTGCCTGTAAAATAAATATTAATCCTAAAATAGCTACAATGTAATTATTATTTATATTGTAGCTATATTAGGGTTTATTTTACAGGTAAGTATTTAGCTTTAAATAGGAATAATTTATTTAATAAGATTTATTTTATTTCGTTAGATTTAAATTATATTTAACTTAGGGGGGTGTTAGGGTTAGGGTTAGACTTAGCTTTAGGGGTTAATACATTTATTATAGTAGCGGTGAGGTCCGGTCGGCAGATTAGGGGTTAATACTTGAAGTTAGGTGTCAGCGATGTTAGGCAGGGCAGATTAGGGGTTAATACTATTTATTATAGGGTTTTTGAGGTGGGAGTGAGGCGGTTTAGGGGTTAATAAATTTATTATAGTGGCAGCGAGGTCCGGTCGGCAGATTAGGGGTTAATAAATGTAGGTAAGGTAGCGGCGACGTTGGGGGGGCAGATTAGGGGTTAATAAATATAATATAGGTGTCGGCAATGTTAGGGGCAGCAGATTAGGATTACATAGCTATAATGTAGGTTGCGGCAGTGTCCGGAGCGGAAGATTAGCGGTTAAAAGTGTAATGCAGGGGTCAGCGATAGCGGGGGCGGCAGATTAGGGGTTAATAAGTGTAAGGTTAGGGGTGTTTAGACTCAGGGTTCATGTTAGGGTGTTAGGTGCAGACTTAGGAAGTGTTTCCCCATAGGAAACAATGGGGCTGCGTTTGGAGCTGAACGCTGCTTTTTTGCAGGTGTTAGGTTTTTTTCAGCTCAAACTGCCCCATTGTTTCCTATGTGGGAATCGTGCACGAGCACGTTTTTGAAGCTGGCCGCGTCCGTAAGCAACGCTGGTATTGAGGGTTGAAGTGGCGGTAAATATGCCTGTACGCTCCCTTTTTGGAGCCTAATGCAGCCATTCAGAGAACTCTCAATACCAGCGTTGTTTAAAAGGTGCGGGGGGAAAAAAAACCATGCGTAGCTAACGCACCCCTTCTAACGCAAAACTCTAAATCTAGGCGATTGTTTGCACTGTTCCTATAGGCCATGCCCATCACTAGCCGTGCCTATTATTGATGTCAGTTTCAGACACAGTTACCAAGGCAATCTGTAAACACCACTGGGCACCAATGATCCATACACAAATCGTCATGAAGACACACCCACCGGGGCGTGTAATGCTATCTGTCATCAGCCCACAGTATTATGTACAGGATTACGTAGGCAAACAGTATTAATAAAGAAATGAGAGTTCTGGAGACAGAGTCAGACTAATATATAAACCTACATATTGTGTACTTATATACAAACAAGCTGCAGTAGGGTTATGGCATTCGAGCGTTCTAGCTAGATAGTGATGCAAAACATAAGCACATATAACAAACTCTCTTGATATGACACTAAATAAATATTGTGCAATAAACATATAATTCTAGCATCATAATAAAACACTTAAAGAGATTTACACATTACTGTGTCAAGACCTGATGGAGTCATAACCATCTGTATTTGCAGCATATCACATGATTTCATGTCCCAAGAAATAGGTAGAAACATATGCCTATATCAGCATAAGAGTACTGAGGACTAGGGAGGGGCGAATGTTTCGCAACATTCGAAAAATAAAACGAATTTTAACACATTCGTTCGTTCTAATCGAATTTCGAATGTTTACATAACATTCTAACATTCGATTTTCAAATTTTACGATTACATTCGAAAATATTTGTTTTGAAAAATTCTAATTCATATATTTGTATTAGTATTTCTAATGCTTTCTTTAAATGTAATATACGAATTATGCAATATTCAATCGAAATAGAAACATTTGAATTGATATATTTGTATCTATTATGTATCAATTTACTAGATTCCCTACCACATGAACTATTGAACTTCTGAATAGTATTTGTTAAATTGAATGATAAATTTGAAATTTCGAATGTGGACATTCGATCTAATTATAAACATTCAAATTCGAAAGTGACATTCGAAAACTGTAAATAGCATTCGATTATAGAATTTTTAAGAATATTCGTTCGTATCAACATTCAGATTTGTAATTCGAATTTCGGTAATAAGATGCATTCTAACATTTGAATTCGGAAATTTACACATTCGCCTTTCCCTACTGAGGACTTAATAATAAGCAAATCACTCATATTTCACTCAGCTGTAAACTGCCCTTTGCAAGAAACAGGTATCCTTCTGGAAGACAGGGGCAATTGATATGGGGTTAATAAGTATAATGTAGGTGGCGGCGGTTTAGTGGGAGGCAGATTAGGGGTGTTTAGACTCGGGCTTATGTTATGGTGTTAGGTGTAAACATAAATTTTATTCTCCAATAGAAATCAATGGGATATCGGGCAGCAGCGAACATGAGCTTTCGCTGCTTTCAGACTCCCATTGATTCCTCTGGCATCCGCCACCTCCAGGACGGCGGATTGAAAACCAGGTACACTGGGCCGGAATAGTGCCAAGCGTACCTGGTAGAAATTTGTTAACTAGCAAAAGTAGTCAGATAGTGCCGAATTTGCATTCGGAACATCTAGAATGACGTAAGCATCGATCTGTGTCGGACTGAGACCGGCGGATCGTATGTTACGTCATAAATTTTGACTTTTGCTGGTCTGTAGGCTTTGATAACTAAGGGGAATCAAGCTCTCCACAATTACGCTGCAGAATTCCAGCGTATTTGGGGTTGACGGCTTGATAAATAGGCCTCATAGTCTCAGTAGCTGTCATGAGCTTCATACAATAACTGCTTTGTATCACTGTTATTTAACCCAAAACTTAGACACACTCTCATAGTTTAGTGTAAGTTTATCACTTCATAATTAGTCAATGAGTGAAATGCATTTATTTAGGTAAAGAATCAGTAGATTATAGATATACTCCTGTCCCCCACACTTGCTGGATCAGTGACAATAGAAATTGTATGGTCATGTTCTAGTTAATCAGAACATGCATTTTATGTATTACTGACACTACTTTACAAATATAAAGGGATTAACCCCTTAATGACCACAACACTTTTCCATTTTCTGTCCGTTTGGGATCAAGGCTATTTTTACATTTTTGCGGTGTTTGTGTTTAGCTGTAATTTTCCTCTTACTCATTTACTGTACCCACACATATTAAATACTGTTTTTCTCGCCATTAAATGGACTTTCTCAAGATACCATTTTCATCATATCTTATAATTTACTATAAAAAAAATTATAAAATATGAGGAAAAAATGGAAAAAAACACACTTTTTCTTACTTTGATCCCCAAAATCTGTTGCACATCTACAACCACCAAAAAACACCCATGCTAAATAGTTTTCAAATTTTGTCCTGAATTTAGAAATACCCAATGTTTACATGTTCTTTGCTTTCTTTGTAAGTTATAGGGCCATAAATACAAGTAGCACTTTGCTATTTCCAAACCACTTTTTTTCAAAATTAGCGCTAGTTACATTGGGACACTAATATCTTTCAGGAATCCCTGAATATCCCTTGACATGTATATTTTTTTTTTTAGAAGACATCCCAAAGTATGGATCTAGGCCCATTTTGGTGTATTTCATGCCACCATTTCACCGCCAAATGCGATTAAATAAAAAAAACATAAAATTTTTCAAATTTTAGGTTTCTCACTGAAATCATTTACAAACATCTTGTGCAATTATGGCAAAATGGTTGTAAATGCTTCTCTGGGATCCCCTTTCTTCAGAAATAGCAAACATTTATGGCTTTGGCGTTGCTTTTTGGTAATTAGAAGGCTGCTAAATGACGCTGCGCACAACACGTGTATTATGCCCAGCAGTGCAGGGGTTAATTAGGGAGCTTGTATGGTTAATTTTAGCTTTAGTGTTGTGTAGTAGACAACCCCAAGTATTGATCTAGACCCATTTTGGTATATTTCATGCCACCATTTCACTGCCAAATGCGATCAAAGAAAAAAACATAGTCAACTTTTTCACAAACTTTAGGTTTCTCACTGAAATTATTTACAAACAGTTTGTGCAATTATGGCACAAATAGTTGTAAATGCTTCTATGGGATCCCCTTTGTTCAGAAATAGCAGACATATATGGCTTTGGCGTTGCTTTTTGGTAATTAGAAGGCCGCTAAATGCCGCTGTGCATCACATGTGTATTATGGCTAGCAGTGAAGGGGTTAATTAGGGAGCTTGTAGGGAGCTTGCAGGGTTAATATTAGCTTTAGTGTAGAGATCAGTCTCCCACCTGACACATCACACCCCCTGATCCCTCCCAAACAGCTCCCTTCCCTCCCCCACCCCACTATTGTCCCCACCATCTTAAGTACTGGCAGAAAGTCTGCCAGTACTAAAATAAAAGGAATCTTTGCATTTCAATTGTTTTTTTTTAGCATATTTACATATGCTGCTGTGTAGGGTCCCCCCAACCTCCCTGATCCCACCCCCCCCAAACAGCTCTCTAACCTCCCCCTCTACCTTCTTGGGAGCCATATTGGGTACTGGCAGCTGCCTGCCAGTACCCAGTTTACTATATAATAGATTTTTTTTATTTTATTTTATTTTTTTTCTGTAGTGTAGCTTCCACCCACCAAGACCACCCCCCCCCCACCTCCTCCCAGATCCCTTTTTTTATTTCAAGGGGCATTCCCTCCCCCCTTTCTCCCACTTACAAAACTTTTATTTTCTGCAGTGTAGCGGTTCCCACCCGCTCCCTCCCCGTGCACGCGCCCGCCCTCCATCCCCATGTACGCGCCCGCCCTCCGTCCCCGTGCACGCGCGTGTCTATGCGCCCCCGATGACCCCGCCCCCTATCCCGCCCCCTCTCTGCCTTGGAACCCATCGATGGCCGCCCACACGCCTCCCACTTCAGCTCCCACCCACCAACGGCTATCGATGTCCGGTGCAGAGAGGGCCACAGAGTGGCTCTCTCTGCACCGGAGGGGTAAAAATGGTTATTGCAGGATGCCTCGATATCGAGGCATCCTGCAATAACCGGAAAGCAGCTGGAAGCGATCAGGATCGCTTCCAGCTGCTTTCCAGACCGACGACGTACGCCATACGTCCTCAGTCGTTAAGTGTTTTTTTTCTCTGTACGTAGGGCGTACGTCGTCGGTCGGTAAGGGTTTAAAGAGAAACAGAAAATGCTGTAAAGTGCCAGGGCAATTTATTAATGCACTATGGCTTGTATATAACTATGTATAGAACCTCTGAAAATGGGTTTACACACATAGTTAAAGTCAGCTCTAGAGCAGCTATGTATTACTGGGAGCTAGCTGAGCACATCTGGTTAGCCAATGACAAGAGACATATGTATGTAGTTATCAATCACCAACTATCCCCCATTAGTGCATTTCTGCTCCTGAGCCTACCTAGGTATGATTTACAACAAAGGATAACAAGAGTACAAAGTTAACGTGATAATAGAAATAAAGTCTCTTAAAATGACATGTTCTGCCTAAATCATGAATTCATTTTGACCTTCATGTTCCTATAATAAAATTAGTTGTTTTTTTTTTGTTTGTTTTTTAAAAACATTCATTTAACAGTAGAATGTTTTACTGCTCTGTTTTACTGCTTGTTCATTTAAACTGTGCAAACTTAAATCTTACTTTTTATATCCCTTTAACTCCTTAATGACATTGGTCTACCCTGAGGTACATAGAAATAGTGCTGTCTCTTGATTTTTTTATTGTTTAAAAAGATAGATAACACCTTTTATTACCCATTTCCATTTGCATTAACAACATTGTTATATTATACTTTATAACTTCTTAGTTTACCTGTTTCTAAGCGTCTGTAGGGCGTCCCTTATCTCAGTGCTTTTTAAATCCTGCACAACACCTAGACAATGCTAGTTCATGTTTGCCATAATGATAACTTTGTGATCACTCCCAATGAGAATGATTATTCAATTACCAGCACTAACTGGCTAAAATGCAAGTTTGTAAAAAGCACTGAGATAAGGGGGCAGTCTGCAGGGGTTTAGATACAAGGTTATCTCAGAGGTAAAAAGTGTATTAATATAACAGTGTCGGTTATGCAAAACTGAGGAATGGGTAATAAAGGGATTATCTATATTTCTTAACAATAAAAAGTTTCAATAAGACTGTCCCTTTTAGAGGTTAAAAAGGTAACACCATGCAAAGTAAATCAATCAGTCTTGCCCATAAGTAACCATTAGAGGGCAGCAGAGCTTCAAATATCTCAGGACAGCCATGCAGAGAACACTTCTCTTTCAGCACAGACACCGCTAAATAAAGAATACATTTAATTGCTATGATTGACATGAAATGGGCACAAGAGAAAACGTCAGTGGTATCAGTGTATCTGAATATATTGAGACTAGAGCTGACAAAACAATGATCACAGGGGATTTAGTGATTGTGAGTGGATCACTGATTTATTTACAGATCAGTATTTAGCAAGCCTTCATCCAGTAGAATTATCTGAGAAATGAAGACCAATTATTGGATGATAAATTTAAAGTGAATGTGATTAAAAAAAAATACAGAGCATTTATGTTGTGCACCAGACACAGACTAGCCCAGGCTGCACTTATGTGTTTATTTTGTTACTTTTTCCATGAAGCTTTTTTTGCTGTATATATTATATGTACCATTTTGTCCATCATAGAGTTCAGGGTAGATTTCCTGTTCAGCAGATCTCTACTGTGCCTTAGACTCTGATGCCTTTTGTTGGCTCTTTCCTTCGTACCTCCCCCCCCCAACAAATTAAATATATATGAAACCCCAACATTTTCTTTTCTGATTCAGCCACAGCATACTAGTGATGTGCATTCATTTTTTGACAAATGTACCTTCATACCAATAGCTGGATATCCGAATGAATGCACACACGAAATTTAAAGGGACAGTCTAGTCAAAATTAAACTTTCATGATTCAGATAGGGCAGTAATTTTAAGCAACTTTCTAATTTACTCCTATTATAAACTTTTATTTGTTCTCTTGGTATCTTTATTTGAAAAAGCAGTAATGTAAGCTTAGGAGACGGCCCATTTTTGGTTCAGCACCTGGGTAGCACTTGCTGATTGGTGTCTAAATGTAACCAAAAATGAGCCTAAGCTTACATTCAAATAAATATACCAAGAAAACAAAGAAAAGTTTATAAAAGGAGTAAATTAGAAAGTTGCTTAAAATTGCTGCTCTAGCTGAATCATTAAAGTTTAATTTTGACTAGACTGTCCCTTTAAAGAAAACAAAAAAATACTGACACAATGTATTAGTATTTAATTGTTTCCTTTAAATAGTTTTTTTAGGCTTTATACTTAATGCGCTAACCATTCTTGCCTGGTCCAGGACGCAATAAATGGAGTCTTAGCGAGCTTGGAACCCAATTTTAATGCAGGTCCTGAGAGCCGAACTCGCTAAGCCTCTTGTTAGTGCAGCCAGAGCTCAGGCAACAAGAAGATCGGGTTATCACGCTCTCCAGAGTGCGTTATGGTAAATATGTAGCTACAGGGGAACTTTTCACGAAAACAAAAATTTGATTTTAATTTAGTTTTAAACAAAACAAAAAAATTAATAGTACATGGAACAAATATTCGGCGAAACTAATATCCTTAAATATTTGCTACGAACATTTTGTCCAAAATTAAATTAAAATTTTCCTCCCTGCACATCCCTAGAGAATACCATTTTAATAAAAGTTTCAAATTCACATGACAGGAAATAGTGCTGCCATCTAGTGCTCTTGCAAATTAATAACATTCTTGTAAAACTGCTGCCATCTAGTGCTCTAGCAAATGAATAACATTCTTGTAAAACTGCTGCCATCTAGTGTTCTAGCAAATGAATAACATTCTTGTAAAACTGCTGCCATCTAGTGCTCTTGCAAATGAATAACATTCTTGTAAAACTGCTGCCATCTAGTGCTCTAGCAAATGAATAACATTCTTGTAAAACTGTGGCCATCTAGTGCTCTAGCAAATGAATAACATTCTTGTAAAACTGAGGCCATATAATGCTCCACACACGAGCACACTCCTGAGCTTCTGTCCCTGCTTTTCAACAAACGATACCAAGAGAATGAAGAAAAATTGATAATAGAAGTAAATTAGAAAGTTGTTTAAAATGACATGCTTTGGTTTCATGTCCTTTCAAGATGGCCCACTGGTGTGTTCTCATTATACTTAGTCACTGTACATTTGTTCCCTTTTGTATTCTCGACTTCAGAGGTGCCAAATGTAAAAAGATATTCGGAAAAAGTTTTGGAAATTCTTGAAGAAATGATACCTATGAATATAGGACCCTACCTATCTGGCTAGCAAGTTAAGCACCGCATCAGCTCTCAGTACGTGGAGGCCAGAACTGGCACCGTATATAAGGACTAACAAGTGAGGGTAAGCTGAGCGGTTTAAAGTCTTGCAGTGTTGGTAGTGGTACACCAGATATCCCAGACGCAGTACACCCGGAACAGGTATTTACATTGATGAGGCTTGCTAAAACGAGTGCCTGGAGCCCTTTGGTGATCCTATGGAATAGTCTGACTTTTGCAGTCTAACCGGAGCGTGTTGTTTAACACGTGAGTGCCCGGTATCCCATCTGATTTATCCATAGCCGGCTCAGGGACATGCTAGCATGTGGGGTCTATTGAAATTTCTGTATTCCTCATTTGATCTGTTTGGTATTTATTTTAAGGGGATGGTAGACTAAAGCCTAGATTTAGAGTTCTGCAATAGCCGTCAAAAGCAGCGTTAAGGGCTCCTAACGCTGCTTTTGGCCGTCCGCTGGTATTTAGAGTCAGGCAGGAAAGGTCCTAACGCTCACTTTCAAGCCGCGACTTTTCCATACTGCAGATCCCCTTATGCCAATTGCGTATCCTATCTTTTCAATGGGATCTTCCTAACGCCGGTATTTAGAGTCTTGGCTGAAGTGAGCAGTAGACCCTCTACCGACAAGACTCCAGCCACAGAAAAAAGTCAATAGTTAAGAACTTTATGGGCTAACGCCGGTTTATAAAGCTCTTAACTACTGTGCTCTAAAGTACACTAACACCCATAAACTACCTATGTACCCCTAAACCGAGGTCCCCCCACATCGCCGCCACTATAATAAAATTGTTTAACCCCTAATCTGCCGACCGCACACCGCCGCCACCTACATTATCCCTATGAACCCCTAATCTGCTGCCCCTAACATCGCCGTCATGTACATAATATTTATTAACCCCTAATCTGCCCCCCCCCAACGTCGCCGCTACCTACCTACACTTATTAACCCCTAATCTGACGACCGGACCTCACCCCTACTATAATAAATGTATTAACCCCTAAAGTCTAACCCTAACACCCCCCCTAAGTTAAATATAATTTTAATATAACGAAATAAATTAAATCTTATTAACTAAAGTCTTCCTATTTAAAACTAAATACTTACCTGTAAAATAAACCCTAATATAGCTACAATATAACAAATAATTATATTGTATCTATTTTAGGATTTATATTTATTTTACAGGCATAGTGTTTATAGTGTTTGTGAGACGGGAGTGCGGCGGTTTAGGGGTTAATACATTTATTAGAGTAGCGGCAAGGTCCGGTCGGCAGATTAGGGGTTAATAAGTGTAGGTAAGGTAGTGGCGACGATGGGGGGGGGCAGATTAGGGGTTAATAAATATTTTGTAGGTGTCGGCAATGTTAGGGACAGCAGATTAGGGGTACATAGGTATAATGTAGGTTGCGGCGGTGTACGGAGCGGCAGATTAGGGGTTAATTGTGTAATGCAGGTGTCAGCGATAGCGGGGGCGGCAGATTAGGGGTTATAAGTGTAAGGTTAGGGGTGTTTAGACTCTGGGTTCATGTTAGGGTGTTAGGTGCAGACTTAGAAAGTGTTTCCCCATAGGAAACAATGGGGCTGCGTTAGGAGCTGAACGCTGCTTTTTTGCAGGTGTTAGGTTTTTTTTCAGCCCAAACTACCCCATTGTTTCCTATGGGGGAATCGTGCACAAGCACGTTTTTCCAGCTAGCCGCTACCGTAAGCAACGCTGCTATTGAGGGTTGAAGTGGCGGTAAATTCGGCTCAACGCTCCCTTTTTGGAGCCTAACGCAGCTCTTCAGACAACTCTCAATACCAGCGTTGTTTAGAAGCAGCGCTAGAAAAAAAAGACGCGTAGCTAACGCACCCCTTTGGCCGCAAAACTCTAAATCTAGGTGTAAGGTTTTTATTTGTAATCTCTCATTAAAGTGATATTTTGGTATTTGGTGCTGCTTTGTCCTAATTTGGTTAGTGATATATTAATTTGGGACTGCTAGCACATTTACCATTTCTTAATTCTCATTTAAATCTGTGTGCACCCTATCTTTGGATGTTGTTTTTACTGTACATCTGTTCCCTATTGTACTCTCGACTTCAGAGGTCCCAAATGTAAAAAGATATTCGGAAAAGGTTTTGGAAATTCTTGAAGAAATGATACCTGTGAACATAAGAGTTTTGGTTTGACACAGAAGAACATATTCACATGAAAATATTTGTCATGGGTCTACCCCAATAGCGATTACGGAAGCCCAAATATATAGTTATTTATGTGGTAATGATGTCATTGTAAATAAACTGAACAGCTGGTTGCCAGCTTCATAATTGGGGACCATTTAGTTTATATCATTAGGTTGTAATGTGCTGTAATGCAACTGTTAATTCTTCATAAAGAATACTTCTGTTTTCAAATTTGCTTTGTTCTTTTAGTATCTTTTATTGAAGAGTAAAACTAAGTAAGCTCATAAGAGCTCAGAAATGTGCACATGTCTTTAGTACTCTATGGCAGCAGTGTTTTGCAACATTATTTGTAGCTTTGTTATACAATCTTGCAAAAGACTGCTGCCGTAAAGAAGTAAAAGACACGTGCACACGCCTGAGCTTTTAGGAGCCCACCAAGTTTTACTCTTCAATAAAAGTTAGCAAGAGAAGAAAGAAAATGTGATAACAGAAGTAAATTGGAAAGTTGTTTGTCACATTGTGTCCTGATTAAAATATGCTTAATAGATAAATGAACATTGTACTACAACATTTTCACCCATTTAAAATGTTCACATGATCCAGTTTCCAGCTTGAGGTTATTAAAGTATTTACAGATGGCTCCTTTACTTTTATTTTGTTATTAGAAATGTAAAAATAATGACACAATGATTATAGAACTAGCGAACCTGCACCTCTCTATGTTTAACCCCCGCAAAGAGCTTAAACGTATGGTTAATGTACTGCTTAGGACCTACAGAACACTGGTGGTCATGAGAAGAAGCTGTCGCTGAGCAAATCAGCAGAGCTAGTCACAAAGCAGGGTCCTTATTTGCAGGGGATAAACAAATAGAGGTAAAAAGTCGCTAGTGTTGAAATTATATGCTCTAACAAAATAACGCATCTCTTTTTTCTACTATAATGTCCCTTTAAGACCAATAAGTGGTCTTTCTAGTGTAGAGGTCTTGCTAGTGTAGAGATCAGACATTGTTAGTGAATCAGCTGCTTATATTGGGAACTGGTATAGCTGGAGAGGGTGATGAATCTGGATATGTGGAAGAACATGATTATTTTTTTCCCATGGTCCCACCACATATTGTCAGACTTCATTCAAGAGCAGATAGGCGTGACAGCTACACAGAGCGAGTGCCGGTCTAGTCTCACAGTATCATTGTAAGTGCAATTGGGACACTTTAGATTTTGACCTAGAAATCATTAAACTATATCTTTTTATTAGTCTATCTAGACTTAGGGGCCTATTTATCAAGCTTGGTATGGAGCTTGATGCCCTGAGTTTCTGGTGAGCCTTCAGGCGGTCTAAAGACGAATCTGCAGGGGGCGGCATTGCACCAGCAGTTCACCAGAACTGCTGGTGCGATGATAAATGCCGAGAGCGTATGCTGTCGGCATTTATCGATGTGCGGCGGACATGATCCGCACCTTCTTAAATATGCCCCTTATTCTTCAGTGTGTTTATAAGAAAATTACCTGGTTAAGGATCAAATTACAAGTGAGGCTCCGTTTTAATTGCATATTACAAGTGTTCCTTACCGCAATCTTAGAGCTGTGGTAAACTGTTTTCCGAAAATAAAAAGTTGCTCACATACAAAAATGGATAACAAAGTAGACTTACACGCATAGGGGCTGATTTACCGAGCAGTCAATCGGCCCCAATGCATCTGTTTCCGCGCGAGCCTTCAGGCTCGCCGGAAACAGGGGTTAAAAAGCAGCAGGTTGATCGACACCCCCTGCTAGCGCAAATCTGCAAGGGGCGGCATTGTACAAGCAGTTCACCAGAACTGCTTGTGCTATGATAAATGTCGACAGCGTATGCTACAGCGGATCATGTCCACCAGACACTTGATAAATTGGCCCCATAATAACACCATCTTAAAACTATTCCAAAAAATATTGCATTAAAAAGGGCTTTTTATAGTTGTGTTCATCCTCTAGTTGGCATTTAGCTTCCTCAATGTAAGCAACCCTATCAAGGATGACAACAGATTCCCCCTTATCTGAGGATTTAATCACTATGTCCTTACTCTGTTTTAATTCTTCAAGTGCTTTTCTTTCAACAAAATTTAAATTGGGTAGGGACCCACACAACTATAAGGTTTTGCCCTTTGACCCTACCAAAATCTTTCAGAGACAACTGTCACAACTCTTAGATGATGCCAAGGAGAAAGGTTATATAGATATGGAAACTGCAGATTTCTTCTATGTATCTAACCCTGTAGTGCCCATTTTCCATCACCTCCCAAATGTCCACAAGAGTCTGAAGGAGGTGAAAGGCCGCCCAATAGTAAGTGGCATTGGTTTGCTATTGGAGCATCTGTCACAGTGGCTGGATGCTATACTTCACCCCTTGGTAGTTTCATTGAACAGTTATCTAAGAGACACTAAACATATTTTGAAATTAGTTGATGAAATTGACTGGATCCCCTCCATACACTCTTGGCTCTCAGTGGATGTAGCTGCACTATATTCGTCTATTCCCCACACTAAGGGTCTAGAAGCTATACGATTTTTTCTTAGAGAATACTCTGATTACACCAAGGGGTTCCAAGAGTTTGTGGCTGAAGTCACACATTTTCTACTTACACACATTTTTTGTAAATTCAAGGGTACTTTCTATCTCCAAATGTGTGGGACAGCAATGGGGGCAAAATTTGCCCCATCTTACGCCAATCTGTTTTTAGGTTGGTGGGAGCTGTCCCACATATTTGGGGATGGCAACCCCTATAGACAGTGTATCTCTTTTTATAAGAGATACAGTGAAAACCTCATCTTTGTATTTAGGGGGGACAAACGGGTGGCCCTCTCTTTTGTGGACTGGTTAAATACCAATGATTTGAATCTGAGATTTACCTTTAACTTTCAAAGGGAATCTATCAATTTCTTAGACGTGACGCTTAAAGAAGGAAGTGGTAGCAGAATAACTACAGATGTTTATAGAAAACCTATAGCAGGGAACACCCTGCTACATGCTAAATCCTGCCACCCTAAATTTGTACCTCATGCTGTTGCTAAGGGGCAGTATGTCCGCCTAAAAATAAACTGCAGTAATATGGAGATGTATCAGACTAGGGCTGATGAACTTAGCTCACGCCTTAGAGAAAGGGGTTATCCTAATAGAGTAATTGATCAAGCCCGTAATTAAGTGGCAGTGATGGAACGTGATCTTCTGTTACAGGACAACATAGAGGGCAAATCTAAAGAGTTCTCTAGCCAGTTCAAAGGTGTAACATTTGTGACAGGCCATAGTAGCCAATACAATCAAATATGTGGCATAGTGAAAAAACATTTCAAACTTTTGGTTGCCGATGATAATTTGACATTGTGCGTAGATAGGGGTATTAGATGCTCATTCAGATGAGGAAGGACCATTGGTAATATGGTTTCACCGTCTGATCTACCTTCCCTAGAGCCTAATAAGAGCTCATGGCTTACACATCTTGGTTTTTACAGATGTGGTAGGAATAAGTGCAAACCCTGCGACTATGCTTTATTATATAAAACATTTAAATCTGAATTTACACAAGAAAATTTTAATATCAAACATTGTGTAAATTGTAATTCCACCTTTGTCACATATGCCATCACTTGTATTTTATGTAAGAGGCAGTATGTTGGACAAACTACACAAGATGTGGGATTTTTCCTCCATCTCAATAGGTAAATCAACTACACCTTTTGTCCAACATTTTGTTCTCTGTCACAACAAATGTTTGGATTCTTTCAGATGGCAAGTGATAGTTAGGACTGTACTTCCCAAAAGAGGGGGAGACAGGAACAAAATTCTCAGTAAAAATGAAATATACTGGATATTTAGACTTGAAACTAGAGTCCCTCTAGGATTTAACTCAGAATATGATCTTATCAATCACTGGCAAATCGAATGCACAAGACATTTGTCTGTGTATTTAAATATGTGCTCCCTATGACTTTAGATACTTATCAATAATATCTCTCTCTCTATATATATATATATATTGTTAGATTTATATATATATATATATATATATATATATATATATATATACACTCTCTCTATAGTATAGTGGGTTCCATCAGGGCTTATGGAGTGGGATAGCTATGAATTGGAGTAGTACTGGCGCTGAAAGCTAGGGTATGTGATAACGAAAAAATATAGGGAGACTATTCTCAGAAATATGTAGAAAGGCATTTAATAATCAATTTAAAATATTTTAAAAAACAATCCATAAGTTTTAATGTTAAAAAGAACAATAAATATACAATAGGATAATATAATGGAAAGTGGTATATTCAGGGATGAAGTAACTATTTACTTATAAATTATAAAACAGAGTCACCTAGACTCTAGAGATGAGCTTGTACAAAGCAGATTACAAAAGAGAGGTGTGTGTTTTATAATATGGATCCCTTTAGATACCTAGGCGAGTTATAAGATTTATAATAATCAAAATGACCACTAGATATATATTATAATACTCTAATTGATGTGAGCAGAGTACCTTACTGTATAGGCAATTTTACACAGTAACTAGTCTATATTCACCATAAAAATTAATAATAAAGGTACATGAATCTGGACGTCCAGTAAAATAGAAGCTAATAAACTTGGTCTAAAAAAATAAAATAATCTAAAAAATATCAATATAGGCTAAGCATATAAAAACAAGAGTGAGTTACACTAAAATGAAACGTTAATAGGAGATGTGCTCTATTCAATCATTAAATGTCTTAAGTCTGATCAGCTGATTACTTATGTAGTGTAAACACGGAATATAGTAACGATTTGACTCTCATATGTAGTTGATTGTGCTCAAAAGAGTATTGGATAAAACTTTTTACACATATGAGAGAGGTACATTAATCAGTTTCGTCCGATTTGTAGACTCTCACAATGAGGTAAAGTATCCGTTTGTAGCCATCTGGTGTTCTTTCCTCAAAAGTGAAAAGTGTGTCGCTGCTCCTGATGTCCGATACTGAATCAGTATAGTCTTTGCCGCTTCCTGCAGTCTTCGTAGTATAGCTGACGTTGCAGCGGACGTAACCAGCTCTTTTCTGTACTCATCACTGGACGTTCCTGTCCACGTGTTGCAGCTGACGTAGTAGCTTACCAGCTGATTTCCGTAACTGTCAGAGTGTTTCCTTATTCTTCGCTTTCAATGAAAGCCAGTTGGTATATGTTTTCAGCGTCCGTTTAGGTTAAGTTCTTTCTTCTCCTGCAAGTATGTCCACGGAGTTTGCTTTTCAGTATTGTAGTAAATAAGTAGATAGGTAAACACCTTCAACGCGTTTCTCCCCTCACTTGGGGCTTTTTCAAGAAGTGCTTCCTATTTGGATACGGCCCTTTTTTATACCCCTTCCTCTTGCTTTTAATTGGTCAATCCTTTTTAAAGGCGTGCTGATATTATAGTCTGTATTTAAGGTGGTATACACCATTCATGACGATATATTTTCCATAAACAGTGGATAATATTAATAGTAATATTACATAACACAGTAATTAAATCATAAAGTATACCTGGTGATATAGTCTCATATCAAAAGATCAGGTTATATTATAGCTATATGGAAAATGTAACAATGAGAAATAGAGATAAAATTAAAAAGTTATTAATATTATGGTCAAAAGCTTGAAATTTTAAAGTATACCTGGTGATATAGTCTCATATCAGAAGAACAGGGTCACATTATAGCTATATGATCAATAAAACAGTGAGAAAATATATGTAGTAAAAATAAAAATAAAATTAGAAGTCATTCATATTATGGTCAAAGGCTGGAAATTGCAATAGTGACTCATTCATACATGAATGGAGTAACATCAAGTTCAGACTTTAAACCAAGTGGGTGTAGGGTCTTCATAGTGTATATTAACTCATCTTCTCTTTTAAGTAGCTTGGTTTCAAAATGTCCTCCTCTCCATTCTGGTCTTACTTTAACTATTCCCAAAAATGTTTAATCTTTCAATCTATTATTGTGGATTTCTCTAAAATGTCTATATAGATGTGTGTCCATATTGCCTTTTTCAATTATGCATAAGTGTTCTCTTATTCTCTCTCGTAATGTCCTTGAGGTCTCTCCTAAATATTGTTTTTTGCAACTGCACTGTATTAGGTAGATGATCCCTTTGTCAGTACAACTAATTGTATCTTTTATATTGAATATTTCTCCTGTTTGGGTTGATGTGTAATGTTTAATCTTGTTGCTATAATTACAGGACCTACAGCAGTGACATGGGAAAAACCCTTTTACTATATTCCCCAATAGATCCTGTTATTTTAGTTGTGGCTTGTTTCTAAATTCACTCGGTGCTAATATACTCTTCAAGTTTTGTGATTTTCTATAGATGAATTTAGGGTTTATAGAGATTTTATCTCCTATAATAGAGTCTTCCCTGATAAGATGCCAATGTTTCTTCCCAATTTTTTCAATTCTTTTGTACTCCCCATTATAGTTTGTGATAAACGGTACTATTAGTTCTTGTGTATCGTTTATTACTGGATCTCTTTTTTCTCTATATTTGAGAAGTTGTTTTCTTTCTATTTGTTTGATTTCTTCATAGTTATAATGAATCATTTTCTCTTCATATCCCTTATCTTCAAACTTTTTACTTAAAATAATCTACAAAGTTGGAACAATTTTTTCTTATCCTCAAAAATTGTGCTCGGGGAATATTGTTTTTCCATCTAAAGAGATGGCAGCTTTCTGCATGAATAAAATTATTGGAGTCGGGGGGCGGAGCCAACAGCCCAGAGGAATGGCCGCAAACTTTTAGAGCTCTGACTCGAATTGTCATAAAATTGCATTAGGGCAGTAATTCAATACCTATTTCATCTAACAAAAAACTATGGACTAACTGCCTGACCACATACTGGATGATGAGCCGTTTACCCTGCTAATTTTTGTCATTTAAAAGTTGGGCCGATGGACTGACTACAGCCTGCGCTAGCGATATATCTATCATGGAGAGCGCTCACTGGATCCTGCTCGAGCTTGGTAAACTCCTGGAGGCATATCGGCTTATGCCTGAAGCCCCCTTCAATTCATTGCCTGCTTCTGTGCCTAACACCGAGACCTCACCGGAGGGATGTTCACATACAGGGACCGAAGTGGGAGCTGGAGGAGCTGCACCTGAATCTCGGCACGTACTGTGCGTTACTGATCCTACCGAGAGCGAATCTAGCGGCCCCTCGGATCAGAGATCTGAACAGTGTCTGGAAACCTACACAGGAGCTCAAGTTAAGGTAGGCTCACTGGAGCGGACCGGGAGAATGAAATCCACGGCAGCGGATACAGTGGAGATGCTGGGGCCTGGGAGCTTGGCTGCGGTTCTCCGGTCCTTTCCGGAAACACTACAAGTAACGACCCTACAGAACATAAATACCATTGTTGTTACACTACCTGCTGAACCATGTGGGGAACCACCACCGGGACATCTAATTTCTCAGAGGGCACGCTCTTCAGAAGCTTGGTGCGGCAGCTGGGCACTTCAGTTTGGTGAGGATAGGGTAGACTCTCCATACCAGTCTAAATCTGGAGTAGGATAGACATAACTGCATTCTATCACTATAATATGTTTATAGCTGCTTTTGGACTGCCAACTATCAATCTCTCTCTGTATCGCCCTAGTTATTCTGTGGACACCTTGAGATGCCAACATACACATTAAAGATATAGTATCACTGTGTCTATAGACATTTGCGCTGGGATATTGTTAAAAAGCTCAGTTAAAGTGTATGCCTACGATAACTATCCTCAGCCCACTCCCACTACATGTAGGATTTCAAGATTGCCCCTTACACATGCTTAATGTTTCCAAGATCTCATTTTTTTCTCTGTATGTAACTTACTAAGTACCAGCTCTACTTGCTATCTGATATTGTGGAATGTATATTTGACTTGTTAACATACGGTCCTTTAGTCTGGGACATTTTGATGAGAGCTCTTTATCTAGATATCGCTGCCTAGCCTATTGTACCGATTGCTTGTCCAGGACAGATACTGTTTGTCCCTGGGCATTTAATATGGAAGCTTTATTTTTCTTCACTCTATGGTGTGCCTGATCAAGTTAAGCTTTGTCTGCTATGTATGTTATTCAAAGGTTTATACTCGCCTTATGCTATGAACGCAGTCACATAATTCTTTTATTATTTGGCTTTGTAATTATTACTAAAAAAGTATGAGCCAATGCCCTCAGGAGCTCTTCCATCTAGGCTCACCAGTCGTTAAGCTCTTGCATTAAATTATACTCATAACAGGGGGTGATGAGAGATGCCTAGCTCATGGTATTACAGCGCAATCTAGGTTATTTTTGTTTAGATGACTTTAGACCATAGCTACAGTCTTCCTTAAAACCTGCCAACCTTTCCTAATCTACGATGTAGCAAGCATATCCCTACACTGCTAAGAGACTAACATTAATATACCTGAAGAGTGAATACCTAGAACTCTACTGTCACATCATGCCTGGGCCCTTGCTGGGTATAGGGCCTGTACCCAGGAGTTGGGACCCCAGGCAATGGAATTGTAGAAATGCAGAATTGATGTGCTCGCACTTAGACCTCTGGTTTAATCAGTCTTAAAAATAATAACAGATATGTCATTCTTCAGCCCCTAACAACTGTTACACCACCTATTTATAATTTTACCACTCTCTAAAGTTAATGCAGACCTGTGTACGCAGCTATACATTTATAAGGGAGCAAGGCACATATAAGACTATTCTCTCTCTTGTTTTCTTGCACGGCACCACCACATCAACCTCCATAGACCTGGAACCTTTGCCCTATTGATCCTGTTAAGAGCTTTGAGAAGGCTTACTTTACACGTACAATTTTCACAGCTAGGTATTATTTCCATGGTCACCATCGAACCTTTAGATGTTTAAGCCATAGCTGCTACGGCTACGTATAATGTTCAGGCGCTATATAGCTGGCAATAACACTTTTGTTGCTCTCACAATACCAATAACCATTTCTATACTCTTATTTGGCGCCCCCCCTCTCATATATACACTTTGACATTCGCATATCACTATTAGTTTAAATAGCGTAACATTTCTTTTTATATCTTATTTACATAGCCTGTTCCTACATGTTTAAATTCCTCATGTTAATAACTTGTGTGACAAGAGCAATTTCACATGCAATTTACCATGTTTTCCTATTCTTTGATTAATAGATGGTGTGGAAAATGGGTGGTTTATAACTAATACAGTTACTAGTTTGCTCATCTCACTCATGTTACTATCCTCCTCTCTCCTTAATGGTTCTCATAGTGTTATTGGTGCAGGCTGGTCCTGCACTGCTGCAACTAGTTGTATCCCCCCTTCCCACACTATGCACCAAGGTTAATAGCCAGCTAGGCCCTATTATACCAGATTAAGAGAACTCGACAAAAACCAGCCCTTTTCTCTCCTTTTTTGTGCACCTTCTAGTATTAAAAGAGCTCACACAATTTTTTAATTCAGCTAGGCAGTCTTGTCTCATTATAGCTTGTTTGTTTTATGTATCCATGGCTCAACTGACCACCTCCCCCCCCCATATCCTAATATACCTCCTAGGCTAGGAAGGTTATCTATGTGGCTTCTCTTGTCTATGCCGCACCCTACATATTGTATATCTACCCCAAATATCAACTCCTGCCCCTATAATGTTTCTCTACACTAGGCCCAAGAGGGTCTTACCATGTTTTAGTAGGGGCAGGAAAATCTAGTCCACTACATCATAGTTCCATTACATACCTTACTAACTACAGTTCTTAATAGGAAAAAGAGGTTCTCCATTTGGGGTCCATAAGGGGCCCTGCCAAACCGCTGTTTACCCGCCCTACATTATGTTTATATAATTTTTGTGGTCCAAGAGTGGCCGCATAAATCTAATGGTATGCTGTTTGAATAATGCTTACTGTTTGTACTTAATGTGTGCTTTGCTATTCAACTGAGTTGTGTATTTGGGCGACCTCTTTTGGTAACTCGCATTGTAACAGTTCATTTTCCTTTATAACCTGTTTTTGACAATCACTAACTGTTTGTTTGAAAAAGAACCTCAATAAAAATATTTAAAAAAAAAAAAAATTATTGGAGTCGACATTTTTAAAAAATGTTTTTGTATTGAATCTGTCTGTTTCAAGTTTTATATCAAGGTCTAGGAACGAGATATTCTCTATATTTGTTTCATATGTAAAATGTAGGCCTTTATCATTTGTATTCATAGCTGTAAAAAAGTCTGTGAGGGTTCTGTCGTCCCCTTTCCAGATGATTAGGATATCAACAATGTACCGCTTATAGGTCACCAGGTGTTGCGCCCAGCTATTCGAACCTAAGAAATCTAATTCCTAATCTCCCATAAAAAGGTTGGCATAGCTTGGCGCAAACTTGGTGCCCATAGTGGTACCTTTGATCTGTACATACATTTTATTGTTGAATGAGAATGTATTATTTTCTAAAATGAGCCTGATGCTATCTAGTATGAGTTCTCTTTGTTCTATATTAATTGTGTCATCTTTAATTAGGAAATTAGAAACTGCTTTAATGCCAAGATCGTGTGCAATGTTAAGATACAAAGAGGTAACGTCACATGTCGCTAGGATCATGTCACCCTCAATTTTTAGATTATCCAATAATTGTAAAACTTGTGTGGGATCTTTTAAGAATGATTGCAATCTTCTCACATATTTCTGGAGGAACCTGTCTATATATTGGGACAGATTGGAGGTAAGTGATTTTATACTTGAGATTATCGGATGGCCGGGGGGATTCTCTAGATTCTTGTGTATTTTGGGCAGGCAATAGAAAATCTGAGTTTTGGGGAATTCTGGGTTGAGGTAGTTATATTCTTTTATGTTCAGGATGCCTTTAGTTTTTGCTGCTTCTAAACGCATTTTTAATAGTATTAGGTCAGCTCTAGTGGGGTCTCTTTTTAGTTCTTTATAGGTGGTATTGTCTTTTAGGAGTCTCTCAGCTTCTTGTACATAATACTCTCTATCCATTATTACAATCCCGCCCCCTTTATCAGCTGGTTTTATAATAATATCGTTGTTCTTTTTTAACTTTTGGAGAGTTTCATTTTCTGATTTGGTTAGATTTAGAGGTAATTTTTTATTGGTGTTTCATTTTTCTAGGTCTCTTAGTACCAGTCTTTCAAACATTTCCACATTTTTACCCTTTTCTTGTGTAGGGTAAAATTTTGATGCAGGTTTAAGTTCTGTGTGTACATATTTTGTGGTTGTTGTAATTGGTTGTTTAGTACTAAATTCTAGCGGGTGTTTGAGGAAATGTCTCTTTAGTGTTAATTTTCTCACAAATTGAGTAACATTGACATGGGTTTCGAATTTATTAAGTTTAGAAGTGGGAGCAAAGGAACAGCCTCGTCTTAGTACTCTCTTTTCATCATTATTCAGAACTATTTTACTAAGATTAAATATTCCCTGATCAGTCTGTTCTACTGTTGAGGGTGACATAATCCTAGCGACATGTGACGTAACCTCTTTGTATACTAACATTGCACACGATCTTGGCATTAAAGCAGTTTCTAATTTCCTAATTAAAGATGACACAATTAATATAGAACAAAGAGAATTCATACTAATGATAAATCATATATATATATAAAAGTCTGCAGTATACTTTCATTATTTATTTTGTCTGCTTTTCCTGTTTCTTCTTTGACATTGTGATCTTTTCAGTTCCTGTTAGAAATGGAAGTGTAGAACACTGTTATATTCCAGACAGCCATTGGTTGCACACTCTTGTGACCTATTTATAACTGTCCCTAATTGGCTACAACAGAGAAGGTAAGCTAAGTTACAACATGGCAGCTCCCATTGTTTTATAGACACATAGAGGCCGAATTATCATATGTCTGTCTGACCTGATCCGACAGTGCTGATCATGTCTGACAGACATCGCTGAGTGCGGAGAGCAATACGCTCCGTATTCAACAGCGTATGCTGTCGGCATTTATCAATGTACGGTGGACATGATACGCTACATCGTATCATGTCTGCTCGCACTATGATAAATTGGCCCGTAAAACTTTACACTTATTTTGTCAAGATTTAAACAACAAATTAAACTTTAAAAATGTATTTAGCATTTAGTGTTTAATGTCCCTTTAAGGAGAAAATAGGCATGTGCACTTTTGAATATTGCCGCTGGTTACAACACACAAAGATCTGGACTTGCACAGACTTTTTTGTGTGTTGCACTATTAAACACTACCCACAGCCATATTTGACATTTGTTTATACAGTCGGATGCAGAATATCTGATGGTGCACATGCCAAGTTAAAGGGAGAGTCTACTCAAAAATATACATTAAGGATTCAGATAGGGCATGTAATTTTAAATAACTTTCCAATTTACTTATATCATCAATTTTGCTTTGTTCTCTTAGTATTCTTAGTTGAACTAAACCCCGGTAGGTTCATATGCTAATTTCTAAGCACTTGAAGGCCGCCTCTTATCTGAATGCATTTTGACAGTTTTTCACCACTAGAGGGTGTTAGTTCATGTGTGATATATAGATAACATTGTGCTCACTCTTGTGGAGTTACCTAGGAGTCAGCACTGATTGGCTAAAATGCAAGTCTTTCAAAAGAACTAAAATAAGGGGGCAGTCTGCAGAGGCTTAGATACAAGGTAATTACAGAGGTAAAAGTGTATTAATATGACTGTGCTGGTTATGAAAAACTGGGGAATGGGTAATAAAGGGATTATCTATCTTTTATAAACAATAACAATTCTGGTGTAGACTGTCCCTTTAAAAACTGATTACAACAGCTAAAACCTATTGTACCACTGATTTTAGTTGTTGCTACAAAACATGTGTCTATGGAGCATAGCAGGCTGTCATGAATACTAGGGACAACCAGAGGAGGCTGCTACTATTATGCTCTAGCACAGACAAGCTTGGCCCTCCAGAGGGTTTGGAACTACATTTCCCATAATGCTCAGCCAGCATATCAGCTGGCTGAGCATCATGGGAAATGTAGTTACAAAACCACTGGAGGGCTAAGTTTAAAGATGTCTGCGTCTAGCAGGTTTCTATAGAAGATGATAGCTAATGGTTTTATTTGATGAATGCTACATTGTGTGAAAACTGCCCTGCCACTATGCTGAGGATCTCTTGCTATCAATAGTGGCATAACTAACCCTTACTGTTTACCTTGTTTAAAAAAAGTTGCTCATTCTTTGTGGACATTTATTTTGTAGTTGATAAGTCTGCTACAGTCAGTGACGGTTCTAAAAATACATTTTGTTGGAGGCCTAAAACCTGAAGAACTCCATGTCAGATTTAGGAAGCTGATAACGGAGTTAGGGAGGTCATTGGGCGGAGCTGTGTTTTTTGTGGGTGTAGTCTGGTCAGATGGAGTTGGACAGTTGGGGGGTGGCCAGATAGGAAGGTATTTAGGTTGGGTTGGGTAGTTTTTACCCTTCTCTGCTAAACAAGCATAGTGGGGGGAGAAACCTAAAATATGGGGGTGCTTCTGCACACCCAAACAGCCCCCTAAAGCCGTACCTGGTAATTTTGTCCCATTTCAGATAAAACATGTTCAGTATGCCTAGCCCAATTAAATCAATGTCAATGAAAAAGCACTGGAAAAGAAATGTTGACCACTATTTACTGGGAAGGAGTATGTTTATATATGAGAGTAATGCCACAGGATACCCGGCGTAGCTTCAATCAATGCAAATATCTGAGTAAAGTGACTCAACTTACTAAAGTGAATGAGTTGTCTGCATATACTTGTCAGGGTTCCTTCAGTGCACTGTCTTACTCGGTAAATGATCGGACCACACCGACTGAAGGTCTCCGACTCAACATCCCTCAAATTACATGGTTTGGCCAAGTTTAGCTTAGACATGAAGGACTGTATCAATGTGGAATGAACAGATGTAAAACATGTGATTTAATGCATGTGTAACAGGACAAACCTTTCATATCAAATCATGTTTAAAGGAACATGAAACACAATTATTTTCTTTCGTAATTCAGATAGAGCATGTGATTTTAAATAACTTTCCAATTTATTTCTATTACCTAATTTGTTTTGTTCTCTTGGTATTCTTTGATGAAAAATATACCTAGGTAGGCTCAGAAACTGCTGATTGGTGGCTGCACATATATGCCTCATGTTATTGGTTTACCTGGTGTTTAGTGCATTGCTGCTTTTTCAACAAAGGATACAATAAGACTGAACCAAATTAGATAGAAGTAAATTGCAAAGTTGTTTAAATGTCATGCTCTATCTGAATCTTGAAAGAAAAAAAATCAGATTATCCTAGCTTGTGAAGGTATAATCTAGATTTCATTAAGGACACAGAGACAAGTATTTTGCATTCTTTCTTTTACTACTCAAAATGCAGCACTTTTAAAGAAATAACAAAGCATCATCAGATACAATAATATTAAAACAGAACAGAAAACAAAGAAAAACAATAAGTAGCTAGAGTGTGAGCTAACGTATAACACCAGAAAAAAAGTGACCAATCAGAGTAGGAATAGTGTCCATAAACTGACCAATAGGCAGCCAAACCTCCTCTTTCTTGTCTGATGCTCACAATGGAGGAATTTGAGAGAACAATAAAAAGTCCAAACAGTCCCAAAATACATAACAATAAACATATGAAGAAGAAACTGAAGCCTTGACTTGAATACATCTTGGAAGTGAAGATCTTGCTTGCAGAATGAAAACTGGACCAAGGTCTACCAGAAGGAAGTCGGTCCTCTTGAGTTGAAGGTAAGAATCCAGAGAGAAGAAAATGATTCTGTTCAGTTGGAAACTGTTAAAACAAAATTCATTAATAAAAATATGTAACCATTAAAGGGTGGGAAAAAAACATACAAGGTGGGAAAATACTTGTCTCTGTGTCCTTAATAAAATCTAGATTATACCTTCACAGGCTAGGATAATCAGAATTTTATTACAAGACCAGAGACTCCTATTTTGCAAGTTTAAAACAATTAAGAAAATAAATTAAGCGAGGCATGTTGAATGGGTCTGAAGTAAAATTGTTTAAAAATAGAATCTAAGGACCAATTGGCAGCATTCAGAATCTGTTGAAGAGGAGCGGACTTCAAAAAGGCCTTTGAAGCTGCAGAACCTCTGACTGAATGTGCTGAGAAAAAAATGTCAATCCCAGCTTCTTTCATGACCCATTTAACCCACCTGGCAATGGAGGTAGAAGTGATAGAAGAATGACAGGAACAAAGAAAATAAGAAGTTGGTTATCAGATGGTTTTCTGAAGGACAAAGTTCTGGATTCATAAACTTTTAAACATTCAACCACACATAAAGAAGGTTCAGAAGGAAGATAAGGATAGAAAATAGAAGTAGAAAGAGTCTTAGTTCTACGGGACAGAAAAAAGGTAACTCCTTCCGGAGAAAAACATTTAGCGTTCCAGTCCAAGGTTTTTACGTCAAACTCTACGAAAAGATATTAAACAAAGAAGAGTAGCAAGTTTGGCAGAAAGTTGTTTTGGGGACAGAGAAACATTATCAGGCCAAGATTTGAAAAGGGAAAAAAATAGATCCATATCTAATAGCTTTGAGCACTCTACAAACTAAAGGATGTTTGCCAAAAGAAAGATTATTAATTAAATTATGTCTAGCAGAAATGGCAGTTTTGAACGTTAATAGATCTATAGGCTAGACCTGAATCAAAGCGATGCAACAAATAATTAATGATATCACTTAGATCCGAAGAAAAGGGATCCAAGTCTCTCCGCAAGCACCAGCTAGTCCATTTAGACCAGGCAGCAAAGTAGCATCTATAAGTACCTGGGGTCCAAGACTCTTGCATGAGTGATTTAGCTCCATCCGAAAAGGCCTTGAAGAGTCAAGGGTCCCCTGAGATCGTCTATGCCACTAGATGGAAAGAACTTTGAAGGACTAGATTGTGGAAATTGTCTTCTAGATCTGTGAGAAGATGAGGAAGAAGAGGAAAGAAAATTGGAACGTTGATGGACATCTCCAAAAGGGAGGGATACCACGTCTGAGCTGGCCATGGGGGGGGGGCACTATCGTTAAAGATAAAAGATCCTTACAAACAATTGAAATTGTCTTTGGGATCATTGAGAAAGATGGAAATGCGTATACTTCCTGAAGTGGCCATGGATGAAGGAAGGCATATATAGCTGCTGCGTCCGGATTTGGGCACCAGCTGAAATAAGGATGAATTCGAAAATGAATCCTGGATGCAAAGAGATCCAAACAAAAAGGATCCCTGAGGGATTGAAGAGAGAGAAAAAGGTTCCTGTCTGTAACGGATCCCCTGCTACCCTGACTGGGTAGCTCAGCCAAAATGATCTTCCAACACCTGGAACCAGCCGCTATGTAGCGGAGAGAAAGTGATTTCAGCAATCCCCACCCAAATAACTAGACAACTAGCAGTTAGGTTGAACAAAGAAGAACTCTTTATTGGGACAAACACACAACATTTATACAGGAATTCATCTCAATAAGACAAAGGACAATCCCACAATTTTCCTGCCATTGCTACCCCTCCAGACAGGCTGGCGCCTCCATAGCAGCCTCAGTACCACAGAGTCCCAGTACCCAGGGGCGGTGGTTTCGGGGTGATCCCGGTGGAGCGGTGGCACTTCCAGAGTGTCATTTTAAAGCTCCCGGTCCCCAGATGCCACAGTCCAAAAAGCGGCATGATTTACAGCCCAGTAAAAATTGGGGGTAGGGGTGTCTAAAACCCCCAGTTCCCCAAGTAGCTTCCCTTCAGCATTCCACCACCCCTTGTCCTCCCTAGGGGCTACCAATCCCCAAAAGAGCGGAGCTCTGGGGCAAAGGGCCACTGGGGCGTCCAGGGGCAAAGTTAGTGGGTGTTCTGTGGCCGACAGGAGTTCCAGGAGAGGGGTTAGGCAGGTGTCCGTTGTGAGGCGGCCGACTGGGAGTTCCAGGAGCCTGGCCAGCCTAGGAGGGTTTTTCCTGTCAGAGACCAGCTCCTCTCTGACAAAGTAGGAACCCAAAAACAAGCACACAAAGATTCCTAGAGATCACGGTGGCTCTGAGGAGCCCAAGTCCGCTGAGAAACAACAGGGGTGAGGTAGTAGGGGGGTAGGAGTTTAGCCCTTGCAGCCCGGTGCCCGTGACAACTCCCCCTTTCCAGTTTGGCAGACCCAGCTAGATCCACACAGATCTACTTGGGGCTGTCCGAGAAACACTCTAGTTCAGTCTGCCGGGAAAGTCCATCAGCATTTCCATTGCTTTTTCCCAGCATGTATTGAACTTTGAAGGGCTGCAGAGCTAAACTCCACCTTAGCAAGCGTCCATTATCTCCGGATACTCGGTTCAGCCACACCAGAGTGTTGTGGTCTGTGAGGACAGTGAAAGGCCTTCCATATAGGTATGGTTGCAGTTTCTTAAGGGCCCATACCAGGGCCAGGCATTCCTTTTCCACCGCAGCATAGCCTACCTCTCAGGGTAACAGCTTCCTACTGATGTAGGCTACAGGGTGGTCTTGTCCTCCTTTGTCCATTTGGCTTAGGACTGCTCCCAACCTGAACATGGAGGCATCTGTATGAATACAAAAATGTTTATTGGGGTTAGGAGCGGCCAAGACAGGGGCAGAGACCAAAGCAGCCTTGAGGCTCTGGAAGGCAGTCTCGCATTCTGGGGACCACAGGACCTATTGGGGCCGTCTTTTACGGGTCAGGTCGGTCAGGTGTTTTGCTAGGGTACTGTAATTAGGGACGAACCATCGATAATAACCGGTGGTTCCTAGAAATGCTAAGACTTGGGTCTTGGTTTGAAGGATGGGCCAGTTTGCCACTGCATGAACTTTGGCTGGCTCTGGCCGCTGCTTCCCACAGTCCACTCGGTGGCCCAGGTACTGGACCTCCGAGCGCCCTATAGTGCATTTGTCAGGCTTCAGAGTGAGCCCGGCGGCCCTGAGGCGATCTAGGATGACGCCTAGGTGGACCAAATGGTCCTCCCAGGAGTCGCTAAAGATGGCGATGTCATCCAGATATGCGCAGGCATAGTCCCGGAGGCCATCCAGCAGGTAATCCGCCATTCTCTGGAAGGTGGCTGGAGCATTCTTCATCCCAAATGACATCACCATGAACTGGTAGAGGCCGAAAGGGGTGATGAAGGCAGACTTGGGGGCTGACTCGGGGTCTAGAGGGATCTGCCAGTATCCCTTGCAGAGGTCAAGAGTGGTCAGGAAATAACCTTGGGCAATTCTGTCCAGAAGGTCATCAACTCGGGGCATGAGGTAGGCATCGGTCGTGGTTCTGTCATTGAGCTTATGGAAGTCAATGCAGAACCGGGTAGTACCATCTTTCTTGGGTACCAGTACCACCGGTGAGGCCCAGGGACTGTTGGATGGTTCAACAACACTGAGGTCCAACATTCCCCAGAGCTCCCGGTGCATACTGTCTCTGACGGCTTCGGGGACTCTGTAAGCGGCATGCCTCAGCGGGGTCTGTCCCAGAGTCTCTACTCGGTGTATGGCCTCTGTGGTATACCCGGGGACATAAGAGAACATCTCTTGCTGGTCTTCTAGTAAGTGCTGGCCTTGATGCCTCTAGGCAGCCACTAACCTCTCATCTAGGGCGATATCAGCTATTCCCTGGGGGGTTTCGTTGGGAAGGGGAAGCTCCGGCATGGGGAGACTCTCTGAGTCCTCCACAGACCGGGCACATGTCACAGCGACATCTTGGGCTCGCTCGGAGTATGCCTTCAGCATGTTCACATGGAAGGTTCTCTGGATTCTGCCATCTGAGCATTTGGCTACTAGGTGGGTGGTGTCATTAATCTGCTCTACTACTTGGTAAGGGCCTTGCCAGCCATCCTGTAATTTGTCTGTTTTGATAGGCTTCAGGGCAAGCACCTTCTGTCCCACTATCAGTGTGTGGGTACGAGTATTTCTGCTTACTCTGAGCACTTTGGAGGTTCCCCTGAACTTAGTCGGTGAGATCCTTCAGTCTATCCCGGAAGCGGAGGACGTACTCCACAATAGAGTGTCCTTCCTCCTTGGAGCTCCTTCCCTGTGTCCAAGGGTCCCCATACTTACCTACCATAAACTAACTCAAAAGGGGAAAACCCTGTGGATTCCTGGGGCACCTCTCTGTAGGCAAATAGGAGGTGCGGCAAGAATCTTTCCCAACCTTTGTGGGTGGTGGAGAAGGTCCTCAGCATCTGCTTTAAGGTTTCATTAAACCTCTCGCATAACCCATTAGTTTGGGGGTGGTATGGCGTGCTGTGCAGGGGTTTAATGCCGCACAGCTTCCATAGCTGCCTAGTAATGTCCGCAGTGAACTGTGTTCCCTGATCGGAGATCATTGCCCGGGGGAAGCCTACCCTGGTGAATATCCGGAGCAGGGCATCTGCCAAGGTTTCCGCCTGGATATTGGCCAAAGGGATTGCTTACGAGTACAGGGTGGCATAGTCCACCACGGTGAGAATATATTTCTTTTCGGAGGGACTGGGTCGGGCTAATGGACCTACTAAATCCAATGCAACTCTGCTGAAGGGTTCAGCAAAAATGGGGAGGGGGTACAGGGGAGCTTTCTTGTGGTAACCGATTTTCACTTCCTTCACTGGCATACTTCACACTTCTACAATATTCCTTAATTTCTGCTCCAATTCTGGGTCAGTAATAGATCTGATTTAGGTGGTGATGGGTTCGAGTCCTCCCTAAGTGCCCGGCTAGGGGAATGCCATGTTCTATTTGTAGCAGATCTAGCCAGAATTTTTCTGGTACAACTAGCTGTTGTTTAGGCACCTGACCCTTCCGTCTTTTGGAGATCCGGTACAGGAGCCCTCCCACCCACTAGAAGCGCTCCTCACTGGGTCCTTGGGGGTCGGACCCTACTCGGTCTCTGTATGGGGCTAGGGTTGGGTCACTCAGGGTGGCTTGGGCGAAGTCGGATGGGGACGCCCAGGGAAGTTGGTAAGGGGGAATAATAGTCTGGTCGGGCAGTAGGTCTGGGGTTGGAGGCTGAGGCAAGGGGGTAGTTGGGATGGTTCATTGGAGATGGGTAAAGGCTGGGAAGGAGGTTGGGATGGGGGGACGGGGTTGAGAGGTAGTCAGGGAAACTGGTCTTACCTGTGGTCCCAGTCCTGGAGAAATGCCTTGCTGTCGGGTCTGCTGATGGGTGATAACTGCAGCCACGTCCGGGAGAGTATCTCCCACAAAGGCGGAGACACGGTGGCCGAGGTCATTGCCTAAAAGTACCTCGGCTGGCAACTTCCTCATAATGTCCACCTGCACAGCACGGGCACCTGCACCCTAGTTCAAATAGATTTGTGCTATGGGAGCCTGGACAACAGCCGTCAGCCACTCGGATACGATGGTTTTCACTGAGCGGCTGGAGTTGGGGGCCAGGTGAGGCTGGATCAAGGTGAGAGTAGCACCAGTGTCCCTTAATCCCTGGGCAGCCTGTCTGTTGACCAGAACTTCTTGGCAATGATGCTGGCGATTGTCCACGGATGCTGTTATCATCTCTTGCAGGACCCCAATCTCCTTACTGTCCCATTCGACAGAGGGGTCGGGGTGGTCCTCATAAGTGTAGTGGGCGGCCGCTTGGTATCCTGGGGCTGTAGCTCGAGCCCACTGTGGGGTTGGGGGTGCCTTGGCTGCAGGTGTGGAGAGGCTGCGGTTGTTGTCTTGTGCAGGCAGTGGTATCAGAGGTGTCCCACCTGTCCGCATTCAGAACACTTGTGGGAGTCCGTCCGACCTGGGAAGCAGGGATCAGACGGGGTTGCAGTTGTTGGGTAGGTATTGGGGACTGGCCTGAAGCCAGGATGGCATGGGTCTGGTGCCGGTTATCCACATATTGGTCAGCCAGGACGGCCGCCTGATCAGCAGTCCTTGGTTTCCTGTCCTTAATCCAGTCCCGGATCTCGGCCGAGATGCGGGAGTAAAATTGCTCCAGGAGGATGAGCTTCAGTGCCTCCTCCAGTGTGGTTACATGGCAACCTGTAATACAGGAGTTCAAGGAGTGGGCTAACCGGTGGGTCCACTCTGTATTCGGTTGCCCGTCTTGTCTGTGTAGAAACCTGAACTTTTGGCGATGGGCCTCTGGGGTGAGCCCGTACCGGGTAAGGATGCGTTCCTTCACCCGGTCATAGTCCTTCTCCTCGTCGGAAGGAACAGTCTAGAAAAGCTTCCACTGCCTTGCCAGCCAGCTTTCCAGCCAAGATTGGGACTCGGTCTGAGGCGGCAATCCCATGTAACCTGCACTGGGTCTTGAAGTACTGAAGGTAGCAGTCGACCTCTTCGGCCCCATCCTACTTAAATGCCCGGAAAAGCCTCATAAGGTAGCTTCCTGGGTCTTGGTTCAGGTTCTCGGGGGGCTAAAACAAATCTTTCTGGAGCTCCAGCATGCGAATCTGGCTGGCCTCAGATATAGATGGGTCCCATGAGGGATATTCTCCATTGGATTTGATCATCCAGACTGGATGCCATAGTCCCCTGGGAGGAGGTGTCCATGGAGTTGCTGTCTTGGCTACCACCCACTTCCATATCGGGGGCCCTAGCCTGGTCATCTGCCATCAGCTCGGCTATGATGGCTTATCTTGTCTTGCTGCCGGTAGCTATCCCTCTAGTATGCAGCAAGGCTTTCAGTGCTTCTTTCCAGAGCTGATCATAGCACTCCATTCACAGAAGTCTTCAGTTAGTGGATTGAACGTTCTAGGTATATGGAAGCATCCCACCGCTGCCACCACTGTGACGGATCCCCTGCTACCCCGACTGGGTAGCTCCACTGAAGCGATCTTCATACACCTGGAACCAGCCGCTATGTAGCGGAGAGAAAGTGATTTTAGCAATCTCCACCCAAATAACTAGGCAACTAGCATTTAGGTGGAACAAAGAAGAACTCTTCATTGGGACAAACACACAACATTTATAAAGGAACTCATCTTGATAAGACGAAGGACAATCCCACAATTTTCCCACCATTTCCGCCCTTCCAGACAGGCTCGCGCCTCAATAGCAGCCACAGTACCACAGTCCCAGTACCCAGGGGCGGCGGTTTCGGGGTGATCCCGGTGGAGCAGCGGCACTTCCAGGGTGTCATTTTAAAGCTCCCGGGCCCCCAGATGCCACAGTCTAATGTGATTCATTACTGGAGTTACAGCCCAATAAAGATTGGGGGGTAGGGGTGTCCTAAACCCCCAGTTCCCCAAGTAGCTTCCTTCTGGCAATTCCACCACCCCTTGTCCTCCCTAGGGGCTACCCATCCCTAAAAGAATAGAGTTCTGGGGCAAAGGGCCGCTGGGACGACCAGGGGCAAAGTTAGCAGGTGTCCTGCTGTTCTGTGGCCAACTGGGAGTTCCAGGAGCCCGGCCAGCTGGAGAGGGGTTAGGCAGGTGTCTGTTGAGAGGTGGCCGACTGGGAGTTCCAGGAGCCCAGCCAGCCTAGGAGGGTTTTTGGGTTTTTGACCAGCTCTTCTCTGACAAAGTAGGAACCCAAAAACAAGCACACAAAGATTCCTAGAGATCATGGTGGCTCTGAAGAGCCCAAGTCCACTGAGAAACAACAGGGGTGAAGTAGTAGGGGGTAGGGGTTTAACCCTTGCAGCCCGGTGCCCGTGACACTGTCTAATTTCCAGTCGCTGGATTCTGTCAAATATCGAGAACTCCAATCTGCTGCAGAGTTCGATTGTCCTGGAATATATTCTGCCTTGACAGAGGTGAGTAAAATCTTTGGTGGTATTGGACAGATCTCTGGATTTGGTGCCTCCCAAATGATTGAGATACTGAACTGCAGAAATATTGTCCGTACACAGGAGAATGGAAATGGGAGAAGAAAGTTTGACAAAACTCTTGACTGCAAACGAGCCAGCCAATAATTCTAAACAATTGATGTGAAAACGTTTCTCTTCCAGAGTCCACTTGCCACCTGTAATGGAGGAACTGCAACAAGCTCCCCAGCCTGAACGACTGGCGTCAGATTCTATGACAAAATCGGGAGTCTTGCTGAAAGATAGCTCTTCCATTCCAAGCCTCCAAATGAGAAAGCCACCAAAAAAAATCCTCTTTGGCTTCTGGAGATAAAGAAATTAGATGAGAATAAGAAAAACCTTTCCTCAAATTATGAATCTTCAATCTCTGGAGCTCTCGATAATGGAGAGGGGCAGGGAATATAGCCTGAATAGAGGATGATAGTAAACCCACTATTCTGGCTATAGTCCTGATAGGGACAGAATCTTTGGATAAAGTTTTGGAAATTTCTTTCTTGATATTCTTCACTTCTACTCAAGGTAGAGAGAACAGTATCTATATGAAAACCCAAGAAAATCAGAGACCTGGTTGGAGAAAGGACCGATTTCTGTTTGTTTACAATAAAACCTAGGGATTCTAATAATTAAGTTATAGTGGTAAACAAATTATTCTGAAGGGAGAGAAATCTCTGGTCCATGATTAAAATGTCGTCCAAATAAATTATTCGACAAACACCTCAAAGTCTTAACCAAGTCATCACAGGTTTGAGTAATTTGGTGAAAATCCAAGGGGCAGAGGGCAGACTGAAAGGGAGGCAAGTGAAATTCCAAATTTGATCGTCCCAACGGAATGTCAAAAACTTCCAATGGTCTTGGGCAATGGGGACAGTTATGTAAGCATCTGTGAGATTTAGACAAACTAACCAATCGTTTTCTCTTAAACACTTTCTCAACAGATGAATACCTTCCATTTTGTAATGGTGGCATGCAACATAAGCATTTAGGGATTTTAGATTTATAACTGGTCTGAATTGATTGTTTTTCTTTTTTACCAGAAATAAGTTGCTTAAATAAATATTGTGAGGCTGAAGTTTGGGGAGAATTGCTTGTTTGGAAAAAAGATTTGAAATTTTGTTTTGGACCAGAATTTTGTCTTCTTGGGAAATTGAATAGGATGAGGAAGTTTTATTTATACTGGAAGGGAAATAAATTCTATGTGTATGCCTGTTACTGCTTGGAGAACCCAAGGGTCTGAAGTAATTGAAGATCAATTTTGAGCGAATAAAGTGAGTCTGCCACCAATTCTGTCTGGGGAAGAAAGAACAGGGGAAGGAAAGAAGGTATTTACCCGGAGCAGGTTGTGATCTTGCTCGGCTTCTGAAACCTGTTTGATTCCATGGTCGGGCTTGTGATGGAAAAAAAAGAAAAGGTTGAGGGTTCTTGAAAGTTTCTTTGGAACTGGGATTGGTTTTGATGATATTGGTTTTGATTTTGGGACTGGTAATATTGAGACCTTTATAAGAATAGATGGTGGCTGGGAAAGTGGCCTCTACCTTTCCCGTCCCTGTCAGAGAAATTCTGGTATGGATAAAAAAAAATCTTAACCAAAGTTTTTACTTTGTTTAAATTAGAGAAAATATTCACATACTAATTTAAATCTTTGAGATAAGAATTGCCAAAAAGAAGACTGTTATTATCTGAAGCAAGGTCACTAGAGGCGAAGTCTGCCATTTTAGGATCAATCTAACATAAAATATTACAACACTTTTCTAAAGACATCACAGTATTGGTATTCCCTACAAAGCAAAGAAGTCTTTGTACCCATTCTCGGACAATAAATGGGTCTATAAGCGCATTCTCTGAATTTTAAAAAAGTTTGGTGATAGGGCCCACTGAATCTAATAATTTATCTTGACAGATCTTCCATGATCTGTCTATGCCTTTCTTAATTTTATAACCTGGAGCGCCAATAAAATTCAAAATTTTGGGGTCTACTTTAGGTGTAACAGAAGCATTTTTTGGGAGTAATGGACGGGGACACTCAGCTCTCATTTTATTGCGAGTCTGCTTTTTAAGAGGTTTTCTAAGCTAAAAATCAATATATTTAGCAATATCAATGGGTGGGCACCATTCTGCAGACCAAGGTTGATGTAACTCGTCAGAATTAAACCTGGGGATACCTAAACAATCAATAAATTCAACTTCTTCTTCATCATCTTTAGTCCTTTTAGACATTTTCTTATGTTTTTTAGCCACAGGAGAATAATCTGAATCATCAGAATTATAATTAAACAAATCTGAATTAATGTATAATCATCCTCATCAGAACTATTAGAATCTGATTGAGATTGAGGTTTAAGTTTAGAAATAATTTTAGATTTAGATTTATAAGCCACCTTAGAATCTCCAATTTGGGTACACTTGGGATGCAGGGTTCTTTTGACAGCGGTTTTAGTTCCTTTGCTGTGAGGAATTGAGGTATCAGTCAGAAACTGACGAGATTTAGACACAAGTTTTTGCTAGTTTCAACTGCACTTGATGTAAGCTTTCTTTTCAAGGGTTTTTAGGACCTTGAGATTGATCTTCTATAAGCAATGACAATTTATTAAATAATTTATTCATGGAAGAGTCAATCATATTCTGCACAGTATGAGCAGTTAATGGTGCAGAAGATTCTGCAGCTTCAGACATTTTAACACAAATGTTTTAACTAACTAACAGCTAGATTACGAGTTTGGCATTATGAGTGAAATAGCAGCATTATGGCCCATAATGCTGCTTTTTCCCTAACACTGCTATTACAAGTCTATACCTTAATAGGTGTATCACACACCTTTTAGCCTGTCATGCAAAGTCAGTACCGCACTTTTAAAAAAGTCCTTTTTCAATGGGACTCACATAGAGCCGGTATTATGAGTTTGCCTGGGAGGCAAACTCATAATATATATAACCACAAGATCCGTACCGCCATCTAAAGTCAGTAGTTATGAGTTTTATGTTACAAAACTGTAGCATAAAACTCATAACTAAAGTGTTAAAAAGTTCACTAACACCCATAAACTACTTATTAACCCCATAAACCGAGGCCCTCCCGCATTGCAAACACTATAATACATTTATTAACCCCTAATCTGCCGCTTCGGACATCGCCGCCACTATTAAAATGTATTAACCCCTATTCCGTCGCTTCCCGACATCGTCGCCACTATAATAAACCTATTAACCCCTAAACTGCAAAGCCCCCCTCAACGAAATATACTTAAATAAACTATTATCCCCTAAACCGAAAGCCCCCACAACGAAATATACTAAAATAAACTATTAACACCTAAACTGGACCCCCTAACTTTATATTAAAATTACAATTTCCCTATCTTAAATTAAATTAAAACTTATCTTTTAAATTAAATAAATTAATTTTAAAATAACAATTAAATTAAGATAATTATTAAACTACAAACTAACTACCAATTAAATTAAACTAAACTACACATTAAAAAAATACTAACACTACTCTAAAAATTACAAAACGTATCTAATAAAAAAAAACTAAATTACAAAAACAAACACTAAATTACAAAAAAATAAGAAACAATTTATCAAAAATAAAAAATAATTACACCTAATATAATAGCCCTATCAAAATAAAAAAGCCCCCCCAAATAAAAAACCCTAGCTTACAATAAACTACCAATAGCCCTTAAAAGGGCCTTTTGTGGGGCATTGCCCCAAAGAAATCAGCTCTTTTACCTGTAAAAAAAATACAAACACCCCCCCAACAGTAAAACCCACCACCCCCACAACCAACCCCCCCAAATAACATAACTAACTAAAATAAACTAAGCTCCCCATTGCCCTGAAAAGGGCATTTGTATGGACATTGCCCTTAAAAGGGCATTTAGCTCTTTTACATGAACAGACCCTAAACTAAAAATAAAACCCACCCCAAAAAAACCTTAAAAAACCTAACACTAACCCCCGATGATCCACTTACAGTTCTTGAAGTTCCGCTTGAAAGATCCATCCAGCCGGCAAGAAGTCTTCATCCAGACGGCCTCTTCGATATTCATCCAGCCGGGGAAGTCCTCATCCAGGTGGCAAAAAGTATTCATCCAGACGGCACCTTCTATCTTCATCCATCCGGCGCGGAGCGGGTCCATCCTGAAGACATCCTGCATGGAGCATTCTCTTCATACGGTCGCCGTAAACTGGAACTTCAATGCAAGTGACGTCATCCAAGATGGCGTCCCTTGCATTCCTATTGGCTGAAAGATTTCAATCAGTCAATAGGATTAGAGCTGCTAAAATCATATTGGCTGTTCCAATCAGCCAATAGGATTTGAGCAGCTCTCATTCTATTGGCGGTATATATGTATAGGGTGAAATGAGTAGAAGCTGTGTGAATTGACGATATCCTAAATAACTTTAATGCCCATGAAAATCTGTGCTTGAGAAAGAAAGGTTTGGGGACCCGCGTACTAAGAGTACTTATGTGCGGGACTCATTTGGGACCTTAAATGAGCAGCAGAGTGTGGGTAAATAGATTTCAATTTCTAACTTGCGCAAGTTGAATTTTTAAAATCTGACGTTATTTGACATCACGTGAAGAGAAACGTAGGCTTGCACGCTAACATTCCATAACAAACAACGGAGGTGAACAGTCTTTGACAACGAAGGTGAGAGATCAAATGTGGAGATCCAGCACAGTGAAAACCAGTGAGCAGTTTTTTTAGCCCTAAGGCATACTTTGGGATTTTAATTCATATGTGTTAGCTAAAGAAGATAAAACACGGACATAGACTGAGTGATATATATAAGGAACTTTTTGTTCCCTCATTGGCTCATGTATTCCAGCACTCTGAAAGATCTATGGACATTTTAACGTTTTAACGTGTGTATTTTGATGAACATTAACATTCACCTAGATTACAAATTTTGTGTTTGTGTTTTAACGCTGAAAAAAATGGCCATTTCAGAGTTAAAACAGCAACGCAGCCATTACGAGTCTTGATGGTATAGCTGTACCGCAAGTATTTTAGCCTGTAACGCAACGTCAGTCCCGCATTCAAAAAAATGACATTTTTTTTCATGTGATTTCCCTTGCACTGCCATTACGAGTTTTGCAGTGAGGCTAAAAAACTTGTGTTCCAGCCTATACTGACATGATCAGTACCACCATCTGAGACCAGTAGTTATGAGTTTTATGCAACGAAACTGTTACACAAAACTCATAACTAAAATACACTAACAACCATAAACTACCTATTAACCCCTAAACCGCCGCCCTCCTGCATCGCAAATACTATATTAAACTTATTAACCCCTAATCTGCCGCTCCCAACATCGCTGCCACTAATAAAATGTATTAACCCCTATTCCGCCGCTCCCCGACATCGTCCACACTATACTAAAGTTATTAACCCCTATTCCCCCACACCCCAACATCGCCCACACTATAATAAAGATATTAACCCCTATTCCGCAGCTCCCCGATAATGCCCCACTAAATAAATGTATTAACCCCCAAACCTCTGGCCTCCCACATCACTACCACTAAATAAACCTAAACCGCCAGCCCCCCATTTCGCCAAAAACTAAATTAAACTATTAACCCCTAAACCTAACAAACCCCTTACTTTAAATTAAAATTACAAGATCCATATCTTAAAATAAATAAAAACTTACCTATGAAATTAAAAAAACCTAAGTTTAAACTATAAATTAAACTAACATTACTATTAGACTAAAATTAAAATAACTATTAATAAAATAAATTAAATTACTCATTAAAAAACCTAACACTACTTAAAAAATTAAATCTACAGTTACAAAAAATTAAAAATACTAAATTACAAAAAATAAAAAAATACTAAATTACAAAAAAATAACAAACGAAATTATCCAAAATAAAAACAATTACACCTAATCTAATAGCCCTATCAAAATAAAAAAGCCCTAGCCTAAAATAAACTACCAATCGCCCTTAAAAGGGCCTTTTGTAGGGCATTGCCCTAAAGAAATCAGCTCTTTTCTCTGTAAAAAAAATACAAAGACCCCCCCAACAGTAAAACCCACCACCCAACCAACCCCACAAAATAAAAAGTCTAACGCTAAAAAAACATAATCTACCCATTGCCCTTAGAAGGGCATTTCTATGGGCATTGCCCTTAAAAGGGCATTCAGCTCTTTTTCTTTCCCATAAAAGGGCATTCAGCTCTTTTAAGACAAGCCCAAACCCTAATCTAAAAAAAAAACAACTTAAAAACACCTAACACTAACCCCTCTTTAGGTACTCACAGTTTCTGAAGTCCGGCTTGAACGATCTTCATCCCAGCGGCTCCATCTTCATCCAGACGGCTCCATCTTCATCTATCGAGGGACCGGTATCTTCTTCATCCCTGTGGAGTTGGAGCGGTCGATGCGCGGAGGCGGAGGTCCAGGCAAAGGTCCAAGGTGGAGGTCCAGGTGGAGGTCCAAGGCGGAGGTCCATCAATCCGATGTAGAGGTCCTCTTCATGCGATCGTCCGCTGCACACTGAGGATTCAAATGCAAGGTACCCCTTTTATACTGGGGTACCATTGCATTCCTATTGGCTGAAAAATTTAAACAATGCCAATAGGAATTACAGCTGCTAAAATCCTATTGGTTGTTCAAATCAGCCAATAGGATTTAAGCAGCTCTCATTCCTAATGGCTGATTCAAATCAGCCAATAGGAATAAGAGCTGCTTAAATCCTTAGTCTTAGTTCATGTGTATCATATAGATAACATTGAGCTCATGCACGTGAAGTTACCTAAAAGTCAGCACTGATTGGCTAAAATACAAGTCCGTCAAAAGAACTGAAATAAGGGGGCAGTTTGCAGAGGCATAGATACAAGGTAATTACTGAGATAAAATGTGTATTATTATAACTGTTGTTTATGCAAAACTGGGGAATGGGTAATAAAGGGATTATCTATCTTTTTAAACAACAAAAAATTCTGGTGTTGACTTTCCCTTTAATTTTTTTTTACAACGCTGTGAATTTGTTTCATTGTTTAGGAGTGTAGCCCTAATAATAACATTGTTTTCTATGCTGTGTGCGTGTAACTATAGATCACTGCTAATTCTTAAAAGCTCATGTTGGAAAAATCCTTAGTTTGTATTGAGAACATCAGCTGCATTTTTTATGCCAGTTTCTGCCCTCTGTGCCCTCTTTCAGGTCTTCTAGTTTCACAACTTTCATGTTAGTCTTTTCATCCTTCAGCTTGAAATCCAAGTAAATTGATGCTTGTGCGCTCCCTAGGCTGCTGACCGAGCTGCAGAACGAAATCTGAGAGGAGAATTCTGAGCATCATCTCTGAGTTGACGGGAAGAAGTGAGAAAAAAGGTCACAGTTGTCAAGGTCAGAACAGGAAAGAGAAATCTGACACAATAAGCTGGGACATGCAAAGAAAATGATATGATGTACAGCATTGATTTTAGGTGTATTTATATACTGAGGAATTAGTAAGAAAACATAAAATGACACAAGTGTGGGGCAAAATGTAAGTTAGGCAGAAAATAGCTCACTTGTCAATTATTTTATTATTTATAAGGGACATTAAACACTTTGAGATGGTAATATAAAATGATAAATTGTATATAATAAAACAACTCTGCAATATACTTTCATTATTTATTTTGTCCTCTTTGCCTGTAATTCCATTCTGAAATTGTGAGCTTTTCAGTTCCTGTTAGAAATGGAAGTGCAGAACACTGTTAAATCCAGCACAGCCATTGGCTGCACACTCTAATGACCTATTTATAACTGACTCTAATTGGCCACAACAGAGAAGGTAACACAAGTTACAACATGGCAGCTCCCTGTGTTTTATAGACACTAAAACTTTACACTTATTTTGTCACTTTTTAAACAACTAATGAAACGTTAAAAAATACATCTACATGTTAGTCATGGACTAATCTTTTCTTTGAATGCATCATTCTATCTAGCATGTATTTAGTGTTTAATGTCCCTTTAAAAATAAAACTTGCATGATCCAGATAGAGTGAATAATTAAAGGGACAGTGAAGTCATAATCAGACATTCATGATTTAGACAGAGCACATCATTTTAACCTTTTAACGCCGTTATGCCGTTCTATTCCGTCATAATTACACTGGGCTTTAAAGCCGTTATGACGGAATAGAACGTCATAACCAAGGCTGTCCTGAAGCCTTCTGCGCTTCCTGGATTTCATCGCGGTCTGGAGGGCGTTCCTACGGTTATAGGGACGCCCCCCCCAGACCCGATCCAATAATTGAAATCTCGCGATAGTGTGAACGATCGTGTCATTTCAATATGTCTACACCGGAACAGTTGTTCCGATGTAGACACTTTAACCCTGGCAGGAAAGGGTTAAACAATTTTCCAATTTACTTTTATTATTTCATTTGGTTTCCTTCTCTTGTTATCTTTTGCTGAAATGTTTATCTAGGAAAGCTCAGGAGCAGTAAATAACCTAGGTTCTAACTGTTGATTGGTGGTTGTATATATATATCTACAGTATATACCCAGTGGCGTATTTAGGTTTTGTGCTGCCCTAGGCACTAAAAAATCTGCTGCCCCCTACCCCAATTTTAGGCCTTTTTTGGCAATAATATTTTGGTCAGGGTGTAATGTCCCTTTTGGCATTTTCAAAGTAACAATTTACCAGAGTCTGCAAAATTAAAATTCAATGTGTCCTATCCCTGCTACATTTGTTAAAATAACAGCATTAAAATGAGAAATTGCTCTGTGCTGAAACCATTGACAGACAGGTATTATAGATAGTTCATAAATTCAGTCTAAAAAATGGCCCACAGATATTCTATATTGACATAGTAATCAGATATAAAAAACATATCTATGCCATTTGTAGCAAATTCATAATTTATATAAATATATACAGAACTTAAAGGGACATTCCTATCCTCACATTATTTAGCATAAGTAGCCCAAACCTTGAAAAAAGCAGTGACAAGTATTTATTTAATACTTTACATACAGTTGTCACATTTAAAGTTTAAATGTGACAACTGTATGAAAAGTATTAAATAACCATTTATTAAAGCGTGTCTGTGTGTATAATTTTGGACTGGTATCCATCCACCTAGCTCTGCAAAACTGTATATAGTGGCTTCAGAGTTCAGACTCCTGGAAGATGCTAGCAGAATGGCCCAGGACTTTTTGAAAGCAGCGAAGAGGCACATTTTAATTTGGCTTAGCGTGAAGAACATCCATGCTGTGCCCAAAGCAGCTATGGTCACGGCCGTTCCGGAAGCTACACATTGGCCATGTACGGGAGGATGGGAGTGTGGAGACCTAGATGGGCATACTAGCATCTCAGGGCTGGTTAGGTGCCTGCATACTCACCAAGTTTTTGCTTGCACCCGGTAGCCCCACGCCTCCCCCTGAGCCACAGACTGACACCTGCTCTTCCTGTGGCTTCAGACTCCTGGAGGACGCTGGCAGAATGGACCAGGACTTTTTAAGAAGCAGTAAAGAGGCACTTTTTAATTTGGCTTAGCGTGAACACCCATGCTGTGCCCAAAGCAGCTATGGTCACGGCCCTTCTGGAAGCAACACATTAGCCGTGTACGGGAGGATGGGAGTGTGGAGACCTAGACGGCCACACTAGCATCTCAGGGCTGGTTATAGTGTGCCCATCTAGGTCTCCACACTCCCATCCTCCCGTACACGGCTAATGTGTAGCTTCCGGAACGGCCGTGACCATAGCTGCTTTGGACACAGCATGGGTGTTCCTCACTCTAAGCCAAATTAAAAAGTGCCTCTTTACTGCTTCTTAAAAAGTTCTGATCCATTCTGCCAGCGTCCTCCAGGAGTCTGAAGCCACAGGAAGAGCAGGTGTCCTGGGTGTCAGTCTGTGGCTGCTCAGGGGGAGGCGTGGGGCTACCGCGTGCAAGCAAAAACTTGCTGAGTATACATGCACCTATAGTGTCTGCGAGCGTGACAGTAGGTGCCAGCAGCCAGTGTCTGTATTGCCCTTTATGGAACCGTTACCAAACTTACCGTAATCCAAATAGCTTGTACGTCCGAGTGTTTTCCTCCTCTCTCAGGATCCCCAATGCACATACACTAGGCATCACATAGCGCGGGAGTTAGGAGGTGGGCGGGCGGTGAGCAGAGCAAGCAGGAAATTACTTTCTCACTGAACAGGTGGATGTAAAAAAGTGCCGCCCTCCTCCACCTGCCGCGCTCGGCACGGGCCTTGTTTGCCTAGGCGGTAATACGCCCCTGTATATACCGATTGTCATTGGCTCACCCATGTGTTCAGTTAGATACCAGTAGTGCATTTCTGCTCTTTCAACAAATGATACCAAGAGAATGAAGGAAATTTGATAATAGAAGTAAACTGGAAAGTTGTTTAAAATTGTTCTACCTAAATCATGAAAGAAAAATGTTGTGTTTCATGTTCCTTTAAATAATAATTAAATAATAAATATTTTTCTCTTGGTCTTCTTTTAATAGAGTTTAGCTCATTTCATGAGAGCATACTGTAGTAAGCTCAGGAGCGTGCACGTGTATTGAGCAGGTGAAACACGTAGGTAAAATCTCACTCAGAAGCCGTAATTAAAGCAGCCCCCCAAGGAGGAAACCGGCGGTCACTGGCACATATGTGTATTTGCTGCTCCTGATCACAGTGCCTGGATGGTTTCTTGATTGGCAGCTGCACTCTATGTTGCTCCTAAAGATAACTTTACCTATGAGTTTAACCATTTTATGGGGTTAAACACATAGAGATCCATTCCACTTTTTACAAAAACATTTTTTTTTAATATTGGAAAAAGAGGATCAGACTTTTTTTTTTTAAACTTAAAACAAATTACATTTTAAAACAAGTACAATAAAAAATCTCTTAAAATTGCATGTTTGAACTATAAAAGTGTAATATTTTGTGTCCCTATAAATGCAAGTATATATTTATTTATGCTCTACAAAGTAAAATATATTGCTGAAACAGTCATATTTATTCTTAGAAGCTTTTCTTGTGAACATGTGTATTGCAAAACTGCTTCCATTCAAAACTAAAATACATTTGGGTACATGTCCGTTTTTTACAGGGATATGAAACCCCAAATTTTTATTTTATGATTCAGATAGAGAGGCTGAGTTGATGCCCCTTGTTTCCGGCGAGCCTAAAGAACGCTGCTCCATAACTTGTTTGCCTGCTCTGAGGCGGCGGACAGAAATCAACCCACTATATGAATATGATCGGGTTGATTGACAACTCCTGCTAGCGACAGGTTGTGGTGAACTGCTTGTGCAATGATAAATGCCGACAGCGTATGCTACATCGTATCATGTCCGCTCGCACTTTGATAAATATGCCCCAGAGCATGTGATTTTAAACAACGTTCCAATTTACTTATATTATCAAATTTGCGTAATTTTCTTGGTGTCCTTTGTTGAAGGAACAGCAATGCACTTCTGGGATCTAGATAAACACATCAGGTGAGCCAATCACAAGAGGTATATATGTGCAGCCACCAAACAGCAGCTAGCTCCCAGTAGTGCTTTGCAGCTCATAAGCCTACCTAGGTATGCTTTCCAATGAAGGATATCGAGAGAACAAAGCAGATTAGATAATAGAAGTAAATTGCAAAGTTGTTTAAAACTGCATGCTCTTTCTGAAATATGAAATAAATATTTTGGGTTTCGTGTGACTTTAATGTTATGTCCCTTTAAACACAAATTGGGTTGAGTCATACCATTTTATTGACTGCAAAAGATATATTGTTAGAAGTATACTGTATAATGTTTCTTCACTTACCTGCTATACAGTGAGTTTTCTCAGTTTCCAATCCCAGAAATGATCTAAAAATGATTCCTTTTACTTCAGTATCTAGCAACTCAATAAGTGCTTTATCCTATCTGATGGTTTTCTCAAGTAACACACAGCAGAGGAAGTCTCCTATGTGCTGACTCTTGGTTTTACGAGAAATTGGAATAATGGTCTAATCATTACTAATCTTGGTCTAGTATTAAAGGGACACTCAAGTCAATAACATCTTTAATGATTCAGAAAGAGCAGCAGTTTTAAGACACTTTCCAATTTACTTCCATTTTCAAATTTTGCACAGTCTTTTTATATTCACACTTTCTGGGGAACAAGATCCTACTGAGCATGTGCACAAGATCACAGGGTATACGTATACTAGTCTGTGATTGGCTTATGTCTGTCACATGATACAAGGGGCTGGAAAATGGGGGAAAAATAAATTTGTCAGAAAAAAATCTACTGCTTATTTGAATTTCAATGTCAATGTTATTGCATTGTCTTTTTATTATGCACATGTTAATTATGCAATTCTATGCCATTGAGTGTTCCTTTAAGCTTCTTTGATAAAGTTTGGATGTCTTATGTAAATCAGCAACAGTTTGCTATGTTGTTATTAGAGTTGCCAGGTATCAGTATTCAACTGGACAGTCCAGTATTTTAGCAGGATGTCCAGTAAGATCTATACAAAAAAAACTGGACACTTAAATGTCAATTTTTAAGAAAGTTCTATGAATGTCAGATAAATGTAAAAGGCCTCCTGTGACTCAGAAAGAAGTTACACTGTGTATGTTCTGTGCTGTGTGTTAAAGGGACAGTCTAGTCAAAATTAAACTTTCATGATTCAGATAGGGCAAGTAATTATAAACAACTTTCCCTTTACTTTTATCATCAAATTTGCTTTGTTCTCTTGGTATTCTTAGTTGAAAGCTAAACCTAGGTAGGCTTATATGCTAATCTCCAAGCCCTTGAAGGCCACCTCTTATCTGAATGCATTTAACAGTTTTCACGGCTACATTGTGCTCTTGTCTGTGAAGTTATTTATGAGTCAGCACTGATTGGGTAAAATGCAAGTCTGTCAAAAGAAGTGAAATGAGGGGGCAGTCTACAGAGGCTTAGATACAAGGTAATCACAGAGGTAAAAAGTGTATTTATATAACTGTTGGTTATGCAAAACTGGGGAATGAGTAATAAAGGGTTTATTTATCTTTTTTAATAACAATTCTGGAGTAGACTATTCCTTTAAGACAATAATAGGGGTGTTAAATCAGTGCTCTGTGTGTGCTTATGGCAGTAATGGGGTGAGCATGACTCGGATAGAGCATGCACTTTTAAGCAACTTTCTAATTTACTTTTATTATCAAATTTTCTTCGTTCTCTTGGTATTTTTATTTGAAAAAGCAGGAATGTACGTACCAGCCCATCTTTGGTTCAGCACCTGGGTAGCGCTTGTTAATTGGTGGCTAAATTTGGGTTCAGTATCCCTTTAAGCTTGTCTTTTCAAGGTGCTTATATCCCTTTCATTTTCACTGTATCTTTAACATATTTTTTTTAAGTTTCCACAAAACAAGCCCAGAGACAGGAAAGGTCATATATCAAGTCCTTTTTATTCTGTTGTCACAGACATACCTTGTAAGGGGGGTCAACCGATTACTGAATCACAATACATGATGTGACACATTGAAATACTACAACCTTTTTATAGTTCACAGCAGGACAGACACAATTACAATGTTCATATATAGGATTCAGGTCATTGCACTTACAACTGTAAACGTTATCTTTTTTTTTTTTTTTTTTTTTTTTTTAAATATAATTGATTTTTATACATAACTTTTTTTCAGGATTTTCAGTCATCTCCCTCCCCCCCCACCAAAAAAAAATTAAGATGAAATGAAATTCTTGTGGATAGACCTCATGCAGAATTGTTCCCATGTGATTAAACATGTGAAGAATTCCAAAATTGACTAACATTTTCAGATGTTGGTCCAATCATCAGCAAGGGTCAGCCACAATATAATATTTTATCTTTCTATATTTATATAATTCCATTTTATACACAAAAAAAGCTCAAGGTTGGCAGATGAACTAATATGACAGATGACCCACCAGCACATATGGCTATCGGTTGTCATGCTGGGCTTATAGTTTTTGTTTTCTTGCGTCACTTTGAACACATAAACATTTGCACACTGTACATCTATTTACAATAATAACTTGAGAACGAGCCGTAGACGACATATATAAGACAGCTGGAAACACAAATTCAGCTTAGATACAGTCTCTCCATAATTACGAACATGATTACCAAGTGGTAAATTAGCTCTGTCTGTGCCTTAAATCATTTTGTACCTTTTTTCTGAAAAGTGTCATCATTCTAAATCCTACTTCCTATATATCTACAAGAGATAATGTTTTCAGTTACTCATTGATGACTTTGTATATTATCATTCATTAGTGCTCGGCACCCACATAATCTCATTCACGTACTTCGCTGAAATGGAACGCTTTCACGTATCAAACAGGCGCTTAATGCTACATTCATCAACAAAAAGTAAAGAAGGGATTACATCCTACATTTTTTTTGTTTGTTTGGGACTCACATTTTAAATTTACTGCTCATAAACTAAAAAATCTAAACATTTAACAAGATTCATCTGGGGTAATTATCCAAACTAATTTTATTATCTACAATGGGATATTGTTTTTATATACTAATCTATAAAAATATTAGTTTCCATAAAAGAATACGCAATAATTGAAGAACACATATTCAAGCACATAATCTTTTGTTAGTGAACCCAATATATAATTCAGGAATTATATATCTGATATATACTGTGTATGTGTATATATATATATATATATATATATATATATATACTGCGTGTGAATTTATGTATGTGTGTTTGTGTGTATATATATATAAATAAATATATATATATATATATATATATATATATATATGTACTAATATAATGTTGGGTACAATAAACTGTATATTTCATTCCTTTCCAATAGCTATAAAATTATAGTACACAGAAAGCTCAACATTTTTATTTATTTTTTTATAATTTTTCTCTGCAGCCAAGGGGACTGATCAAGCCCAATAAAAAAGTAACATATGAACATGCACTCAGACATAGAATGTTTTCTATTGTAGAAAACCTCCCTGATAGACTGGGTTTCATGTTCTGCACTATATTTTATTTTACTAATTAAATGTGGACTTCTGGGTCAAATAGTGTATTGTCAATAGTTTAAAACGGTGCATATTCATAAACACGTTGGTCTAAGGTTCCTTGTTTAATTCTACTTATTAATAGAGTGGAATGTCCTTAAACCACTTCTCTCGGCCCCAAGCATAATAAATAATAAGTCACATAACAATTAATGAAACAGTCTGCAGACCAACTCCTAGACAACTTTTTAACATCCTCCAAAACAAGTGCACAGATTGGCAAAATGGCTAATTAGAACATAGGAGACTATACATAATAATAAATTAAAAAAATATATATTCCTAGCAAGTCATTCAAATTAGATGAAACCGTGCAAAGTACAGTAGAACAAGCCATGCAGTAAGACAAAAGACAACTCGTACAGGCGATGTGGCTACTAGCCTTTGGCAAAGTGTCTCTCAAAAGGAGTCAAACATGCCACTAAGTTTGAACATCATACACACAGGGATTAGATATAAGCATATCAACCCAGTTTCTCAATAGCACATATTTAAATAAATCTTTATACATAACATTAAAATGTTAAATATGAACACAATATTACCCACCCCTCCCTTGAATTTGTATTTCGTTGCATAGACAATTAGACATGATAATCGGTTGCTGCAACCCAAAGTGAATGGAAGCGCCAATGGATAGACTAATGAGATTGTCAGCTTTGAGCATGCTCAACAGGACAGGAAAGGCTCAAAAATAAGCAGACACTGGAGCAACTTTACAACAGTTGAATAGTTCAGGATATGGATGGTGTATTCCATATGGTTACATGCATCAGAAGAAGGGATATTCTTGGGTTTTGAAGACCTTGTCGTTTCTCTGAGCATGCCCACTGGCGATGGCTTTAGGACTTAATGCACAGTCTTTAGAAAAGAAGAGATAAGGAGATAGTGTTCCCCATGTCCTCCGCTATTATTTTGTGCTCTTTGTCTGCTCTCTATTGCTTCTAGAGACACCTTACGTGCTGATTGATTGCAAAAAAAATAATAAATAATAATAAATAAATAAAGACAGGAAAAAAAAACTAACAAACACATCAACAATAAAAATAAATATGAGAACTGTTAAAAAATTAAACTTGAATGGTTAAGGCGGAATAGAAAAAAATAAAATAAAAACCAGTAGTAAAAAAAAGTAAAATAAACCAAGGATTGAAAGAGACAGACATGGATATTGCCATTTCAATGGCTATAAGATGGCTTACTGCGAGGTGACAGACATGTCTGGCCAGTATTGGTGTAATCAGCCAGTCAACACACTGCCTTTCAAAGTCCTATGGCCTCGTGTTTCAGTAGGATGAACAGTGGTAGGTCCTTGTCTTAAAGTTTTCTTCCTTGCCATTGTCTAGCGCATTGGATTTGGTTTCTGTGTCCCTGATGAATAAAGAGGGAACACGGGATATTATCTGCGCGCAAGGTATCATTGGTCGAAATTGGAATGTTACAGGATATGTGGAGCAGGTAGCTCCCAGCCCTCTTTTCAAAGCTCTTGAGTGGAGATTGTGGAAAAATATATGAAGACGAACCCTGTCAAAATAAGTGCCAAGTCCAAGAACTCTGAGTATAAACACAATTAGAGAACATGAAAACCCTGGTTAATATAGGTAACATAAATGTCTGCTGGAGATTGTATCCTACGCCTTGTCAAACTTATTTATAAGATTTGTTCATTGTGGCTCTTGTTTCTAGATTATTTGATCATTATACATGCGAGAGTTGTCCAGTTAGTTAGTGCTCCAATATTTCATGGGGTGGAACCCATAGAAAGCATTTTTGATCTATAGTGTAAAAAATCTTGATGCACCAACAGAAGGTTCCTCTTGTATTTCTCTGGCCAGGGCTTCCATATTTCCTAAAGCAGACTGAAAACATAAACAATTTTATTTTACATTTCTGTAGTTTATACATTTTAAAAAAATAGGTATTATTTGATACATATTATTATCAAGTCATACTTTTATTTCAGCTAAAAATCATTGAAGTTTTTAATTTACTTCTAAAATCTACCTCTTTTCCTTCTTTTAGATATTAAAAATGATAAAATTATGATTCCAAAAATGAAATCACACAAAAATCTTATTTTCTATACAATTATAATAAATCTAACAATAACCAAGTATGAAAACGTTGTGGGCGCAATTCCAAACTGTCTTTTTAGGACATGCTTTTATGACTTATGAAAACAAATAAAAATATTAATTAGTATGTGGGTTTAATGTTCATTAAACATGTTTTTTTTTTGCAATGGACCATCATTTTACAATAAAATAATATATATTAAATCTAGAAATATTATATATTAAAGTAATAATGAATTTATAATTATATATAAGATATTGGGGCGTATCTATCAAGCTCCGAATGGAGCTTGACGGCCCATGTTTCTGGCGAGTCTTCAGACTCGCCAGAAACACAAGTTATGGGGCAGCGGTCACAAAGACCGCTGCTCCATAACCCTGTTCGCCTGTTCTGAGCAGGCAGACAGGAATTGCCGGAATTCAACCCGATCGAGTACGATCGGGTTGATTGACACCCCCTGCTGGCGGCCCATTAACCGCGAGTCTACAGGGGGCGACGTTGCACCAGCGGCTCACAAGAGCTGCTGGTGCAATGCTGAATACGGAGAGCGTATTGCTCTCCGCATTCAGCAATGTCTTGCGGACCTGATCCGCACTGTCGGATCAGGTCCGCAAGACATTTGATAAATAGGCCCCATTGAATAAAACCATGGAAAAAAAAAATATTAATAAACATAGTCTGACATAGAATAAATATTGAATTAAATATACACTAAAGTCAAAATTAAACGTACATGTTCAATAGACTTTGAATTTTAATTCCATTATAAAACTGTGCACAGTCTTTTATGTGAACACTTTCTGAGACACCAGCTACTACTGAGCATGTGCAAGAGTTCCTACATATAAACATCTGTGATTGGCTGATGGCTGTCACATGATACGGGGGGATACCACATTGAAATAAATTTTGAAATGTGTCTGAAAAAATGTACTGCTCATGTAAAATTCAGAGTAAGTTCTATTAAATTATCATTTTACTATGCAAATGTTGAGTATGCAATTCTACTGTATTTAAAAGGCCATAATATTACATGCTCGTCTAATCCGCGAGATAATTAAATTTTATGACTTCTGACCCTGTTCTACTGTGTGTTTAACCCCTGCAAAGTGGCTAAACACACAGTGAAAGTGCCGCTTGGGACTTGTGGTGCATTTAGGTGATTGAGATGTCCAACTACCACTGTTGATTGGATCAGCAGCGGGTTCTGCTCGGGAATAGCAGTGCACCCTTTGTGGGGTTAAGCAAACATTAGAGCAGGGTTAATAGTTGTAAAATGACTTGCTCTAATTAATTAGAGCATGTAATTGTATTGATACAATAAGAAGTAAAAAAGTATCAAAAACTAAATATATAAGGATATATATCTTGAGTCCACGTGATGTTCCGTGTTTCTGTATTTCAAGTGATTTGGTATCTGTCCAAACTACTAACTTCCTTGAAAAAGCTGTATGCTCACGGTGAAACGTATGTTGGAACATTATAGCCACGCCCCCACTACAGTCACCAGGACAGGTATCGTGGGTATTAAAGAACTGCAGCGGAATTGAGCGCAGCAGGTCCTGCCCTCAATCCGCACCCATCTTATTTTTATATTTTGTGATATCTTGCCCACTTACACTCACGTGTGGACAGATACCAGAGTGACTCTATGTAGGGTGGTATATATGTGGCTATTTATGTATTTTAACTGTTTTAACCCCTTAGTGACCACAATACTTTTCCATTTTCTGACCGTTTGGGACCAAGGCTATTTTTACATTTCTTCTGTGTTTGTGTTTAGCTGTAATTTTCCTCTTACTCATTTACTGTACCCACACATATTATATACAATTTTTCTTGCCATTAAATGGACTTTCTAAAGATACCATTATTTTCATCATATCTTATACAATTTCATCATCCTATACTATAAAAGGCCAAGTGTGTTTGTCCGAAGCTGTCATGTGCAGTAGAGACAGCACGAGGACAAACACACCTGGCCTAAGTCCCTAACTGTTCTGCCGACTGCGCCGAGCAGAAGTGGGCGTGGCCGAGTGTGAAGGGGGCGGAGCCTAGCGTGAAGGCCCGTGAAGGGCCGTGGAGAGAGCTCAAACAGCTCAAGAGAGGGTGGAGAGATGTGGGGAGAGGGGGGGAGATGTGGAGAGAAGGGAGAGATGTGCGGAGATGTGGAGAGATGTGGGGAGAGGGGGGGAGATGTGGAGAGAGGGGGGAGGTGTGGAGAAAGGGGGGAGATGTGGAGAGAGGGGGAGATGTGGAGAGAGGGGGAGATGTGGAGAGAGGGGAGAGATGTGGGGAGAGGGGGGAGATGTGGAGTGAGGGGGGAGATGTGGAGTGAGGGGGGAGATGTGGAGTGAGGGGGGAGATGTGGAGTGAGGGGGGAGATGTGGAGAGAGGGGAGAGATGTGGGGAGATGTGGAGAGAGGGGGGAGATGTGGAGAGAGGTGGGAGATGTGGAGAGAGGGGGGAGATGTGGAGAGAGGGGGGAGATGTGGAGAGAGGGGGGAGATGTGGAGAGAGGGGGGAGATGTGGGGAGAGGGGGGAGAGAGAGACAGAGAGAGAGAGGAGAGAGAGAATGAGAGAGAGAGAGAGAGAGAGAGAGAGGGGGGAGAGAGAGAGAGAGGGGGGGAGAGGGAGAGAGAGAGGGGGGGGGAGAGGGAGAGAGAGAGAGGGGGGAGAGGGAGAGAGAGACAGAGGGAGAGAGATAGAGAGAGGGGAGAGAGAAAGAGGGGAGATGTGGACAGAAAAAGAGAGAGGGGGGAGAGAGAGAGGGGAGTGAGAGACAGAGGGGAGAGAGAGAGAGAGAGAGAGAGAGAGAGGGGAGTGAGAGAGACAGAGGGGAGAGAGAGAGACAGAGGGGGGGAGAGAGAGAGACAGAGGGGGGAGAGAGAGGAGGAGAGAGAGAGAGGGGAGAGAGAGAGGGGGAGAGAGAGGAGGAGAGAGAGAGAGGGGAGAGAGAGAGGGGGAGAGAGAGAGAGGGGAGAGAGAGAGGGGGGGGAGGGGGGAGAGAGAGGGGGGAGAGATAGAGGGGCAAGAGAGAGAGAGAGGAGAGACAGAGGGGGGAGAGAGAGAGGAGAGAGAGGGGGGAGAGAGAGAGGAGAGAGGGGGGAGAGAGAGAGGAGAGAGAGGGGGAGAAAGAGGAGAGAGAGAGAGGGGAGAGAGAGAGGGGAGAGAGAGAGAGGGGAGAGAGAGAGAGAGAGAGAGGGGGGGAGAGAGAGAGAGAGGGGAGAGAGAGAGAGAGGAGACAGGGAGAGAGAGGGGAGAGAGGGAGAGGTGAGAGAAAGAGAGAGAGGGGGGAGAGAGAGAGGGGGGGAGAGAGAGGGGGGAGAGAGAGAGAGGGGGGGAGAGAGGAGAGAGACAGAGAGAGGGGAGAGAGAAAGAGAGAGGCGAGAGAGAGAGGAGGCGGGGGAGAGAGAGAGATAGAGGGGAGAGAGAGAGAGAGGGGTGAGAGAGAGAGGGGTGAGGTAGAGAGAGGGGAGAGAGAGAGAGAGGGGAGAGAGAGGGGAGAGAGAGAGAGAGGGGAGAGAGAGGGGGGAGAGAGAGAGGGGAGCAGGGGAGAGAGAGGGGGGAGAGAGAGAGGGGGGAGAGAGAGAGGGGAGCGAGAGAGAGAGAGGGGAGCGAGAGAGAGATAGGGGGAGAGAGTGCAAAAGAGAGGGGGGAGAGAGAGAAAGCAAAAGAGAGTGGGAGGGAGAGAACGCCAGGGGTGGGACCACTGTACTGCAAAAAATGGCCCGTGTGAACGGGCTTTAGGACTAGTATCTTATAATTTACTATAAAAAAAAATATGATTGAAAAAATCACACTTTTTCTAACTTTGACCCCCAAAATCTGTTACACATCTACAATCACCAAAAAACTCCCATGCTAAATAGTTTCTACATTTTGTCCTGAGTTTAGAAATACCCAATGTTTACATGTTCTTTGCTTTTTTTTCAAGGTATGGGGCAATAAATACAAGTAGCACTTTCCTATTTCCAAACCATTTTTTTCAAAATTAGCGATAGTTACATTGGAACACTGATATCTGTCAGGAATCCCTGAATATCCCTTGACATTTATATATATATTTTTTTTAGTAGACAACCCAAAGGGGCCCATTTATCAAGCTACAAACGGAGCTTGTGGGCCCATGTTTCTGGCGAGTCTTCAGACTCGGCAGAAACACCAGTTATGAAGCAGCGGTCTAAAGACCGCTGTTTCATAAGCCTGTCCGTCTGCTCTGATGAGGCGGACAGGAATCGCCGGAAATTGACACCTCCCTGCTGGCGGCCGATTGGCCGCGAGTCAGCAGGGGGCGGCGTTGCATCAGCAGCTCTTGTGAGCTGCTGGTGCAATGTTAAATGCAGAGAGCGTATTGCAATCCGCATTCAGGTCCGCAAGACCTTTGATAAATAGGCCCCATTGTATTGATCTAGGCCCATTTTGGTATATTTAATGCCACACCATTTCACCTCCAAATGCGATCAAATAAAAAAAAAAGTTCACATTTTTCACAAACTTTAGGTTTCCCACTGAAATTATTTACAAACAACTTATGCAATTATGGTACAAATGGTTGTAAATGCTTCTCTGGGATCCCCTTTGTTAAGAAATAGCAGACATTTATGGCTGTGGCATTATTTTATGGTAATTAGAAGGCCGCCAAACACCGCTGCGCGCCACACTTGTATTATGCCCAGCAGTGAAGGGGTTAATTAGGTAGCTTGTAGGGTTAATTTTAGCTTTAGTGTAGTAGACAACCCAAAGTATTGATCTAGGCCCATTTTGATATATTTCATGCCACCATTTCACCACCAAATTCGATAAAAAAATTTAAAAAATCGTTAACTTTTTCACTAACTTTGGGTTTCTCACTGAAATGATTTACAAACAGCTTGTGCATATATGGCATAAATGGTTGTAAATGCTTCTCTGGGATCCCCTTTGTTCATAAATAGCAGACATATATGGCTTTGGCATTGATTTTTTGTAATTAGAAGGCCGCTAAATGCCGCTGCGCACCATACTTGTAACATGCCCAGCAGTGACGGGGTTAATTAGGTAGCTTGCAGGGAGCTTAAAGTGTTAATTTTAGTTTTTAGTGTAGAGATCAGCCTTCCACCTGACACATCCCACCCCCTGACCCTCCCAAACAGCTCTCATCCCTCCCCCACCCCAAAATTGTCCCTGCCATCTTAAGTACTGGCAGAAAGTTTGCCAGTACTAAAATAAAAGGCTTTTTTTCATTTTTTTTAATGTTTTAAAAAACATAATTTATGCTTACCTGATAAATGTATTTCTCTTGTAGTGTATCCAGTCCACGGATCATCCATTACTTGTGGGATATTCTCCTCCCCAACAGGACGTTGCAAGAGGATCACCCACAGCAGAGCTGCTATATAGCTCCTCCCCTCACTGTCATATCCAGTCATTCGACCGAAACAAATCGAGAAAGGAGAAACCATAGGGTGCAGTGGTGACTGAAGTTTAATTAAAATTTAGACCTGCCTTAAAAGGACAGGGCGGGCCGTGGACTGGATACACTACAAGAGAAATAAATTTATCAGGTAAGCATAAATTATGTTTTCTCTTGTTAAGTGTATCCAGTCCACGGATCATCCATTACTTGTGGGATACCAATACCAAAGCTAAAGTACACGGATTATGGGAGGGACAAGGCAGGAACTTAAACGGAAGGAACCACTGCCTGTAGAACCTTTCTCCCAAAAACAGCCTCCGAAGAAGCAAAAGTATCAAATTTGTAAAATTTTGAAAAGGTATGAAGCGAAGACCAAGTCGCAGCCTTGCAAATCTGTTCAACAGAGGCCTCATTTTTAAAGGCCCAGGTGGAAGCCACAGCTCTAGTAGAATGAGCTGTAATTCTTTCAGGGGGCTGCTGTCCAGCAGTCTCATACGCTAAACGGATTATACTCCGAAGCCAAAAGGAAAGAGAGGTTGCCGAGGCCTTTTGACCTCTCCTCTGTCCAGAGTAAACAACAAACAGGTTAGATGTTTGACGAAAATCTTTAGTAGCCTGCAAGTAAAACTTCAATGCACAGACTACATCTAGATTATGCAAAAGGCGTTCCTTCTTTGAAGAAGGATTAGGGCATAATGACGGAACAACAATCTCTTGATTGATATTCTTGTTAGAAATCACCTTGGGTAAAAACCCAGGTTTTGTACGCAGAACTACTTTATCTGAATGAAAGATCAGATAAGGAGAATCACAATGTAAGGCAGATAACTCCGAGACTCTCCGAGCCGAGGAAATAGCCATCAGAAAAAGAACTTTCCATGATAGAAGTTTGATATCAATAGAATGAAGGGGTTCAAACGGAACCCCTTGAAGAACTTTAAGAACCAAGTTTAAGCTCCATGGGGGAGCAACAGGTTTAAACACAGGCTTAATTCTAACTAAAGCCTGACAAAATGCCTGAACGTCTGGAACTTCTGCCAGACGCTTGTGTAAAAGAATAGACAGAGCAGAAATCTGCCCTTTTAAAGAACTAGCTGATAATCCTTTATCCAAACCCTCTTGGAGGAAGCACAATATTCTAGGAATCCTAACCCTACTCCATGAGTAATTCTTGTATTTACACCAATGAAGATATTTACGCCATATCTTGTGGTAAATTTTCCTGGTGACAGGCTTTCGTGCCTGTATTAGGGTATCAATTACTGACTCGGAGAAGCCACGCTTTGATAGAATCAAGCGTTCAATCTCCATGCAGTCAGTCTCAGAGAAAGTAGATTTGGATGATTGAAAGGACCTTGTATTAGAAGGTCTTGTCTCAGAGGCAGAGTCCATGGTGGAAAGGATGACATGTCCACTAGGTCTGCATACCAGGTCCTGCCTGGCCACGCAGGCGCTATCAATATCACCGATGCTCTCTCCTGTTTGATCTTGGCAATCAGACGAGGGAGCAGAGGAAACGGTGGGAACACATAAGCCAGGTTGAAGAACCAGGGCACTGCTAGAGCATCTATTAGTGCCGCTTCTGGGTCCCTGGACCTGGATCCGCAACAAGGAAGCTTGGCGTTCTGGCGAGACGCCATGAGATCCAGTTCTGGTTTGCCCCAACGGAGCACCAATTGAGCAAACACCTCCGGATGGAGTTCCCACTTCCCCGGATGAAAAGTCTGATGACTTAGAAAATCCACCTCCCAGTTCTCTACCCCTGGGATATGGATCGCTGACAGGTGGCAAGAGTGAGTCTCTGCCCAGCGAATTATCCTGGAGACTTCTGACATCGCTAGGGAACTCCTGGTCCCCCCTTGATGGTTGATGTAAGCCACAGTCATGATGTTGTCCGACTGAAATCTGATGAACCTCAGTTTTGCTAACTGAGGCCAAGCTAGAAGAGCATTGAATATTGCTCTTAACTCCAGAATATTTATTGGGAGGAGTTTCTCCTCCTGGGTCCATGAACCCTGAGCCTTTAGGGAGTTCCAGACTGCACCCCAACCTAGAAGGCTGGCGTCTGTTGTTACAATGGTCCAATCTGGCCTGCGAAAGGTCATACCTTTGGACAGATGGACCCGAGATAACCACCAGAGAAGAGAAGCTCTGGTTTCCTGGTCCAGATTTAGTAGAGGGGACAAATCTGTGTAATCCCCATTCCACTGACTGAACATGCATAATTGCAGCGGTCTGAGATGCAGGCGCGCAAATGGTACTATGTCCATCGCCGCTACCATTAAGCCGATTACTTCCATGCACTGAGCCACCGTGGGGCGCGGAATGGAGTGAAGAATACGGCAAGCATTTAGAAGTTTTGATAACCTGGACTCTGTCAGGTAAATTTTCATTTCTATAGAATCTATCAAAGTCTCTAGGAAGGGAACCCTTGTGAGAGGAAATAGAGAACTCTTTTCTTCGTTCACTTTCCACCCATGCGACCTCAGAAATGCCAGGACTATCTCTGTATGAGACTTGGCAATTTGAAAGCTGGACGCCTGTATCAGGATGTCGTCCAGGTAAGGAGCCACCGCTATGCCTCGCAGTCTTAGAACCACCAGAAGTGAGCCCAGAACCTTTGTAAAAATTCTTGGGGCTGTAGCCAACCCGAATGGGAGAGCTACAAACTGGTAATGCCTGTCTAGAAAGGCAAACCTCAGGAATCGATGATGATTCTTGTGAATCGGAATGTGAAGGTAGGCATCCTTTAAGTCCACTGTGGTCATGTACTGACCCTCTTGGATCATGGGTAGGATGGTTCGAATAGTTTCCATCTTGAATGATGGAACTCTGAGGAATTTGTTTATGATCTTTAAATCCAAAATTGGTCTGAAGGTTCCCTCTTTTTTGGGAACCACAAACAGATTTGAATAAAATCCTTGTCCTTGTTCCGTCCGCGGAACTGGATGTATCACTCCCATTACAAGGAGGTCTTGCACGCAGTTTAGGAATGCCTCTTTCTTTATATGGTCTGCAGATAATCTTGAAAGGTGAAATCTCCCTTGTGGGGGAGAAGCTTTGAAGTCCAGAAGATATCCCTGAGATATGATCTCCAACGCCCAGGGATCCTGAACATCTCTTGCCCACGCCTGGGCGAAGAGAGAGAGTCTGCCCCCTACTAGATCCATTATCGGATAGGGGCCGCTCCTTCATGCTGTCTTGGAGGCAGCAGCAGGCTTTCTGGCCTGCTTGCCCTTGTTCCAGGACTGGGTAGGTTTCCAGGCCTGCTTAGATTGAGCAAAAGTTCCCTCTTGTTTTGAGGTAGAGGGAGTTGATGCTGCACCTGCCTTGAAATTTCGAAAGGCACGAAAATTATACTGTTTGTCCCTTGATTTGGCCCTGCCTACGGGGCTCCACCATGGCTTTTAAACATAATGAACAAGTATTTTCCTCTGTGTCAGACATGTTTATACAGACTAGCAATGAGACTAGCAAGCTTGGAAAACACTTTAAACCAAGTTAACAAGCAATATAAAAATTGTTACTGTGCCTTTAAGAGAAACAAATTTAACAAAATTTGAAATAACAGTAAAAAGGTAGTTACACTAACAAAATTTTTACAGTGTATGTAACTAGTTAGCAGAGCATTGCACCCACTTGCAAATGGATGATTAACCCCTTAAAACCAAAAAACGGATTAATAAATGACAAAAAAACGTTTTTTCAACAGTCACAACAACTGCCACAGTCTACTGTGGTTGTTACCCTCCTCAAACATGACTTTTGAAGCCTTTGAGCCCTTCAGAGATGTCCTGTATCATGCAGAAGGAAGCTGAGTGTCTCTGTCTGTAATTTTAGCTGCGCAGAAAAGCGCTAAAATAGGCCCCTCCCACTCATATTACAACAGTGGAAAGCCTCAGGAAACTGTTTCTAGGCAAAAATCAAGCCAGCCATGTGGAGAAAAAACTAGGCCCCAATAAGTTTTGCCACCAAACATATATAAAAACGATTAACATGCCAGCAAACGTTTTATATTACACTTTTATAAGAGTATGTATCTCTGTTAATAAGCCTGATACCAGTCGCTATTAAATCACTGCATTTAGGCTTAACTTACATTAATCCGGTATCAGCAGCATCCCTAGAAATATGTTTACTGCACATACCTTATTGCAGGGAAACCTGCACACCATTCCCCCTCTGAAGTTACCTCACTCCTCAGAATATGTGAGAACGGCAATGGATCTTAGTTACTTCTGCTAAGATCATAGAAATCACAGGCAGATTCTTCTTCTAATGCTGCCTTTGATAAAACAGTACACTCCGGTACCATTTAAAAATAACAAACTTTTGATTGAAGTTAAGAAACTAACTATAAAACACCACACTCCTCTTACTACATTCATCTTTGTTGAGAGTTGCAAGAGAATGACTTGGTATGACAGTGAGGGGAGGAGCTATATAGCAGCTCTGCTGTGGGTGATCCTCTTGCAACGTCCTGTTGGGGAGGAGAATATCCCACAAGTAATGGATGATCCGTGGACTGGATACACTTAACAAGAGAAATATATATATATTCTGCTGTGTACAATCCCCCCTTAGCCCCCAACCTCATTGATCCCCCCAAAGAGCTCTATAACCCTCCCCCCACTAACTATTTTCCACCATTCGGTGTACTGGCAGCTGTCTGCCAGTACCAACTTTGCATTTAAATGTATTTCTTTTTAAATAACCACTGTTTTTCTGTAGTGTAGCTGCCCCCCCTCCATACCCTCCCCCTCCCATACCTATTTTTAAAAATAATTTTTCACCTCCTCTCCCACCCACAACCGCCACCCACCACCCTCTCCCACCACATTTTTAATGTGTGCATGCCCCCACCACCCGCACGCTCCTGCGTGCACCCGACAATCTTTTATGACTGCTGGCTGGAAGATTGCCAGCGATGGGCCGCCCACCCGCCTCCCTGCAGCTGCTCCCACCCACCAATGATCTGCACCATCGCTGGCCAAAGCAGAGAGGGCCATAGAGTGGCTCTCTCTGCATCAGTGTGCCAAAAAGGTATTGCAGTGATGCCTCAATATTGAGGCATCACTGCAATACCTTAAAAGCTGCTGGAAGCGATCAGGATCGCTTCCAGAGCTTCAAACCCCAGAGGAAGTGTCAGGCACGTCCTTGGTCGTTAAGTGACATCCAATGGAGGACATGCCTGGCATGTCCTTGGTCATTAAGGGGTTAAATAAACATATGTCATTTTCCAAATTGACTCTATAGTCATACGCCCTGCAGATAAGGGCGGTACTGTTGTGGTAATGGATATATCAGATTATGTCTTGGAGGCCCTACGACAACTTGTTCTTACGGACAGGGTTATGGAGCAGCGATCTTTGTGACCACTGCCTCATAACTGCTGTTTCTGGCGAGTCTGAAGACTCGCCAGAAACACGGGCCGTCAAGCTCCTTTCGGAGCTTGATAGATAGGCCCTATATCTTAAAACACAGAATAGCTAAGATGACAGAAAGTGCAGGGAGAGGAGGAGGTGTCGTAAAAATCATGAGGGGGGCTTAGGTAACAGGCAGACAGTGTCCAGTGTAGGAGAACAGACAGGGGAAATATATAGCTATACATAGAGCATATACTGACATAAAGTTATAAATCAACATTTAATCAATATCTATAAAGATGTGAAATTGTATATACAGGGGGAATACAAAAGTTAAAAAAAGACAAAAGTGTGGACATAGGCTTACCTGTGTACCTATGTATAAAGAATGTGGAATATACAATGTAATTGACTAAATGAAAGTACATTACAAAAATTTTTGATAATGTGTTAAGAATCCAGAGTCCACATTTAGTCCAGAATTAAACAAGTTGAAGTGCATTATCATTTTCATTTCAAAGGTTTTTTTTTCCATGGTGTTTTTAAAGTTTCCTCTGAGAATTTTGATTTTGAGGTTTTGGATGGAGTGGTCAGGTTGGGTGAAATGGTGACCAACAGGGGTGCAGTATTTTGTTTCACAGTGGTTTTTGATTGAGTGTCTGTGTAAGTTCATCCAAAGGTGCAGTTTTTGGCTTGTTTCTCCAATATAGCATCCCACTTCACATGCAATGCAATGTATCATGTATACCACATTTGCAGATATACATGAATATGCCCCTTTAATGTAATAGGATTTATTATTGTGATTTGCTGTGCTGCTTTCACAAACGTGTTGACACGCTTTGCAGAGAGCTTTATAGCAGCACTTGGTTCCATTCTGAGTGTTCTTTTTCTCAAGGGGTAGCTTCCTGTGTACCAGTTTCTGCTTTAGGTAAAGTGGTTGTCTGTATGCCAGGATTGGGGGTTTTGGAAAGATTTTTTTGACTATGGGATCCTCTAGGAGTAGTGGCTGTAAGTCTTTTATGATTTTTCGTATCCCTTCCACAGCAGGGTTGTATTTGACTACTAGTGGGATACGTGATATGTTTTTCTTCTCCCTGTATTGTATTAAGTGTTCACGTGGAGTATTGAGGGCAGAGTTAATTTTTTTATTTATAATCCTTGTTTTGTAACCTTTTTCTCTGAATGATTGGGACAGTGTGATGAGGTGTTTCTCACGGTCCTTGGTATCTGAGCAAATTCTGTGGTATCTTGTAGCCTGACTGTCCAAATTGGGCCCAAAGTGTCAATATTTTGTGTGGCCTCCATTATTTTCCAGCACTGCCTTAACCCTCTTGGGCATGGAGTTCACCAGAGCTTCACAGGTTGCCACTGGAGTCCTCTTCCACTCCTCCATGACAACATCATGGAGCTGGTTGATGTTAGAGACCTTGCACTTCCCCACCTTCCGTTTGAGGATGCCCTACAGATGCTCAATAGGGTTTAGGTCTGGGGAAATGCTTGGCCAGTCCATCACCTTTACCCTCAGCTTCTTTAGCAAGGCAGTGGTCGTCTTGGAGATGTGTTTGGGGTCGTTATCATGTTGGAATACTGCCCTGCGGCCCAGTCTCTGAAGGGAGGGGATCATGCTCTGCTTCAGTATGTCACAGTACATGTTGGCATTCATGGTGCCCTCGATGAACTGTAGCTCCCCAGTGCCGCAGCACTCATGCAGGCCCAGACTATGACACTCCCACCACCATGCTTGACTTTAGGCAAGACACACTTTGTACTCCTGGTTGCTGCCACACACACTTGACACCATCTGAACCAAATAAGTTTATCTTGGTCTCATCGGACCACAGGACATGGTTCCAGTAATCCATGTCTTTAGTCTGCTTGTCTTCAGCAAATTGTTTGCGGGCTTTCTTGTGCATCATCTTTCGAAGAGGCTTCCTTCTGGGACGACAGCCATGCAGACCAATTTGATGCAGTGTGTGGCGTATGGTCTCAGCACTGACAGGCTGACTCCCCACCTCTTCAACCTCTGCAGCAATGCTGGCAGCACTAATAAGTCTATTTCCCAAAAGACAACCTCTGGATATGGCGCTGAGCATGTGCACTCAACTTCTTTGGTCGACCATGATGAGGCCTGTAGAGTGGAACCTGTCCTGTGAAACCACTGTTTGGTCTTGCCCACCGTGCTGCAGCTCAGTTTCAGGGTCTTGGCAATCTTCTTATAGCCTAGGCCATCTTTATGTAGAGCAACAATCAGGGGTGGACTGACAAGTTGGGCAAATCGGCCCTTGTCCGAGGGCCCTGCATCTGAAGGGGGCCCCACTCCCTGCATGATGATACTTCTGGAGCCAACAATTTTTTTTACATTTTTTATTAAAATTACAACAATAATTTATTTTATTTCCTTTGGATTTTGTACTGTCTGTCTGGGGGGTGGGGTGGTGGGGCTCTCACATACAGAACACCGGTGGTGGCGGGTGATAGATTACCCTATTGTGGGCTTGTGGCTGATGCTCAGCTCCACCCACCCACCGGCCGTGTGCATACTCACGCAACTGTGCAGTACTTCAGCGGCACAGTGAAAGCAGCAGCCAGCAGCGTGTGGGCACGTGGTGAACTGGAGCAGCAGGAGCCTAGGACTGAGCAGTCAGGCGAGAGGAACATCAGCCGCGATATCATCATCTCTGAGGTAAGATTTTAATAATCACAAGTCCCAACGGTGAGGTGTGCTGCTATCCGGTAAGCAGCTTGAACACACACTTTGTAAGTCTCTCCCACCTCCCTTCCCGCCCTTACATAGCACTTGCACTGTGTGCTGAGGTTACAGGAGGAGTTTCCCCTGGCCTGAATAGTGCCTGAAAAGTGGAGGATGAGACAGGTCCTGTAGCAAAGGGGAAGGTAACTTAGCTGCTAAAGTAGAAAGGGGTAACTCTGGGTCTCTAGCTATGGCGATAATCAGCACTATTTTGAAGTTGTTGAACTATTACAATTTACACTATTTTCCTTTCTATGTGTGTCCCTGGCCAGGATAGAATGGGGTTATAATGATCCAGTCCACCAGTTTCCTTCTAGCACTGCTGGCTGACTGTTCTAAAATTTAAGTAAACAAAACACCCTGTCTCTCTTGCCTCTCGTTTCTCTCTTCCCCAGTACAGTGCTGATATGACACTGCGTGCAGCTTTATGAAGTAAAAAGCAATGAACCGAGACAAGAGGGGCAGGGGGATTGCTACTAAGCAGGTTCATACTGTTTATTTAGTTAAAGGAATTCGATTTCTTTGATGCGTGCGTGCTGCAGTGCAGGGCAGGAGCTCCCAGCCTCCCTCCCCACTTCTCACTACAGGTCCTGGTTCTTTTTTTTTAACCCCTTTGCTCCTAGCAATTATGTTTCTTCCTTGTCTCCACTCACTCTCCTTTTTATTCTCTCTCTGTAACTCTCTCCTATTTCCTTCTCTCTCTTCCTCCCCTCTCTCTCTGCCTCTTCCACTTTCCATTTTCTCTCTCTTATTTTCAATCTGTATTAATGCTTTAAAAGCTCAGTGAGTGCTAACACTATTACAACAATTATGCTTTGACTTTTTAAATGTGTGTGTGTATATATATATATATATATATATATATACATACATACACAAACACACACACACAGGATCTGTATATAATAAAATATATATATATATATATATATATATATATATACACACAATACTGTATATCACAGGGGTGTGATTTGAGGTCTGATAAGGGTATGTGGTTATGAGGCTTTAGGACAAGGTGTATGGTCAGAGGTTTGATATGGCTATAGGGCTGGCGGCAGATGAGATTCAGGACCACGCTTCTTTTTTTGGTAGCAAATACAATGAATATTGCATTATGCGGGCCACTGCCGTGCTTGCCCCCTGGGCCAAAAGTTGCTAGTCCTCCCCTGGTCATAGCAGGTGTCTTGTTTTTTTTTTGCAGCCTACCCTGATTGCTTATATAACGTTTATATCTTATATATATTCTCATCCTTTATACAAGGTAAACGCTTTCACTGTGCTTAAAACTATTTTTCCTGCATGTTATGACTAATAACAAAATTAAAGAATAAAATATAGGAAAATAGGTATACCCAGGATTTTCATTTATTAATTATAAACAATAATAAACTAATATCATTCAATAGATTGATATTTTTAAAGTGCAAATGCAAGCCTTAAAAAAAATCTGAACTGTAATATGACACAGGAAAAATATTTTTATATTTGTATTTCTAATTCTATTTTAGTTAAAATGGTAAAAGGAAGGTAATATTATAAAAATAAAGCATAAAAAATACCATTAAAACATTGTAATATAAAATGCCTCATTATTTGTAGAAAAAAATATATACTTTTTATAATAAAAAAATGTTTTGCCCCAAAATGCTTAAACAGTCATTATAGTCAAACAATTATATGCTCTGATTAAAGTAATTCAAAAAAAAGTAATTAAACTTTCAAGATTCAGATAGAACATGCCATTTAACTTTCCAATTTTACTGTTTTTATCAAATTTCCTTTGCTCTCTTGGTATTTTTAGTTGAAAACTAAACCTAGGTAGGCTGATAGGAGTGTGCATGTGTCTATAGCAGTCTATGGCCTAGATTTGGAGTTCGGCGGTAGCCGTCAAAACCAGCGTTAGAGGCTCCTAACGCTGGTTTTGGGCGCCCGCTGGTATTTGGAGTCAGTGATTAAAGGGTCTAACGCTCACTTTTCAGCCGCGACTTTTCCATACCGCAGATCCCCCTACGCCATTTGCGTAGCCTATCTTTTCAATGGGATCTTTCTAACGCCGGTATTTAGAGTCGTTTCTGCAGTGAGCATTAGAGCTCTAACGACAAGATTCCAGCCGCCTGAAAATAGCAGGAGTTAAGAGCTTTCTGGCTAACGCCGGTTTATAAAGCTCTTAACTACTGTACCCTAAAGTACACTAACACCCATAAACTACCTATGTACCCCTAAACCGAGCTCCCCCCACATCGCCGCCACTCGATTAAAATTTTTAACCCCTAATCTGCCGACCGCCACCTACGTTATACTTATGTACCCCTAATCTGCTGCCCCTAACCCCGCCGACCCCTATATTATATTTCTTAACCCCTAACTTGCCCCCCACAACGTCGCCGCAAGCTACTTAAAATAATTAACCCCTAATCTTCCGACCGCAAATCGCCGCCACCTACGTTATCCCTATGTACCCCTAATCTGCTACCCCTAACACCGCCGACCCCTATATTATATTTATTAACCCCTAATCTGCCCCCCTCAACGTCGCCGACACCTGCCTACACTTATTAACTCCTAATCTGCCGAGCGGACCTGAGCGCTACTATAATAAAGTTATTAGCCCCTAATCCGCCTCACTAACCCTATCATAAATAGTATTAACCCCTAATCTGCCCTCCCTAACATCGCCGACACCTACCTTCAATTATTAACCCCTAATCTTCCGATCGGAGCTCACCGCTATTCTAATAAATGTATTAACCCCTAAAGCTAAGTCTAACCCTAACACTAACACCCCCCTAACTTAAATATAATTTACATCTTACGAAATAAATTAACTCTTATTAAATAAATTAATCCTATTTAAAGCTAAATACTTACCTGTAAAATAAACCCTAATATAGCTACAATATAAATTATAATTATATTATAGCTATTTTAGGATTAATATTTATTTTACAGGCAACTTTGTAATTATTTTAACCAGGTACAATAGCTATTAAATAGTTAAGAACTATTTAATAGTTACCTAGTTAAAATAATTACAAATTTACCTGTAAAATAAATCCTAACCTAAGATATAATTAAACCTAACACTACCCTATCAATAAAATAATTAAATAAACTACCTACAATTACCTACAATTAACCTAACACTACACTATCAATAAATTAATTAAACACAATTGCTACAAATAAATACAATTAAATAAACTATCTAAAGTACAAAAAATAAAAAAGAACTAAGTTACAGAAAATAAAAAAATATTTACAAACATAAGAAAAATATTACAACAATTTTAAACTAATTACACCTACTCTAAGCCCCCTAATAAAATAACAAAGCCCCCCAAAATAAAAAATTCCCTACCCTATTCTAAATTAAAAAAGTTACAAGCTCTTTTACCTTACCAGCCCTGAACAGGGCCCTTTGCGGGGCATGCCCCAAGAAGTTCAGCTCTTTTGCCTGTAAAAAAAAACATACAATACCCCCCCCCCAACATTACAACCCACCACCCACATACCCCTAATCTAACCCAAACCCCCCTTAAATAAACTTAACACTAAGCCCCTGAAGATCTTCCTACCTTGTCTTCACCATCCAGGTATCACCGATCCGTCCTGGCTCCAAGATCTTCATCCAACCCAAGGGGGGGTTGGCGATCCATAATCCGGTGCTGAAGAGGTCCAGAAGAGGCTCCAAAGTCTTCCTCCTATCCGGCAAGAAGAGGACATCCGGACCGGCAAACATCTTCTCCAAGCGGCATCTTCGATCTTCTTCCATCCGGTGCGGAGCGGGTCCATCTTGAAGCAGGCGACGCGGATCCATCCTCTTCTTCCGATGTCTCCCGACTAATGACGGTTCCTTTAAGGGACGTCATCCAAGATGGCGTCCCTCGAATTCCGATTGGCTGATAGGATTCTATCAGCCAATCGGAATTAAGGTAGGAATTTTCTGATTGGCTGATGGAATCAGCCAATCAGAATCTAGTTCAATCCGATTGGCCGATCCAATCAGCCAATCAGATTGAGCTCGCATTCTATTGGCTGATCGGAACAGCCAATAGAATGCGAGCTCAATCTGATTGGCTGATTGGATCAGCCAATCGGATTGAACTAGATTCTGATTGGCTGATTCCATCAGCCAATCAGAAAATTCCTACCTTAATTCCGATTGGCTGATAGAATCCTATCAGCCAATCGGAATTCGAGGGACGCCATCTTGGATGACGTCCCTTAAAGGAACCGTCATTAGTCGGGAGACATCGGAAGAAGAGGATGGATCCGCGTCGCCTGCTTCAAGATGGACCCGCTCCGCACCGGATGGAAGAAGATCGAAGATGCCGCTTGGAGAAGATGTTTGCCGGTCCGGATGTCCTCTTCTTGCCGGATAGGAGGAAGACTTTGGAGCCTCTTCTGGACCTCTTCAGCACCGGATTATGGATCGCCAACCCCCCCTTGGGTTGGATGAAGATCTTGGAGCCAGGACGGATCGGTGATACCTGGATGGTGAAGACAAGGTAGGAAGATCTTCAGGGGCTTAGTGTTAGGTTTATTTAAGGGGGGTTTGGGTTAGATTAGGGGTATGTGGGTGGTGGGTTGTAATGTTGGGGGGGGGGGGTATTGTATGTTTTTTTTTACAGGCAAAAGAGCTGAACTTCTTGGGGCATGCCCCGCAAAGGGCCCTGTTCAGGGCTGGTAAGGTAAAAGAGCTTGTAACTTTTTTAATTTAGAATAGGGTAGGGAATTTTTTATTTTGGGGGGATTTGTTATTTTATTAGGGGGCTTAGAGTAGGTGTAATTAGTTTAAAATTGTTGTAATATTTTTCTTATGTTTGTAAATATTTTTTTATTTTCTGTAACTTAGTTCTTTTTTATTTTTTGTACTTTAGATAGTTTATTTAATTGTATTTATTTGTAGCAATTGTGTTTAATTAATTTATTGATAGTGTAGTGTTAGGTTAATTGTAGGTAATTGTAGGTAGTTTATTTAATTATTTTATTGATAGGGTAGTGTTAGGTTTAATTATATCTTAGGTTAGGATTTATTTTACAGGTAAATTTGTTATTATTTTAACTAGGTAACTATTAAATAGTTCTTAACTATTTAATAGCTATTGTACCTGGTTAAAATAATTACAAAGTTGCCTGTAAAATAAATATTAATCCTAAAATAGCTATAATATAATTATAATTTATATTGTAGCTATATTAGGGTTTATTTTACAGGTAAGTATTTAGCTTTAAATAGGAATAATTTATTTAATAAGAGTTAATTTATTTCGTTAGATGTAAATTATATTTAAGTTAGGGGGGTGTTAGTGTTAGGGTTAGACTTAGCTTTAGGGGTTAATACATTTATTAGAATAGCGGTGAGCTCCGGTCGTCAGATTAGGGGTTAATAATTGAAGGTAGGTGTCGGCGATGTTAGGGAGGGCAGATTAGGGGTTAATACTATTTATGATAGGGTTAGTGAGGCGGATTAGGGGTTAATAACTTTATTATAGTAGCGCTCAGGTCCGCTCGGCAGATTAGGGGTTAATAAGTGTAGGTAGGTGTCGGCGACGTTGTGGGGGGCAGGTTAGGGGTTAATAAATATAATATAGGGGTCTGCGGTGTTAGGGGCAGCAGATTAGGGGTACATAGGGATAACGTTGGTTGCGGCGGTGTACGGAGCGGCAGATTAGGGGTTAATAATAATATGCAGGGGTCAGCGATAGCGGGGGCGGCAGATTAGGGGTTAATAAGTGTAAGGTTAGGGGTGTTTAGACTCGGGGTACATGTTAGAGTGTTAGGTGCAGACGTAGGAAGTGTTTCCCCATAGGAAACAATGGGGCTGCGTTAGGAGCTGAACGCTGCTTTTTTGCAGGTGTTAGGTTTTTTTTCAGCTCAAACAGCCCCATTGTTTCCTATGGGAGAATCGTGCACGAGCACGTTTTTGATGCCGGCCGCGTCCGTAAGCAACTCTGGTATCGAGAGTTGCATTTGCGGTAAAAATGCTCTACGCTCCTTTTTTGGAGCCTAACGCAGCATTTGTTTGAACTCTCGATACCAGAGTTAAATTTATGGTGCGGCCAGAAAAAAACCTGCGGAGCGTTAACAGCCCTTTTACCGCCGAACTCCAAATCTAGGCCTATGACAGCAGTGTTTGTAGTTATGTATAATATTGCTATAAACATTGTTATAAATACTGCTGCCAGATGGCCTAAGACACGTGTATGCTCCTGAACTGATGTAAGATTATTTTTTTAACAAAGGATACCAAGAAAACTAAGCAAAACAGAAGTAAATTGGAAAGTTGTTTAATTGTTATGGTCTATCTAATCAACTTAAATTTAATTTTGAATGTCCTGTCCCTTTAAATGGACAGTAAAGTCATAATTAGACATTCATGGTTTAGACAGAGTATAACATTTTAAACAACTTTCCAATTTACTTCTATTATTTAATTTGCTTCCTTCTCTTGTTATCCTTTGCTGAAAGGTTTATCTAGGTAAGCTTAGTAGCAGCAAATAACCTAGGTTCTAGCTGCTGATTGGTGGCTGCATAAATCTACCGATTGTAATTTGCTCACCCATGTGTTCAGTTAGAAACCAGTAGTGCTTTGCTGCTCCTTCAACAAATGATACCAAGAGAATGAAGGAATTTTGATAATAGAAGTAAACTGGAAAGTTGTTTAAAATTGTTCTGCCTAAACCATGAAAGAAATTATTTGGGTTTCATGTCCCTTTAAAGTTTAATTTTGACTTTACTCTCCCTTTAAAAATTGATTTCTCTAAACCTGCCCTGGTGTCAGTTAAAAAATGGAGACAGTTTTATCCTTAACTTTAGTATAGACGTATACTTATAGGATCATATATCTCTTATTTAAAGGAAATATATTATTTTTAAATAATATAAAGTGCAGTTATTTGTCAAATTTATATCAGACACATGATACATAAAGGGACTGTAAAATAAAAATTGAACTTTTCATGATTCAGACAGCACACAATGTTATACAAATTCCCCAATTTACTTCTAATATTAAAATGTGCTTTTCCTCATTGATATCTTTAAAATCATACCTAGGTAGGCTCAGGAGCATCAATACACTACTGAGAGCCAGATAGGGATTGGTAGTTACATATATATGCCTCTTGTCATTTGCTCACCCAATATGTTTAGCTAGCTCACAGTAGTGCATTGCTGCCCCTGAGCCTACCAAGGATTACTATTCAACAAGAGGATACAAAAAAAGTTAAGCAAATTTGATAACAGAAGTACATCGGCATATTGTATAAAATTACATGCAATTTCTCTCTGATATGATAGTTTAATTTTCACTTTCTGTCCCTTTAAAAGACCATATAATTATTTAAACTTTTCTTTTCAACCAAGCATCACATGACCGAGGGTAAGCTAAAAGTGTTTTTTATTTTTATCCTCTAAACCAGACTCAATTTGTCCTCCACCAATATACCAGACAATCTGTGGGCACAATGATAGTTGGGTAACACAATGTCCTACCTAACAGCACTACCTTAGCCCAATGTTAATCCCATGATGTATATTTTTTATAACTAATCAGTAATTTTACCCCTTGGCTGCCAGTAATACATAAATTAATGATTTCACCTCTTTAGCTGCCAGTAACAAGTAAACAGAAGGGATTTTACCCCCTTGTCTGCCTTTTACTACTTTCTGCTCCATACTGTAGTGCATATATGCACAAGCACTTTTTAATTTACAATATTTAGTTCTTATTAAAAATATTTAAGGAAAAAAAATTGTCTCTTTATATGGCAATTAAAAACATGGTGGGGGAGGGGCATATGATGTGGGAGGGCCAATAGAGGTGGGAGGGGCACAGGAGAATTGGAGGGTCAATATGATGGGGGAGGGTCAGAGGAGGTAGGTAGGTGGAGCAAAGGGGGGGTGGGGGGGCCCTGCCCCACTTTTGCCCGGGGGCCCTAGTTGGTCTCAGTCTGCCCCTGGCAACAATTCTTTTTTTCAGATCCTCAGCGAGTTCTTTGCCATGAGGTGCCATGTTTAACTTCCAGTGACCAGTATGAGAGTGTGAGAGAGCGATACCACCAAATTTAACACACCTGCTCCCCATTTCCACCTGAGACCTTGTAACACTAACGAGTCACATGACACCGGGGAGGAAAAATGGCTAATTGGACCCAATTTGGACATTTCCACTTAGGGGTGTACTGACTTTTGTTGCCAACGGTTTATACATTAATGGCTGTGTGTTGAGTTATTTTGAGGGGACAGCAAATTTACACTGTTATACAGGCTGTACACTCACTACTTTACATTGTAGCAAAGTGTCATTTCTTCAGTGTTGTCACATGAAAAGATATAATAAAATATTTACAAAAATGTGAGGGGTGTACTCACTTTTGTGAGATACTGTATATAATAAATATATATATGTGTGTGTATTGTATGTGTTCAAATATAAATATAAGATAAAAATAACATTTCTTTCATACAGGTGGTGAGAGTCCATGATCCATTACTGCTGGGAATAACTGTTTTTAACAAGAAAATAGAAACATGCATTCAACTGAGACAGAACAAAAGCTAGAAAAACTTCCGTGCTTGTCCACAAGGCCAGTGCCACTCAGGATGCAGTCTCTTTTAGCACATTATGCCTTTCACAGAGAAAAAATATCCTGTAGCATATCAGTCTGACCCTGCCAAATGACAGTCCAGCACTGTCATCATCAAATACCAGGCAAATACCAGGCAATTCCTCTCTGAACAAGAGAAAACGACAAACCCCAGATTTGTTTTCTACCACTAAGAGGAGGCAAATCTTACCAAAATCCAAGAGCAAATACACCATCAAATACCAGGCAATTCCTCTTTGAACAAGAGAAAACAACAAACCCCAAATTTGTTTTCTACCACTAAGAGGAGGCAAATCTTACCAAAATCCAAAAGCTCTATAAAAACCCTCCCACCTCACAGGTACCTCAGTCTTGTCTTTGCCTCCGCTGGAGGTGGGTGAAGAATGAAGATGTGCATTTGATTGTTCAGAGAGGGGTTTGTCAGTCTATGTTGAGGCCCGTTTTCCTCTCAGAGTACAATTTTTGTCTGAGGGATGTATTTGGGGTTTTGTTTGTGACTCTTTTTTACACCTCATGAGAAATTTTGTCACAAACCTTCCACAGTGGTCGCAGGGACTTGTCTTTTGCCTCCTCTTATGGATCTATAATATACTCCTATTCCATAACCTCTGCTGATATGTGAAGCTCTGCAGTATGTGAGTATACAACTTACATGTGAATTAACCCTGTAGTCTCACAGGACTTCACCATTGGCAGCATTGATCTGTTTTATTTGAAGTTAACCCTTGGAATTCGACTGCAGCATTTATTTCCATTCCCTGGGATCACTTATGCACATTTGTAGTTGGGACTTAGGCCTCTATTTATCAAGCTGTCAACCGCAAATACGCTGGAATTCCGCAGCGTATTTGTGGCGAGCCTGATTCGCCGTAGTTATCAAACCCTACAGACCGACAAAAGTAGAATATAGTGACGTAACATACGATCTGCCGGACTCAGTCCGACACAGATCGATGCTTACGTCACTACAGATGTTCCGAACGCAAGTTTGGAACAATCTGACTACTTTTGGAAGTTATCAAAAAGCTAGCAGGTACGCTCGCCACTATTCCAGCCCAGCGTACCTGGTTTTCAATCGCCGCCCTGGAGACGGCGGATGCCATACGAATCAATGGGAGTCTGACAGCAGCGAAAGCTCATGTTCGCTGCTGTCCGATATCCCATTGATTCCTATGGGAACGTCTACACTTAACACCCTAACATGTCCCCCAAGTCTAAACACCCCTAATCTGCCCCCCCTACACCGCCGCCACCTACATTATACATATTAACCCCTAATCTGCCCCCCCTACACCTCAGCCACCTACATTATACTTATTAACCCCTAAACCGCCCGTTCCCGGAGCCCGCCGCAACTAAATAAAGTGTTTAACCCCTAAACCGCCGCTCACGGACCCCGCCACCACCTAAATTAAATGTATTAACCCCTAATCTGATCTCCCTACACCGCCGCCACCTAATTAAATTTATTAAACCCTAATCTCCCACCCCCAACGTCGCCGCCACTATATTAAATTTATTAACCCCTAAACCTAAGTCTAACCGTAACCCTAACACCCCCTAACTTAAATATAATTTAATTTAATCTAATGTAATACAGCTTTAAGAAATTGCTAGGCTGTTTGAGATAATCACCTGTAAACAATTAGGTGTGTCTGTATAAAGGAGGATGTCCGGTGAGGACTCAATATGCCCTGACGAACCCCTGTAACACATACTTGATGTGGGGGTGAAACGTGGGTTGGCACTATGTGTTTCTTACCCCAGGAATAAGTCGACTATATCCTGGGTTTCCAGTGTTTGTGCAAAAGGTTCCAACCTTATCTCTACCTATTTGCTTGCAAAGAGACATTCTGGCAATACCTAAGTAGCAGACAAGTTCAAGATACATGTTTATGTGCTGACTCGAGAATTTTTCCTGCGGTGGAGTGAGCAGATTATAAAGTGAGCGCATTGGATGCGGTGAGGATTCGCTAATATGAGATGTGATAAAATATGGTACATCTTGGTATTACACTCTGAAGGAAGTCTGAACAAGCTTCACGGCTGTATGCCGATTTGACTGGGCATCCTCTGACCTATGGAAAAGGTTTATCCGCTAGAAGCCACTCACAGTCCCTGGTGACGTTCTGCCACTCTCACTTTGTGATACGTCACACGCCAAGGATTCACCGAAGGTGCTAGCAAGCTGAAAGTCTCTGGGAACAGCACAACATAACATCTAAGCTAAGTGCCTGTATTTGTTGTTTTTTTTCATTTAAGAAGCCACATTCTTGAATTACTGTATTTGCAGCAGGAATAGCTGCGGTCAAGTACGCTGTATCAAGGAGATATGTACAGTTACGACCAATGTGCTTTATAACTAACAGCAGGACTTGCACAATATTTATCTATGGACTTTGGTCTATACATATGCTGTTTTTCCATATGCATGTTATTTAGGATACTATGTGTTATTGCATCTGGTCATTAATATACAAATGTTGCATATAAATTCCCTGTGTTAGAGCTCTATAAGAGGTGCATACGTATGCTATAGGACAGGGAGAGATTTGGGTTATTTTGCATGTTCTACTGTTTTAGGTTAGGTTTTCGCCTTCTGTGGTGTTGCTTGGCATTGACAGATGGATTATTCATACTGATAGGTATTTTTTGGGAAATAAATTGAATTTTTTTAAAGTTCTTTTCGAGTGCCTTTTATTCCCTTGCTTTTCTAGGGTATTAATATATATCCTGGTACCTTTTCTCTCTATTTTTTATAACTTAATATTTTCTGAAAGGGAGGCACCGTTAAGTGAATATTTTAGCAATATTTTCTACTCTCTCACGCTTCTTGTACTTTTTTTTAACTTAATCTAAATAAATATTCCTATCATGAAATAAATTATACCTATTTAAGAATAAATACTTACCTATAAAATAAACCCTAAGATAGCTACAACATAACTAATAGTTACATTGTAGCTATTTTAGGATTTATTTTTATTTTACAGGCAACTTTGTATTTATTTTAACTAGGTACAATAGTTATTAAATAGTTATTAACTATTTAATAACTACCTAGTTAAAATAAATACAAAAGTACCTGTAAAATAAAACCTAACCTAAGTTACAATTACACCAAACACTACACTATAATTAAATTAATTCCCTAAATTAAAATAAATTAATTACAATTAAATAAAATTAACTAAAGTACAAAAACCCCCACTAAATTACAGAAAATCATAAACTAATTACAAGAATTTAAAACTAATTACACCTAATCTAATCCCCCAAATAAAATAAAAAAGCCCCCCAAAATAAAAAAAATTCCTACCCTATACTAAATTACAAATAGCCCTTAAAAGGGCCTTTTGCGGGGCATTGCCCCAAAGTAATCAGCTCTTTTACCTGTAAAAAAAAATACAATACCCCCCCAACATTACAACCCACCACCCACACACCCAACCCTACTCTAAAACCCACCCAATCCCCCCTTAATAAAACCTAACACTACCCCCTTGAAGATCACCCTACCTTGAGACGTCTTCACCCAACCGGGCAGAAGTGGTCCTCCAGGCGGTCCGAAGTACTCATCCTATCCGGGCAGAAGAGGTCCTCCAGACGGGCAGAAATCTTCATCCAGGCGGCATCTTCTATCTTCATCCATCCGGAGCGGGTCCATCTTCAAGACATCCGACGCGGAGCATCTTTCCAGGCCGACGACTACCCGACGAATGAAAATTCCTTTAAATGACGTCATCCAAGATGGCGTCCCTTGAATTCCGATTGGCTGATAGAATTCTATCAGCCAATCGGAATTAAGGTAGGAAAAATCAGCCAATAGGATTGAGCTTGCATTCTATTGGCTGATTGGAACAGCCAATAGAATGCGAGCTCAATCCTATTGGCTGATTGCATCAGCCAATAGGATTGAACTTCAATCCTATTGGCTGATTGCATCAGCCAATAGGATTTTTCCTACCTTAATTCCGATTGGCTGATAGAATTCTATCAGCCAATCGGAATTCAAGGGACGCCATCTTGGATGACGTCATTTAAAGGAATATTCATTCGTCGGGTAGTCGTCGGCCTGGAAAGATGCTCCGCGTCGGATGTCTTGAAGATGGACCCGCTCTGCTCGGATGAAGATAGAAGATGCTGCCTGGATGAAGACTTCTGCCCGTCTGGAGGACCACTTCTGCCCGGTTGGGTGAAGACATCTCAAGGTAGGGTGATCTTCAAGGGGGTAGTGTTAGGATTTATTAAGGGGGGATTGGGTGGGTTTTAGAGTAGGGTTGGGTGTGTGGTGGTGGGTTGTAATGTTGGGGTGGGGTATTGTATTTTTTTTACAGGTAAAAGAGCTGATTACTTTGGGGCAATGCCCCGCAAAAATGCCCTTTTAAGGGCTATTTGTAATTTAGTATAGGGTAGGGATTTTTATTATTTTGGGGGGCTTTTTTATTTTATTAGGGAGATTAGATTAGGTGTAATTAGTTTAAAATTCTTGTAATTATTTTATTATTTTCTGTAATTTAGTGTTTGTTTGTTTTTTGTACTTTAGTTAATTTTATTTAATTGTAATTAATTTATTTTAATTTAGGGAATTAATTTAATGATAGTGTAGTGTTAGGTGTAATTGTAACTTAGGTTAGGATTTATTTTACAGGTACTTTTGTCTTTATTTTAACTAGGTAGTTATTAAATAGTTAATAACTATTTAATAACTATTATACCTAGTTAAAATAAATACAAATTGCCTGTAAAATAAAAATAAACCCTAAGCTAGATACAATGTAACTATTAGTTATATTGTAGCTATCATAGGCCTAGATTTGGAGTTTGGCGGTAGCCGTGAAAACCAGCGTTAGAGGCTCCTAACGCTGGTTTTAGGCTACCGCCGGTATTTGGAGTCAGTCAGGAAAGGGTCTAATGCTCACTTTTCAGCCGCGACTTTTCGATACCGCAGATCCCCTTACGTCAATTGCGTATCCTATCTTTTCAATGGGATCTTTCTAACTCCGGTATTTAGAGTCGTGGCTGAAGTGAGCGTTAGAAATCTAACGACCAAACTCCAGCCGCAGAAAAAAGTCAGTAGTTAAGAGCTTTTTGGGTTAACGCCGGTTCATAAAGCTCTTAACTACTGTGCTCTAAAGTACACTAACACCCATAAACTACCTATGTACCCCTAAACCGAGGTCCCCCCACATCGCCGCCACTCGATTAAATATTTTTAACCCCTAATCTGCCGACCGCCACCTACGTTATACTTATGTACCCCTAATCTGCTGCCCCTAACACCGCCGATCCCTATATTATATTTATTAACCCCTAATCTGCCCCCCACAACGTCGCCGCCAACTACCTACAATAATTAACCCCTAATCTGCCGACCGCAAAGCGCCGCTACTTAAGTTATCCTTATGTACCCCTAATCTGCTGCCCCTAACACCGCCGACCCCTATATTATATTTATTAACCCCAAATCTGCCCCCCACAACGTCGCCTCCACCTGCCTACACTTATTAATCCCTAATCTGCCGAGCGGACCGCACCGCTATTATAATAAAGTTATTAACCCCTAAAGCTAATTCTAACCCTAACCCTAACACCCCCCTAAGTTAAATATAATTTTATTCTAACAAAATAAATTAACTCTTATTAAATAACTTATTCCTATTTAAAGCTAAATACTTACCTGTAAAATAAACCCTAATATAGCTACAATATAACGAATAATTACATTGTAGCTATTTTAGGATTTATATTTATTTTACAGGCAACTTTGTAATTATTTTAACCAGGTACAATAGCTATTGAATAGTTAAGAACTATTTAATAGCTAAAATAGTTAAAATAATTACAAAATCACCTGTAAAATAAATCCTAACCTAAGTTACAATTAAACCTAACACTACACTATCAATAAATAAATTAAATTAAATACCTACAATTACCTACAATTAAACCTAACACTACACTATCAATAAATTAATTAAATACAATATCTACGAATAACTACAATGAAATAAACTAACTAAAGTACAAAAAATAAAAAAGAACTAAGTTACAAAAAATAAAAAAATATTTACATACATAAGAAAAATATTACAACAATTTTAAACTAATTACACCTACTCTAAGCCCCCTAATAAAATAACAAAGACCCCCAAAATAAAAAAATACCCTACCCTATTCTAAATTACTAAAGTTCAAAGCTCTTTTACCTTACCAGCCCTGAACAGGGCCCTTTGCGGGGCATGCCCCAAGAAATTCAGCTCTTTTTCCTGTAAAAAAACACATACAATACCCCCCCAACATTACAACCCACCACCCACATACTAATCTAACCCAAACCCCCCTTAAATAAACCTAACACTAAGCCCCTGAAGATCATCCTACCTTGTCTTCACCATACCAGGTTCACCGATCCGTCCTGGCTCCAAAATCTTCATCCAAGCCCAAGCGGGGGCTAGACATCCATCATCCGACGGCTGAAGAAGTCCAGAAGAGGCTCCAAAGTCTTCATCCTATCCGGGAAGAAGAGTAGATCCGGACCGGCAACCATCTTCTTCCAAGCGGCATCTTCTATCTTCATCCGATGAGGACCGGCTCCATCTTGAAGACCTCCACCGCGGACCCATCTTCTTCCGACGACGACTTCCCGACGAATGACGGTTCCTTTAAGGGACGTCATCCAAGATGGCGTCCCTCAAATTCCGATTGGCTGATAGGATTCTATCAGCCAATTGGAATTAAGGTAGGAAAATTCTGATTGGCTGATGGAATCAGCCAATCAGAATCAAGTTCAAACCGATTGGCTGATCCGATCAGCCAATCAGATTGAGCTTGCATTCTATTGGCTGATCGGAACAGCCAATAGAATGCGAGCTCAATCTGATTGGCTGATTGAATCAGCCAATCGGATTGAACTTGATTCTGATTGGCTGATTCCATCAGCCAATCAGAATTTTCCTACCTTAATTCCGATTGGCTGATAGAATCCTATCAGCCAATCGGAATTCGAGGGACGCCATCTTGGATGACGTCCCCTTAAAGGAACCGTCATTCGTCGGGAAGTCGTCGTCGGAAGAAGATGGGTCCGCGGTGGAGTACTTCAAGATGGAGCCGGTCCTCATCGGATGAAGATAGAAGATGCCGCTTGGAAGAAGATGGTTGCCGGTCCGGATCTACTCTTCTTCCCGGATAGGATGAAGACTTTGGAGCCTCTTCTGGACTTCTTCAGCCGTCGGATGATGGATGTCTAGCCCCCGCTTGGGCTTGGATGAAGATTTTGGAGCCAGGACGGATCGGTGAACCTGGTATGGTGAAGACAAGGTAGGATGATCTTCAGGGGCTTAGTGTTAGGTTTATTTAAGGGGGTTTGGGTTAGATTAGGGGCATGTGGGTTGTAATGTTGGGGGGGGGGTATTGTATGTGTTTTTTTACAGGAAAAAGAGCTGAATTTCTTGGGGCATGCCCCGCAAAGGGCCCTGTTCAGGGCTGGTAAGGTAAAAGAGCTTTGAACTTTAGTAATTTAGAATAGGGTAGGGGATTTTTTTTATTTTGGGGGTCTTTGTTATTTTATTAGGGGCTTAGAGTAGGTGTAATTAGTTTAAAATTGTTGTAATATTTTTCTTATGTTTGTAAATATTTTTTTATTTTTTGTAACTTAGTTCTTTTTTATTTTTTGTACTTTAGTTAGTTTATTTCATTGTAGTTATTTGTAGATATTGTATTTAATTAATTTATTGATAGTGTAGTGTTAGGTTTAATTGTAGGTAATTGAAGGTATTTTATTTAATTTATTTATTGATAGTGTAGTGTTAGGTTTAATTGTAACTTAGGTTAGGATTTATTTTACAGGTGATTTTGTAATTATTTTAACTATTTTAGCTATTAAATAGTTCTTAACTATTTAATAGCTATTGTACCTGGTTAAAATAAATACAAAGTTACCTGTAAAATAAATATTAATCCTAAAATAGCTATAATATAATTATAATTTATATTGTAGCTATATTAGGATTTATTTTACAGGTAAGTATTTAGCTTTAAATAGGAATAATTTATTTAAGAAGAGTTAATTAATTTCGTTAGATTTAAATTATATTTAAGTTAGGGGGGTGTTAGTGTTAGGGTTAGACTTAGCTTTAGGGGTTAATACATTTATTAGAATAGCGGTGAGCTCCAGTCGGCAGATTAGGGGTTAATGTTTGAAGTTAGGTGTCGGCGATGTTAGGGAGGGCAGATTAGGGGTTAATACTATTTATTATAGGGTTAGTGAGGCGGATTAGGGGTTAATAACTTTATTATAATAGCTTTGCGGTCCGGTCGGCAGATTAGGGGTTAATAAGTGTAGGCAGGTGGAGGCGACGTTGTGGGGGGCAGATTAGGGGTTAATAAATATAATATAGGGGTCGGCGGTGTTAGGGGCAGCAGATTAGGGGTACATAGGGATAATGTAAGTAGCGGCGGTTTACGGAGCGGCAGATTAGGGGTTAAAAATAATATGCAGTGGTCAGCGATAGCGGGGGCGGCAGATTAGAGGTTAATAAGTGTAAGGTTAGGGGTGTTTAGACTCGGGGTACATGTTAGAGTGTTAGGTGCAGACATAGGAAGTGTTTCCCCATAGACAACAATGGGGCTGCGTTAGGAGCTGAACACGGCTTTTTTGCAGGTGTTAGGTTTTTTTTCAGCTCAAACAGCCCCATTGTTTTCTATGAGGGAATCGTGCACGAGCACGTTTTTGAGGCTGGCCGCGTCGGTAAGCAACTCTGGTATCGAGAGTTGCAGTGGCGTTAAATATGCCTGTACGCTCCCTTTTTGGAGCCTAACGCAGACATTCTGTGGACTCTCAATACCAGAGTTATTTTAAAGGTGCGGCCAGAAAAAAGCCAGCGTTAGCTACGCGGGTCGTTACCGACAAAACTCTAAATCTAGGCGTTAGGGTTTATTTTATAGGTAAGTATTAAGTTTTAAATAGGAATAATTTATTTCATGATATGAATTTTTATTTAGATTAATTTAAATTATATTTAAGTTAGGGGGTGTTAGGGTTAGGGTTAGACTTAGGTTTAGGGGGGTTAATAAATTTAATATAGTGGCGGCGACGTTGGGGGCGGGAGATTAGGGGTTAATAAATTTAATGTAGGTGGCAGATTAGGGGTTAATAAATTTAATGTAGGTGGCGGCGGGGTCCGTGAGGGGCGGTTTAGGGGTTAAACATTTTATTTAGTTGCGGCGGAGTCCGGGAGCGGCGGTTTAGGGGTTAATACATATAATGTAGGTGGCGGTGGGCTCCGGGAGTGGCAGTTTAGGGGTTAAACACTTTATTTTGGTGCGGTGGGCACCGGGAGCGGCGGCTTAGGGGTTAAACACTTTATTAGAGTTGCGGTGGGCTCCGGGAGCGACGGTTTAGGGGTTAATACATTTATTAGAGTTGTGGCGGGGTTCGTGAACGGCAGTTTAGGGGTTAATAACTTTATTTAGTTGCGGGGGGCTCCGGGAGCGGCGGTATAGGGGGTAAACAGTATAGTATAGTGTGGGTGCTTAGTGACAGGTTACCAAGAAAGCTGCGAATAAGCCGAAGAGCAGCGAGATCGATGACTGTTAGTTAACAACAGTCTGCTGCTCATCATTCCGTACTTGGTGCGCGGCTTTTTGACAGCTTTCTTGATAATTTTGGCGAACGTATTCAGGTCCGCGGCAGCAATGTTAGGCGATCTTAGGCGAGCGTATTGGTGCCGTCGAATGCAAGAAAGTTGACGGCTTGATAACTAGAGGCCTTAATCTCCAATTGACTTTTTTGGACATATCCTTTTTGCACTAACATATATATATATATATATATATATATATATATAGCCTTGGGACAGAATCATTATATTTATTTTTATTCCCCTTAAGTTTGCATGCCTGGGATTTTGTAGCACGCAGAATTTAGTTTGTAATTTTTACTGCGCATGGGCCTTCAGGTCTGCGAGCGCATCGGGATAGTGCATTTGAGCCTCCGGGATTGCACACATCAGGGTTTGCTCAGGAAAGCAAAGAACATCTGGCCCAGTATGGAGGCCTAGCGCAAATTGAAACAGATCTAAGTAAACCAAAAAGTCCAAACCTACTTTCAAATCTACATGAAGGTGTGGCCCCCGATCCAGAGGCTTTGGTAGGGGGGAGGTTAGACCTTTTTAACAAAACTTGGTTTCAGTCTGTTCTAGATTCCTGTGTTCTGAATATAGTTTTCCAGGGTTATTGGATAGGTTTCAGGACAAGGCCTCCCAGAGGAAGGTTTTTCTGTTCAATGTTCCAAGGAATCCCTTAAAGGCCCAAGCTTTTTTCAGTCATTTTAAGAGCTGCAATCTATGGGAGTTAATGCTCCAGTTCCTTTGCAGAAACAGTGGATGTAATTTTATTCAAAAAAGCTGAAAGCTCTGAACAAGTTTGTCAGAATCTCTACTTTCAAAATAGAAACTATTATGACTATTCTGTCTTTTGTTCAGCAAGGTCAGTTTATGTCCACAATAGATTTAAAGGATGCTTAGCTGCATATTCCAACATTACCAGATTCTGAGGTTTGCCTTTCTGGAAAGCATTTTCAGTTTGTTACTCTACCATTTGGTCTGGCTACAGCTCCAAGAATGTTCACAAAGGTTCTTGGTGCCCTATTGTCTGTGATCAGATCTCAGGATATTGCAGTGTTTCCTTACCTGGATGATATCTTGGTTCAAGCTCCATATTTTCTTTTATCAGAATCTTACACTAACAAACTGTTGTTGTTTCCTTTAATAGCATGGTTGGTAGATCAATTTTCCAAAGAGTTCTTTGGTGCCTCAGACAAGGGTTACTTTTATGGTGTTTCAGATAGATTCAGTCTCCGTGATACTTTCTCTAACAGATCAGAGAAGGCTAAAATTGGTGTCAGCTTGTCTGTATCTTCACTATCTTTTTTTCCCTCTGTTGCTCTTTGTATGGAAGTTTTTGGTCTCATGATTGCAGCTTCAGATGCAATTCCATTTGCTCGATTTCACAAAAGACCTCTTCAGCTTTGTATGCTTCGTCAGTGGTGCAGGAATCATACCCAACTATCTCAAAAGATTCTTCTGGATCACAGTAGACTGGTGTTTTGTGGGTACTATTTAATAAAGCTGCCAGTTGAGGACCTGTGAGGCATCTGATTTTAAAACTAGACACTGTAATGTATCTGACCTCTTGCTCAGTTGTGCACCAGGGCTTCCCACTCCTCGTTCTATTCTAGTTAGAGCCAGTTCTGTTCTGTGAAGGGAGTAGTACATAGCGTTGTACGAGATCTTCAGTTTCTTGCCATTTTCTTGCATAAATGGCTGATGCTCCAGATACTCAACTAGTCTAATGAAGGCCAGTTTTATTACTTCTTTAATCAGCACAACAGTTTTTAGCTGTGCTAACATAATTGCAAAAAGGTTTTCTAATGACCAATTAGCCTTTTGAAATGATAAACTTGTATTAGCAAACACAACAAGCCATTGGAACACAGGTGCTTTTATTGTGTATTTTAAGATTTTATTTAATATACTATTATACTGTATACCGTAGTTCTCAAGCTTTATTTAGTGAATATATAAGATTTACAATAAAGACATGGCAGCATAGACCCACCAGTCTGGCATTTTCAAATGCAGAAATATATCTCTACATTTTAAATGGATGATAGACATATGGAGAAATAGTTGAGGCTATGGGGCCTATCTATCAAGCTCCAAATGGAGCTTGATGCCCCATGTTTCTGGCGAGCCTGCAGGCTCGCCAGAAACAGCAGTTATGAAGCAGCGGTCACAAAGACCGCTGCTCCATAACCTGTCCGCCTGCTCAGAGCAGGCGGACAGACATTGCCGGAAATCAACTCGATCGAGTACGATCGGGTTGATTGACACCCCCCTGCTGGCGGCCCATTGGCCATGAGTCTGCCGGGGGCGGCATTGAACCAGCAGCTCTTGTGAGCTGCTGGTGCAATGCTGAATACGGCGAGCGTATTGCTCGCCGTATTCAGCGAGGTCTGGCGGACCTGATCCGCACTGTCGGATCAGGTCGGCAAGACTTTGATAAATTGGGGCCTATCTCTTCTGCGTTTGGGATAGTCTGTTTAAAGTCCTCCATTTAAAGTGTTCTCCATTGAGCTTGTAATTTTTAACTGAAGCGGTTCGAACATTAAAGGAAATAAAGGTACATTTCGGGAAGTACATTAACATTTTCGATCTAATCATGGATTTAATCAGATAGTTTTTTGATGGTTTCATGTTTTTAAGAAGGCTGACATGTAACTTCAGTAGGATGTGGATATTAGCATTTGTTTGTGCTAGTCTGTGGAGTGTTTTTGCTATACCGAGACTCTTGATACTTCCTATTCAATCCTCTAGAGGGTGGCTGCATAGTGTGTATGAACTAGGTGGTACTTTGTATTGAATATAAATATTCTTCCCAGAAGACTATTTACCGCGCAATAGAAATCTATGCGTTGTGTCTGATAGTAGTGATACTTTTCTAGCAAAAGCCATCTCGTGATGTGTTGCCTCCATTCTTGTATATTGGGAATTGATATTTTTTCCAGTACCTAGGGATCAATTGTCTGGCTCCAATAATCATGAGGTATGTGAGCATTTGTTTATATTTACATTTCAGTTTGGGTGGTTTATTAAATAGGATGGCCAGGGGATCTAGCGGAGATTCTTGTGTTAAGATGTGGCTGATCTCTGTGCAGATTTCTTGCCAATAGGGTTTCAGTATTGGGCAATCCCACCAAATGTGAGCCAGTGTAACTGTTTGCCCGCAGCCTCTCCAGCAAGAGGCATCTGTGTGTGGGTAAATGTTGGCCAGTCTGCTGGGGTTTAAGTACCATCTACAAAATACTTTCATATTTGTTTCAAAGATGTTCATTGATGAGGGTGACTTGCCCATGTGTCTAAAAATAGTGTTCCACTCAGGTGTTGTGATCGTGAGGTGTAGCGCAGTTCTCTTTTGATGCTAGTAATCAATACAAGTTTTCCCTGAAGTCATTCTGGTGACCAGTGATAGACGATAAAGGGGAACAGAGGAAATACAGTAATCTACATGCCAGGCAAAGAGCTTACCGAACGGCTCCTAAATGTTCAGGTTGCTGGTGTTTGCACTTGTTAGTGCATTATAAAATTCTGAGTATTCGGTTTATTTTTGGATAACCATGTATTTTGAAGACTCTACACTACTGAGGCACTTTCTTATGTGTTTATGTTTGTACAGATGTTTATTGAAGAACGGCCCAAGACTGAACATTCTGGATATCGAGTAGAGGTCCAGGACATCAGTAACTTTGGTGTATTCCATTGGAAACATTTATATATATATATATATATATATATATATATATATATATATATATATATATATATATATATATATATATATATATTTATTTTTTGGAACCACAAGTCTCTTATCACAATAGTGGCACATCCAAGGTGGATGATTATTAACAATTTTTTTTAGCATTTTAGAACACTGGACAGATGGTTGCTCACAATGGAAGGGGAATAGGGTGAAAAGGCTAAGATATGCTAAACCTCACAAAGATTGGAATGAAGATCAGTGGAAAAGAGTATTATGGAGCAACAAATCCAAGTTTGACAAATTTAGGTCCAATTGTCGACAATATGTAAGAAGAAAAGTTGGAGAGAGATGGAAGAATGAGTGCTTGCAACCTTCAGTGAAATATGGTGGAGGGTCTGTCCTGGTTTGGGGCTGCATTTCTGCCAGTGGTGTTGGCGATATTGTCCAAATTGATGGGATCATGAATGTTGAAAAGTGTTTTTTTTTTATAGAATGCTGACTTTAAGGGACATTGTACACTAGATTTTTCTTTGCAGAAATGATTTGTAGATGATCCATTTATATAGCCCATTTGGGAGTGTTTTTGCAACAATGTATAGTTTTGCTTATTTTTAAATAACATTTTGCTGATTTTCAGACTCCTAACAAAGCCCTGAAGGTTTAGATGTATACTGATGTCTACAGACTCTTGTTTGTGTAATGGGTCTTTTCATATGCCCCTTTCAATGGGTGTCCCAATCTAAACTCATCAACAGTGATAAACTGGGAGCTTCTAAATACATTTTTAAAAGGTTTTATACCAGATTTTTACATCAGTATCTGTGTATATTCTTCTTTATAGTAGTGTCTATTACATGTACCGGGGTTTTCCGGAAAACCGGCCACCCGATAAGCCGCCCATGGGCGCTTATTTTAGGTGGGCGGTTATATGGGGTTAAACATTATCTGAGCTCATCTCTTCTGGATATTATGTCACCAGTATATGTCGCTTCTAAAACTACTCCTAACATATAATTCAAAGTATTTCAATTAGTGCAAAAAGGGCTTAGCGGTCTTTTCAATCATGGGCGATGTCATCTTAAACTTAGTCCTGTTGTTGTCGGCTAGGTCGGTCCACAGGAGAAGTCAACATATACAATGTCTCGCCCTGGACTCACTCCTTGAGCTTGTCTGTCCTATTACAGTGTGCTTCCTCTCCTTACATCAACCTCCCGCGTCCCCAGATGACGTCACACCCACTCGATTCTTTCCGGTCACCTGCCCTGCACTCTCAAATGCTAACGGCTCCCCTGGGACGGATCCTAATATATACGCCTGTGCTCTCCTTCCCCTTAGCAATCTAGGTACCGGTAGTAGAAAAGATGTTCAGGGGCACCAGGCTTCATCCATAAAACTTTGATGCAGAAACATGTTAGCGGGTCTGCCATTCACCCTCCTGTCTGGCACACTTTGTTTGTTTATTTGCATTTATTGCATTTTATCGCTTGTTTGCTGGTTTTAAATTGTACCGTACTGTACCAATAAACCAAAGTTTTATAGATTAAGCCTGGTGCCCCTGAACATCTTTTCTACTACATACAAACTGTGAAGCATTTTACTATGTATTTTACCTACAAACCTGTTATGTATCCTGACAACTCGAGTCACACAGGGACACAGTCTGGCCAAAAACCAGGACGGCCGCTCTGTAAATAAATGCGGCAGCCTGCCCTATGACTGAGCCTGACACTCGAGCTCAATAGCCTACATCCGGTCAGGTTTTTCACTGTATTGCTGTGCTCTATGTCAATCAAATTCCTCCAGCCAATCCCCTGCAGGCAGCTCAGATGTTCCAATAAAATACGTATAAGTATAGCTTTGCTTGGAGTTGCAAGTTACCGGCTGGAGTCCAAATAATAAAAACATAGCATTGATCCTAGGTGGGGTGAAAATCAGGTATTATCTTAAATAAAAAATACCGGTATATATTTAACCTGCTCTGCTCTGCCCAGATTGAATAACATAGGTAAAACAGTACCTATACCCCAAAATGGAGTCCAAACCGGTACCAAAACATGTGCAAAAGTCATATGCTATCAGTGACAAGTTAGTTGCTGTTAAAAGAGTAAAAGAACTTTCTGGTAATTTATCTGCAGCCGCAAGAGAGTTGGGTATTGATAGAAAACGTATACGTGAATGGTGCCAAAGGGAATCTGAACTGACAAATATCCCAGAAAAGAAGAGACGCAGATCTGCTGGTGGTGGTTGAGGACCACAACATGCACATTTAGAAACTGTACTATTACAGTGGGTTAGGGAACAACGTGCAAATAAACTGACTGTTAATTATCGCCGTTTACGTGAACATGCTTTTGTAATTGCACAAGAGCATGAAATAGAAACAGCGGAATTCAAGTGCTCTGATAAGTGGATATCAAACTTTATGAAACCTAACAAGCTATCTGTGAGAAAGGTTACACATGTAGGTCAAGCAGACAATAAAACTCTAGGAGAAAAGGCACAAATTGCACGCGACTATTTGGACAGCATACCTTCACTAACAGCAGATTTGGAAGCTGACCACATTTACAATATGGATGAGACACCTGTATATATTGACATGTTAAGCTCTTCCACCATAGACTTTGTTGGCAATAAAAATGTGGATGCTAGCCACTGTGGTGCTACTAAAGCTCGCTTTACCGCTGTGTTATGTGTTAATGCTGCTGGCAGTGTTATAAAAACAATGATAATCCTTAAAGGTTTAAAAAATGTTCCCAAAGTTAAGGTACCAAAAAATATTTATTTAACAGTATCTAATAAGGGATCAATGACCTATGAACTTATGCTTTTGTGGATTCAAAATGTGTTTGGACAGCGAGTATCTCAATTATTCAACATAGAGAAATCTGTATTGTTCATGGATGAATGCTCAGCACACAAGAAGTCCGAGTTGTTGGAGGCATTTCAGCGTAGGAATACAGTTGTCAAACTTATCCCTCCGAAAACAACATCCTATCTACAGCCATTAGATGTAGCAATCAATGATCCATTCAAAAAAGCACTTCGTGCTCAGTGGGAAGATTGGTTTGCCAATGGCGAAAAGGAGTATACAAACAAAGGTTATCGCAAAAAACCTTCCTATCAACACATAGTGGACTTTGTGGCTCATGCTGTAGTCAGTCTCAACAAAGAAAGCATAAGTCGTGCTTTTCAATGCTGTGGAATAGCACCCCGTGGGCAGACAGTGAAAAACGAACTGTTGAACACACGCTTAGTTGAGGTTTTATCTGTCTCTAATGAAAATGAAAGAGAAGATGATGATTATGATGATGATGATGACCACGATGCAGAAAGTGAAATTTCCAGTACCAGTACAGATGAAGATATACTTGGATTGTTCAAAAGTGATGACGAGTTGGAATTCAAAGGCTTTGAAAGTTCATGAAGATTTAATCAGACAATATGGACTATGGTACCGTATATATGTTGGTTACTTGGTTGTATTAAAATTTTTGAAAGTCAGTTTTACTTATTTGATGTTACCATAATAAAAAATAAAAAAAGTTCCTATTTGAGAGTTACATGAACATTTTACCAGATGCCGTATGTATATTAGGTTATACCGGTATTAGGTTATATTAGGTTATATTAAAAAATTGAAATGCCAGTTTGATTTAACATGCTGTTTTTTTTTATTTAAAAAAAATGTACATTAGGTAATAAATTTACTTACTACAAGAAAATAAAGCATCCTCTTTTTATTTGTTATGGCTTAGCACTTTAAAATCATTTGGAGGGGCTATCAGCATCCTACAGACTGGTATAAGTGACTACCATATTATAGCCCTGGGCTGTTATTTGGTCCAAGAATGAAGACCAAAAAAACAGCTTTTTCTATTTAACGGCCCTGGGCGGGTTTTTGGAAAACCCCGGTAGTTATATGAAAATTGGTGTATGCTATCCCTTCAAAGGGACATTATACACTATATTTTTCTTTGCATACATGTTTTGTAGATGATCCATTTATATAGCCCATACAATTTTATTATGGATAGATTTGCTTATTTTTAAATAACACTGTTCTGATTTTCAGACTCCTAACCAATCCCCAAAGTTTTAGCAGAATACTGATGTATACCTACTCCAGCTTGCTCCTGTTTGTGTAAATGGTATTTTCATATTCAGTGGAAGGGGGAGGGGGGAGTGTCTGCTATTTCCCACTTACAGTGGGTGTTCCAGTAACCCTTTTAACAGAGCTAAACTGGAAGCATCTAAGTAGGTTTTATACTGGATTTTGATATCAGTATCTGTGCTTATTATTATTTATAGTAGTGTCTGTTACATGCAGTTATATGAAAATGGGTGTATACTGTCACTTTAAGGTTCAATGTCAGTGTTTTAATTAACTGAATGCATTGAAAAAAAGTTACTAGTCTTGTAACTCAAGGGTCTGTTTTGTTTAAGATATTCTTTAGTAATATTGAAAGTGGGCTTCAGGGAAAGCTGTTTCTGCAGATGATACAAAACATATAACATAGCTGATGTTCGAGGAGGAAAAGATTAAGTGAACTGTAATATAAAAAATGAGTCTGACCAGGAAGTTAGACCTGAATTTTAACATCACAAGGTGCAACGTTATTTATTTAGGATACAAAAGCAGCAGTGGCGTAGTTAGGTTTTGTGCTGCCCTAGGCACTTAAAATTCTGCTGCCCCCCCCTAACCCCTCCAGGTTTTAGGACTTTTTTAGACATACTATTTTTGGGGTCAGGGTGCAACATTACTTTTTTTTTTGCATTTTCAAAAATAATATTAGGAAGGGAGGGGGAGAAGGACGGAGATATAGCAGATAAGAGACTGGAAGAGCAAAACAGCAACCATATTTCTATCTAGCACGTGCACTTAATGAATTAATTTAAAAAAATATAGATCAGATCAGTGTTAACATAAAACTGTGCCAACACTGGACAGAGCCGCCCGCCTGCAGAAGTTCTCATTTTTAAACACAGGGCTGTAAAAGGTGCAGATGGTTTCTCAGACCGGAAACAGTTTGTGTGATTTGTATAGAAAAGCGTGACTGCAGGGGGCAGGTTATGGAGTAAGGTGTAACCCATTACAGATTCACGGATTCTAGCAACGGATTATTAGCCGTTTTTTTTTTTTTTTTTTTTCTGGGACTTCAGGCGCCATTTTGGACCGATCTACAGAGCAGAGGTCTGACGGATTCAAAGATAATAACCTTGCAAACTGCCTACTCCCCTCACTTGCCATCTAGAGGGTCAAGCTAATGGTAATACGGACATTCTCCCCTCATCCCCGTAACTCATTAAGCAGTGTGAGGCTGGTTCGGCTGGTTGCGTGTCAAGTCACGCTTTCCTGAGGCCTAATACAGTAGCGAGTCTTCATATATACCAAAGACAGGCAATACTAACAAGAAACGCTACACGTGGGAGACAGGAGACATTTAAAAAAAAAAAAAATTATGTCTGTTCTGATATCTGCTGACATCGAGGGGAGTTTTGCTCATGTGGGTCTCCTCAGGTCACATGCGGCCGTGGGTTCTTCTATCCTCCACTTCCCACAGGAGTGCTCATCGCATAACGGTCAGATACCGGGAAACATAAAGGCAAAGAGAGTTGAGGGGCTCACTTGCATTAACTTCAGCTCGACCTTACTCTCAAATCACTAAGTCTAACATTTATTGTGGCGTAACTGAGGCAAGACATTTAACATATTCATTACCTCTCTGGACTATTACAGGATATAACAGTCACATCTTGCACACCTGTTGACCATATGTGAAGGGTCTTGACTTTGGTGTTGAAGCGATTGAACTGCCTAGGCCCTTATATCTTCCCGGAAATCCTTGTCGTTTACATAAGGGGATCTCCTTTACATAAATTTGTGGCATGTGAGAAAATTAAAACCATACCTTAATAAAGCCTGCTAAGATCCGAGGGTTCCCTGACACACACGCTGGAGGGAATAGACATGTCTCACCGTAAGGGCCCAAGAACTGACAATTTAGATAAACCTGTGACGAATACACCCTCAGTGTCTGCTTTTTTTCAAACATCAGAATCATCATCCTCTGAGCCACCCCAACTTATGGATAAATCTGCACCTGAATCACAGATGGATTCTTCATCTTTGCAACATAACACCATACAGATATTATAATCAAAACTTGCTGATCTCCCTTCCAAATCGGATCTTGAATCTTTGAAGTCCTTCATAAAAGAGAAAATGAGGGATCTTAAAAGGGAACAAAATGACATGGGCTCCAGAATAGAATACCTAGAAGAAGGTCAAGAAGCTCTTAATAATTTAGTTAGTTCTAATACTACCCAGTTATCGATACAGGATTCTATTGTACAGTATTTGCAAGAAAAGCTCGAGGATCTGGATAATCGTGGTAGATGAAGAAACCTTAGGATAAGAGGTATTCCAGAGGAGGTCCAGCAAAACCAGTAAAAATCTTATCTGAGGGACCTGTTTGCTTTCCTACTTCCCAGATCTCCCCCATTACAAAACAAAGATATTGAGCAATTTCACAGGGCACTCAGGCTACTTTCAAAACCACCTGCCCCACCAAGGGATGTAATCACAAAGTTTCTAAGGTTCACTACTAAAGAAGAATTGAAAAAAGAGAGCAGGAATCCAGTGCTGTAGTTTAAAAGTCCAAATGCTTTATTAATCCATCATTTAAAATCGCCAGTGTAGCAAACTGGCTTGACATAGAAGACAATAGAAGACAATGTGAGAAAAGGAGCAATCAGTCCCTGCATGTAGCCAGTTACATGCAGGGACTGATTGCTCCTTTTCTCACATTGTCTTCTATGTCAAGCCAGTTTGCTACACTGGCGATTTTAAATGATGGATTAATAAAGCATTTGGACTTTTAAACTACAGCACTGGATTCCTGCTCTCTTTTTTCAATTCTTCTACTTTGCCGGTTGTACAACCAAGGAATCTATAAGTGCCGGAGCATTCTCCCTAGGGGACCCGACAACCAATAGGAGGTGGGGATGTGAACACAGGAGTGCGTGTCACATGACGGGAAACGAGGACATCGGCCAATGGTAAGCCACAGGGAGCGTAGGCGTATCAACTAACAGGCACACAAACGATTTGTGAAAACCTGAGAAGAGAGGTACTTCGCCCAGGACCGCCGCATATGCCGCTCCCTTCAGTGAGGATTCACCAACAGCCTGAGCAGCAAGGATCTTCATCTGTGAGTACTGCATTCTTTTGCTATACTATTTGTTATGCTGGATGAAGAGTTATTGAGTGGGTTTGCAAGTTTTACTCTCCTTTGCATCAAGGCTGTATTTATACAAGCGGATCTTGCCTACCGTGTGCCATATTGGTTCCATATTCCCTTATGTGCTGACATTCCCTGAGACCTGACTAAAGGCAACTGAATTTGGTACTTACTTGTTCATATTGTGTACCAACTTTACATAGCACGGATTAAGGACAAAGTGAGCCTGGCCTAATTAAGGCTGAACAGTGTCTCCTATGTGAAGTAGAGCACACCAGACTCCCTCCCCACCTTTTCGAGTGTCCCCAGGGTTGGTACCCCATTTAACTGCACCATTTATATATATTTTTTGCTAAGGGGTACGATAGACTTACAGCACACACCAGGGATTACCTTTCCCATTCCACAATTTTTTCACTACTAAAGAAGACTTATGGCAAGTGGCACGGTCAAGGCGTGAAATTACATTCAGAAATCAATCCATACAAATCTATCAAGACCTCTGTCCACAAACCATACAGCGAAGGAAAGAGGTGAGATTTATCACTAAGGCTCTCCAGGAAAATAATATTTGCTACCGATGGGGATTCACATTTAGCTTAGTAGCCTCCCACAATGGTCCTCAAACCATCTACAAGAACTTCCAAGACCTAGATAGCTTCTCTAAGAAACTAAACATCAGCATTGTCCCTCCTGCAGGCAATATTCTGGACACATCCTCCCTACCAAGGGATAATAGCCAGGATCCCCCTAAAGATGTCCACAATGGATCAAATCACAACCTAAGAGAAGGAAAACAGATCCTTCACTCCAGGATACCTCTTCTTACTCTGTGAGTCTGACCAAGGTGTTAGTCCACAGGGGCCTATTTGATAAATCTTTTTTTTTCTACCATGGACTAGCTTGGGGCCTACGGAGTGGACTTTAATGAGGCCCTTGGTTAGAACATATCTGGACTTGAATGCAGGGTAAGGCTTAGGTGCTTGCCACAAATGTAATAATTCTGTCTTGATTTATCTTTGCCCTGTCTTAGTTTTTGCTCCTTTTACTTTTGGAAATGACCACAAGGTTGAGATGGGGTGGAGCGGGGAGAGGTTGCCACAATATATGCCTTCCAGATATATATTACTGATTGCCATATTCCCTAGGCTGGGTTGTGATAAGGATTTCATATATAAATAAGTCCTATAGAATTTTGGTGGCAAGAGAGTTAACTTATACTCCTTTTATTTTCTATACGAGTCTCAACACTGACACCTATACAGGGAGTGCAGAATTATTAGGCAAATGAGTATTTTGACCACATCATCCTCTTTATGCATGTTGTCTTACTCCAAGCTGTATAGGCTCGAAAGCCTACTACCAATTAAGCATATTAGGTGATGTGCATCTCTGTAATGAGAAGGGGTGTGGTCTAATGACATCAACACCCTATATCAGGTGTGCATAATTATTAGGCAACTTCCTTTCCTTTGGCAAAATGGGTCAAAAGAAGGACTTGACAGGCTCAGAAAAGTCAAAAATAGTGAGATATCTTGCAGAGGGATGCAGCACTCTTAAAATTGCAAAGCTTCTGAAGCGTGATCATCGAACAATCAAGCGTTTCATTCAAAATAGTCAACAGGGTCGCAAGAAGCGCGTGGAAAAACCAAGGCGCAAAATAACTGCCCATGAACTGAGAAAAGTCAAGCGTGCAGCTGCCAAGATGCCACTTGCCACCAGTTTGGCCATATTTCAGAGCTGCAACATCACTGGAGTGCCCAAAAGCACAAGGTTTGCAATACTCAGAGACATGGCCAAGGTAAGAAAGGCTGAAAGACGACCACCCCTGAACAAGACACACAAGCTGAAATGTCAAGACTGTGCCAAGAAATATCTCAAGACTGATTTTTCTAAGGTTTTATGGACTGATGAAATGAGAGTGAGTCTTGATGGGCCAGATGGATGGGCCCGTGGCTGGATTGGTAAAGGGCAGAGAGCTCCAGTCCGACTCAGACGCCAGCAAGGTGGAGGCTGGTATCATCAAAGATGAGCTTGTGGGGCCTTTTCGGGTTGAGGATGGAGTCAAGCTCAACTCCCAGTCCTACTGCCAGTTTCTGGAAGACACCTTCTTCAAGCAGTGGTACAGGAAGAAGTCTGCATCCTTCAAGAAAAACATGATTTTCATGCAGGACAATGCTCCATCACACGCGTCCAAGTACTCCACAGCGTGGCTGGCAAGAAAGGGTATAAAAGAAGAAAATCTAATGACATGGCCTCCTTGTTCACCTGATCTGAACCCCATTGAGAACCTGTGGTCCATCATCAAATGTGAGATTTACAAGGAGGGAAAACAGTACACCTCTCTGAACAGTGTCTGGGAGGCTGTGGTTGCTGCTGCACGCAATGTTGATGGTGAACAGATCAAAACACTGACAGAATCCATGGATGGCAGGCTTTTGAGTGTCCTTGCAAAGAAAGGTGGCTATATTTGTCACTGATTTGTTTTTGTTTTGTTTTTGAATGTCAGAAAGGTATATTTGTGAATGTTGAGATGTTATATTGGTTTCACTGGTAAAAATAAATAATTGAAATGGGTATATATTTGTTTTTTGTTAAGTTGCCTAATAATTATGCACAGTAATAGTCACCTGCACACACAGATATCCCCCTAAAATAGCTATAACTAAAAACAAACTAAAAACTACTTCCAAAACTATTCAGCTTTGATATTAATGAGTTTTTTGGGTTCATTGAGAACATGGTTGTTGTTCAATAATAAAATTAATCCTCAAAAATACAACTTGCCTAATAATTCTGCACTCCCTGTATATAGCTTTAATTTAACTAACTAGAGCACTGGTACGACACCGCTTTCCCCCAGTTATGGTGTATATATTTGAAGATACACTATGTTCTGAAATGGTTTACTGTTTTAAAAATGTTTATTGTATTTTTTCAGCTGTTGATATTTTAATTTTGTTGATGTTGTCTCACATACTCTTATAATTTAAAAACTTTGATACTAGGATATATTTTTAAATCTGCCAAGTTAGCCGAAATGCTGTACTCACTAGAACCTTACAAAGATGCTAGTCATGAATAATTTTAAAATTCTCTCACATAATGTCAAAGGATTTAATATACCCCAAAAAAGAACTATAGCACTCCAGTGTGATGTTGTGATGCTTCAAGAGACACATTTTAAACGAGGTCATGAGCCTCAATCTTCTTTCACGAAATTTGGCCCCGCATATTTTGAGTCAAATTCCACTAAACATAATGGGGTATGTATACTGATTAATAAAAATATACACTTCAAGGTTATCTCAGCTATTAGAGATAAGGAAGGCAGGTACTTAATTCTTTCAGGGACTTTACACCACAAACATATTACTATGGTAAACGTTTATGCACCTAGCTCAGACTCTCCTAGTTTTTTCCATCACATTACTAAAAGAATACTAGAAGTGTCCAGACACAGCTTAATTGTTGGTGGGGATTTTAATGTAGCACTAGACCCGACTATAGATTTCTCAATAGGAAAATCATCAACCCCCAATAAAACCCTTCACTTAATAAAATTGCATCTTTCATCATTAGCAATCCATGATATATGGTGTTTAAGCCACCCACACGATAGCGATTATACTTGTTATTCCTACCCTCATCAACAATATTCCAGGATAGACTACCTAATGATCGATGTCACTAGCCTCTGTCTGACCACGCCATAATTAGTTGCACCCTTAACTTTCAGACGCAAGCTCCCTCGCAGCACCCTTGGAAGTTAGATGAGACCCTTTTGAAAGACCCTTTAATCCACATCCAAGTTACTAACATATTAGAGGACTATTTTAGATTAAATTATACTTTGGACATTGACCCTCAACACTTATGGAACACCCATAAGTGCGTTCTTTGGGGGGAATTGGTAGCTTTAAAGGCAGCTAAAATAAAACAACAAAACATTTACTTATCCTCCCTTCTGATGGATCTAAATAAACTCCAAGAAATTCATAAGGCATTCCCCAAGGATCACTCCTTATTAGATAGCCTTGAACATAAAAGACAGCAACTTAATTGTTATCTAGGATCTGAAGCCAAAAGACATGTGCTGTATCTTAAAAAGAAATTTTACGAAGGTGCAAATAAACAGGGGAAATTGTTAGCGTGTTAGCGAGACAGCTTAGGAAAAAGACACTTAATAGATATATTATGCACATCAAAGATGATAGAGGAGGGGACTGGTATTCTTCCACCGACATAGCAGAACACTTTAGACGTTATTATGAATCCCTATATAATTTGAACCCTACTTGCCCATCTCCCTCAGATTCTGATATACAAGACTATCTGTCTTAGCTGGGCCTCCCGAGAATCACAGCAGAACAAAAAGATGAACTGGATGCCCCATTTTCAGCAGCAGAGATCCAGGGGGCAATTAAGCTATTAAAGGGGGAAAAGTCGCCAGGCCCTGACGGCTTTAGAAATGATTATTATATCATCTTTAAAGACCTTTTGACACCTTATCTCTTAAGGTATTGCAACACTATTGATGAGGATGGTAGATTTCCTCCCTTAGCCCTTCAAGCTAAAATAACACTGATACCAAAACCTAACAAATCTAATATATATATATATATATTACAAATTAAAGACCAATCTCACTAATTAACTCCGATATTAAAATCTATGCAAAAATTTTAGCAAACCGTATAAATAATATATTGCCTCAAATTATACACCAGGATCAGGTGGGATTCGTCCCTTTTCGTGAAGCTAGGGACAACACAGTTCGCAACATGCACTTGCTGTGGTATGCTAAGTCCCAAAATATCCCCTCAATTTGGCTAACAACAGATGCAGAAAAGGCCTTTGACTGTGTCGGATGGCCTTTTCTAAAAGCTACCTTAGGCGCGACTATACATAAAATGTTTGCTTTATATAATAAACCCAGCGCACAGATAATTCTTAATGGTATAACATCTGGCCCCCTACAAATCACAAACAGGACTAGACAGGGCTGCCCCTTATCCCCCCTGCTATTTACTTGCCTTATTGAAACTTTGGCGACCAAAATCAGGCTAAATAATGACATACAGGGCTTTAACGTTGGGGGGTGAAGTTTATAAGCTGTCACTATTCGCAGATGACATCCTATTTTCTTTAATAGATCCCATTAACTCCATCCCTCCCCTGTTGACTGAATTAGAACTTTTTAACATATTGTCAAATTTTAAAATGAATAAAAACAAATCCGAAATGTTGGGGGTAGCTATAGATTCCAGGACGGAGGCTATGATTTCTGACAGATGTGCATTAAAATGGTGCAAGGGGTCTTTGAGATATTTGGGCATTCATCTAGCTGATAATCATGATACATTTTTTTCTTTAAACTATACCCCAATCAAAAATGCTTTGATGAGAGACCTCTCGTGGTGGACGAGAAAGAATCTTTCATGGTTGGGCAGAGTCCATACTATTAAAATGAATGTCTTTCCCCGCCTGCTTTACATTATGCTTACATTGCCCATTCCCCTGCCTAACAACTATACTCACCAGATACAGCAGCTGTTTGGGTCGTTTATTTGGAACAAACAACCCCCTAGAATTAACAAATATACTATGTCTCGCCATAGCACCCAGGGGGGACTGGGTGTACCAGATATTGATTACTACCGTAGATCCATATCCCTTCAAAGAATCCTTGACTGGAGAATTCATAAAGCTTATAAGAGATGGATTTTGCTGGAAGAGAGTTTGAATGCAGGAGTACACCTTCCATCTATTTGTTGGAAGCAAAAATATAGTGCTATAAGTGATCAGATTATTAACCCATTTACTAGGGAGACACTCAGGGTTTGGGATGCTACTAATAGATTAAACCCTTATTTGTCTTCATGCCTGCATCAATTATTCACAATAGTGAATTTTCCCTACTTTCACTCTCTAGATCTCAGACGACGGGTAAAACTACAACAGAGACCTCAATATCCCATCTTATCTCTAACAAACGGGTTTGCACTCAGGATCAGTTGGTTGATAGGGGTTATCAATGGGCTGCCAGTTGGTTCTCATACAGGAGGGTGCACCATTATATCACAACCAACAAACATTATCTAAACATGTCCTAACCTCTGACTCTGATTGAAAAGTTGTTTGCCTCCTCCCCACCGATTAGACACAGTCTCTCTTGCATATACAACATCATTACACAACCACCACCAGGCAATATGGGAGGACATGGGAAGTAGAGCTGGGTATAACTATTACACCTTACATGGCCGCTAACATTTTCCAAAACACGAAATCCTGTTTATCCTCAACGTCGATTAGGGAATTGAATTTTAAGATTCTACACTGTTGGTATATGACCCCTAAGAGGCTCCACAGATTATTCCCTAAAACCAGTAATAGATGCTGGAGATGTGGACATGTGGGTAGTGGTATGGATCACATGTGGTGGTGGTGCTCCCAGATGAAGTCTATATGGAGAAATGTAATTGCAGAAATAGAGGGTATATTCCAGACATTGCTTCCCCAGGACCCATTAGTCTGGTTACTAAATAAATCAATTAAACTCCCCTCAAACACATTTTAGACCCTTACTACGTATTATGATAAATAGTGTTAAGGTTTTAATAGCTCAAAACTGGAAGTCTCCTGGGGTTCCAATAATAAAAATGTGGAGAAAAAAGGTTACAGACCTGATTGAATTGGAGGAGTATGGTTCCTATTCCTCCAACAACAGAGATAATTTTATCGAGTTGCAGACGACATGGGAAAAATACCTTAAAAACTTACCTAACTTAGGCCTAGATTTGGAGTTCGGCGGTAGCCGTCAAAACCAGCGTTAGAGGCTCCTAACGCTGGTTTTGGCCGCCCGCTGGTATTTGGAGTCAGTGATTAAAGGGTCTAACGCTCACTTTTCAGCCGCGACTTTTCCATACCGCAGATCCCCCTACGCCATTTGCGTATCCTATCTTTTCAATGGGATCTTTCTAACGCCGGTATTTAGAGTCGTTTCTGAAGTGAGCGTTAGAGCTCTAACGACAAAACTCCAGCCGCCTGAAAATAGCAGGAGTTAAGAGCTTTCTGGCTAACGCCGGTTCATAAAGCTCTTAACTACTGTACCCTAAAGTACACTAACACCCATAAACTACCTATGTACCCCTAAACCGAGCTCCCCCCACATCGCCGCCACTCGATTAAAATTTTTAACCCCTAATCTGCCGACCGCCACCTACGTTATACTTATGTACCCCTAATCTGCTGCCCCTAACCCCGCCGACCCCTGTATTACATTTATTAACCCCTAACCTGCCCCCCACAACGTCGCCGCCAGCTACTTAAAATAATTAACCCCTAATCTTCCGACCGCAAAGCGCCGCCACCTACGTTATCCCTATGTACCCCTAATCTGCTGCCCCTAACACCGCCGACCCCTATATTATATTTATTAACCCCTAATCTGCCCCCCTCAACGTCGCCGACACCTGCCTACACTTATTAACCCCTAATCTGCCGAGCGGACCTGAGCGCTACTATAATAAAGTTATTAACCCCTAACCCGCCTCACTAACCCTATAATAAATAGTATTAACCCCCTAATCTGCCCTCCCTAACATCGCCGACACCTAACTTCAATTATTAACCCCTAATCTGACGACCGGAGCTCACCGCTATTCTAATAAATGTATTAACCCCTAAAGCTAAGTCTAACCCTAACACTAACACCCCCCTAACTTAAATATAATTTACATCTAACAAAATAAATTAACTCTTATTAAATAAATTATTCCTATTTAAAGCTAAATACTTACCTGTAAAATAAATCCTAATATAGCTACAATATAAATTATAATTATATTATAGCTATTTTAGGATTAATATTTATTTTACAGGCAACTTTGTAATTATTTTAACCAGGTACAATAGCTATTAAATAGTTAAGAACTATTTAATAGTTACCTAGTTAAAATAATAACAAATTTACCTGTAAAATAAATCCTAACCTAAGATATAATTAAACCTAACACTACCCTATCAATAAAATAATTAAATAAACTACCTACAATTAACCTAACACTACACTATCAATAAATTAATTAAACACAATTCCTACAAATAAATACAATTAAATAAACTAGCTAAAGTACAAAAAATAAAAAAGAACTAAGTTACAAAAAATAAAAAAATATTTACAAACATAAGAAAAATATTACAACAATTTTAAACTAATTACACCTACTCTAAGCCCCCTAATAAAATAACAAAGACCCCCAAAATAAAAAATTCCCTACCCTATCCTAAATTAAAAAAGTTACAAGCTCTTTTACCTTACCAGCCCTGAACAGGGCCCTTTGCGGGGCATGCCCCAAGAATTTCAGCTCTTTTGCCTGTAAAAGAATAAATACAATACCCCCCCCAACATTACAACCCACCACCCACATACCCCTAATCTAACCCAAACCCCCCTTAAATAAACCTAACACTAAGCCCCTGAAGATCTTCCTACCTTGTCTTCACCATCCAGGTTCACCGATCCGTCCTGAAGAGCTCCTCCGATGTCCTGATCCAAGCCCAAGCGGGGGGCTGAAGAGGTCCATGATCCGGTCAAAGTCTTCATCCAAGCGGGGCAGAAGAGGATCTTCCATCCGATTGAAGTCATCATCCAGGCGGCATCTTCTATGGTCTTCCATCCGGAGCGAAGCGGCAGGATCCTGAAGACCTTCAGCGCGGAACATCCATCCGGACCGACGACTGAACGATGAATGACTGTTCCTTTAAGGGACGTCATCCAAGATGGCGTCTGTCGAATTCCGATTGGCTGATAGGATTCTATCAGCCAATCGGAATTAAGGTAGGAATTTTCTGATTGGCTGATGGAATCAGCCAATCAGAATCTAGTTCAATCCGATTGGCTGATCCAATCAGCCAATCAGATTGAGCTCGCATTCTATTGGCTGTTCCGATCAGCCAATAGAATGCGAGCTCAATCTGATTGGCTGATTGGATCAGCCAATCGGATTGAACTAGATTCTGATTGGCTGATTCCATCAGCCAATCAGAAAATTCCTACCTTAATTCCGATTGGCTGATAGAATCCTATCAGCCAATCGGAATTCGAGGGACGCCATCTTGGATGACGTCCCTTAAAGGAACAGTCATTCGTCGTTCAGTCGTCGGTCCGGATGGATGTTCCGCGCTGGAGGTCTTCAGGATCCTGCCGCTTCGCTCCGGATGGAAGACCATAGAAGATGCCGCCTGGATGATGACTTCAATCGGATGGAAGATCCTCTTCTGCCCCGCTTGGATGAAGACTTTGACCGGATCATGGACCTCTTCAGCCCCCCGCTTGGGCTTGGATCAGGACATCGGAGGAGCTCTTCAGGACGGATCGGTGAACCTGGATGGTGAAGACAAGGTAGGAAGATCTTCAGGGGCTTAGTGTTAGGTTTATTTAAGGGGGGTTTGGGTTAGATTAGGGGTATGTGGGTGGTGGGTTGTAATGTTGGGGGGGGATATTGTATTTATTCTTTTACAGGCAAAAGAGCTGAAATTCTTGGGGCATGCCCCGCAAAGGGCCCTGTTCAGGGCTGGTAAGGTAAAAGAGCTTGTAACTTTTTTAATTTAGAATAGGGTAGGGAATTTTTTATTTTGGGGGTCTTTGTTATTTTATTAGGGGGCTTAGAGTAGGTGTAATTAGTTTAAAATTGTTGTAATATTTTTCTTATGTTTGTAAATATTTTTTTATTTTTTGTAACTTAGTTCTTTTTTATTTTTTGTACTTTAGCTAGTTTATTTAATTGTATTTATTTGTAGGAATTGTGTTTAATTAATTTATTGATAGTGTAGTGTTAGGTTAATTGTAGGTAATTGTAGGTAGTTTATTTAATTATTTTATTGATAGGGTAGTGTTAGGTTTAATTATATCTTAGGTTAGGATTTATTTTACAGGTAAATTTGTTATTATTTTAACTAGGTAACTATTAAATAGTTCTTAACTATTTAATAGCTATTGTACCTGGTTAAAATAATTACAAAGTTGCCTGTAAAATAAATATTAATCCTAAAATAGCTATAATATAATTATAATTTATATTGTAGCTATATTAGGATTTATTTTACAGGTAAGTATTTAGCTTTAAATAGGAATAATTTATTTAATAAGAGTTAATTTATTTCGTTAGATGTAAATTATATTTAAGTTAGGGGGGTGTTAGTGTTAGGGTTAGACTTAGCTTTAGGGGTTAATACATTTATTAGAATAGCGGTGAGCTCCGGTCATCAGATTAGGGGTTAATAATTGAAGTTAGGTGTCGGCGATGTTAGGGAGGGCAGATTAGGGGTTAATACTATTTATGATAGGGTTAGTGAGGCGGATTAGGGGTTAATAACTTTATTATAGTAGCGCTCAGGTCCGCTCGGCAGATTAGGGGTTAATAAGTGTAGGCAGGTGTTGGCGACGTTGTGGGGGGCAGATTAGGGGTTAATAAATATAATATAGGGGTCGGCGGTGTTAGGGGCAGCAGATTAGGGGTACATAGGGATAACGTAGGTTGCGGCGGTTTACGGAGCGGCAGATTAGGGGTTAAAAAAAAATGCAGGGGTCAGCGATAGCGGGGGCGGCAGATTAGGGGTTAATAAGTGTAAGGTTAGGGGTGTTTAGACTCGGGGTACATGTTAGAGTGTTAGGTGCAGACGTAGGAAGGGTTACCGCATAGGAAACAATGGGGCTGCGTTAGGAGCTGAACGCTGCTTTTTTGCAGGTGTTAGGTTTTTTTTCAGCTCAAACAGTCCCATTGTTTCCTATGGGAGAATCGTGCACGAGCACGTTTTTGAGGCTCGCCGCGTCCGTAAGCAACTCTGGTATCGAGAGTTGCATTTGCGGTAAAAATGCTCTACGCTCCTTTTTTGGAGCCTAACGCAGCATTTGTTTGAACTCTCGATACCAGAGTTAAATTTATGGTGCGGCCAGAAAAAAGCCCGCGGAGCGTTAACAGCCCTTTTACCGCCAAACTCCAAATCTAGGCCTAAGGCAATATCATGAACAATATTTAAAACTTCATGTAGGTTCTAGGATGATTGGACAATAGGCAGAAACTTTATTTATCTAAATATCTCGGCATAATATTGAGAGTATTGTGAATAGACATTGAAAATTTTTAATGTTTTTGTTTGTCTTAGATAGCTCAAAAAGTTGAAAATCCAGAATCCAATGTACAAACCAATTTGAGTAGTTGACAATTCTACAGGATTATATTTGTTGTAGTCCTAAATTGAATGTGATTTCTTTCTGACTGTACACTGAAAAATGTATATGTATGACTTTTTGTTTGTTGGATTCTTAATAAAAAGATTTAAAAAAAAAAAAAAAAGACAGGCTGTGCTCTAGGGATGGAAGAACCGGTTACTGGGGGCATGAGGCTGCTTCCTCTTGGCTGTGCTCACAGTGTGCTGTGTCGGTCCCTATTCCCCTGGGGCAGCCTTCATACCCTCGCAATACACACTGCATGTGGCAACATTATTTTCCCAGCCGGAGATTTCATTCTCTATTACTGTGATCCGGCTCTACAGTGTGGAAGTAGCGCTACAAAATTCTCAGTAATAGAGAATGAAATCTCCAGCTAGAAAAATAATGTGGCCGCATGCAGTGTGTAATGCACATTTTAAGTTACCTCCTCTGATCAGTCTGATGATCTGATCCCTTCAGCCGAGCTGCTTTTCAGAGGCAAAGCGCCCAAGCGGATTATACTCCAACTCCTTCCATCCCCTTCTCCTTTCTTTACAGAAGCCCAGGCGAGCAGATACAGCCACCACCACATGGGAACTTTAAATATTAATTAGGCTGTGTAACAGGCAGGCAGCGGCTCCCTCTATCATGCCCCGCTCCAGTCCTCACACTGATCAGAAAAGCTGGTCAAGTGACAGCTTGTAAGCCGCCCGGGCAAAATTTTTTTTTTTTTTAAAGCATGGCCAGATACTGCAGTGGACAAGTGTTGTCCCCCGAAATCTGGCGCCCTAGGCACCGGCCTTGTTGGCCTATTCATTAACACGCCCCTGAAAAGCACTAATGTTAATTACAGACTCAAACACTTTACTAACAGTAACAAAAGAGGGGATAAGGACACATGGTGATTATTATTTCAGTTGATTTGAAATGTGGCAAACAATGCAGCAGTGCATTGGGCAAAGGCAGTGGGATAACTGGTTGTATTGAAAATGTTTTCTTGCTGTAGAAAAAGTGAACTGTTCTATAGATCATTAGGAAAGTCTCATCTTAAATAATGAGTACAGTTCTGGGGACCATATCTACAGAACGATTGTAGAATCTGTTCAAAGGAACACTTCTAATTTTATATGGTTTAAACAATAAAACTACAATGAAATATTTAATGACCTTTACAATGAAATATTTAATGACCAGCTTATAGGAAAAAAGGTAGATAGGTGATATGATTCAAACCTCCAAGTATAGTAAAGGGACACTGAGCCCACATTTTTTCTTTTGTGATTCAGATAGAGCATGCAATTGTAAGCAACTTTCTAATTTACTCCTATTATAATTGTTTTCATTCTCTTGCTATCTTTATATGAAAAAGAAGGCACCTAAGCTATTTTTGGTTCAGTACACTGGATTGCAGTTGTTTATTGGTGGGTGAATATATCCACCAATCAGCAAGAACAACCCGGGTTGTTCACCAACAATGGGCCGGCATCTAAACTTACATTCTTGCATTTCAAATAAAGATACCAAGAGAATGAAGAAAATTGCATGCTCTATCTGAATCACAAAAGATAAAATGTGGGTTTCGTGTCCCTGTGAGTGCTAAGCACTTCCCCACCTTGGTGCTAAGCTATTTTAAGGGTTTTTTTTATTTTTAATTTTTGAAATATATATTTTTTTTAACCCCCCCCCGATACCCAAAACTTACACTGTTGGGAAGGTTAGGGTATCGGGTCTTGGGGGGTCTGTAGCTGCTTAGATGCCTGAGATACAGGCTTCTAAGCAGCATGCCCCATTTTCCTATACTTAACATTGTCATTTTGTTAATAAAGTTGCGCGGTGACGTCATCATGTCATTGCGCGTGACGTCACCACGCAAAACTTGAAGCCCCGGCGATGTTTGTCACTATAAGATTGCCGGGGTAGGAGCGGGTGGGAGCCCCCAGATCTCCCTCAAGGTGGGAGAGTGCTAGCGACGGCTCTGAGCCGTCGTTAGCAACAGAGTGGGAAACTCTGCGACGGCTAAGAGCCGTCATTAACACTCAAAGGGTTAAGGGATTTAGGGCCAGATTTTGAGTGGAGTTCTAACAGTTACATGCAAGAGAAAAGGGGTTTATTGCAGATGTTTGTGTGCATTGGGTTTTTTCCGCTTGTATTACAAGTTGAATGTAAACACAATCGCTAGAACTCAATTCAAGTTAACATTCGTTAAGTTAGTGTGTCCTCAGAGCTCTGGTTAACTTTTTTGCGAAAGAAAAAAGTGTCACAAACACATGAATATATTACAAAGTACAGTTACACTCATAATAAAACCATTTAATAAACGTTATTAAAATAAAAATATTGGACAAAAAATGTATAAGGGCTCAAAGAAATGACATCTCAGGTGTTAGAAAAAAACATAATTTATGCTTACCTGATAAATTCCTTTCTTCTGTAGTGTGATCAGTCCACGGGTCATCATTACTTCTGGGATATTACTCCTCCCCAACAGGAAGTGCAAGAGGATTCACCCAGCAGAGCTGCATATAGCTCCTCCCCTCTACGTCACTCCCAGTCATTCGACCAAGGACCAACGAGAAAGGAAAAGCCAAGGGTGAAGTGGTGACTGGAGTATAAATTAAAAAATATTTACCTGCCTTAAAAACAGGGCGGGCCGTGGACTGATCACACTACAGAAGAAAGGAATTTATCAGGTAAGCATAAATTATGTTTTCTTCTGTTAAGTGTGATCAGTCCACGGGTCATCATTACTTCTGGGATACCAATACCAAAGCAAAAGTACACGGATGACGGGAGGGATAGGCAGGCTCTTTATACAGAAGGAACCACTGCCTGAAGAACCTTTCTCCCAAAAATAGCCTCCGATGAAGCAAAAGTGTCAAATTTGTAAAATTTGGAAAAAGTATGAAGCGAAGACCAAGTTGCAGCCTTGCAAATCTGCTCAACAGAGGCCTCATTCTTGAAGGCCCAAGTGGAAGCCACAGCTCTAGTGGAATGAGCTGTAATTCTTTCAGGAGGCTGCTGTCCAGCAGTCTCATAAGCTAAACGAATTATGCTACGAAGCCAAAAAGAAAGAGAGGTAGCAGAAGCTTTTTGACCTCTCCTCTGCCCAGAGTAAACGACAAACAGAGAAGACGTTTGTCGAAATTCCTTAGTTGCCTGTAAGTAAAATTTTAGAGCACGGACTACATCCAGGTTGTGCAGTAGACGTTCCTTCTTCGAAGAAGGATTTGGGCACAAGGAAGGAACAACAATCTCTTGATTGATATTCCTGTTAGTAACTACCTTAGGTAAAAACCCAGGTTTAGTACGCAGAACTACCTTATCCGAATGAAAAATCAAATAAGGAGAATCACAATGTAAGGCTGATAATTCAGAGACTCTTCGAGCCGAGGAAATAGCCATTAAAAATAGAACTTTCCAAGATAACAACTTTATATCAATGGAATGAAGGGGTTCAAACGGAACGCCCTGTAAAACATTAAGAACAAGGTTTAAACTCCATGGTGGAGCAACAGTTTTAAACACAGGCTTAATCCTGGCCAAAGCCTGACAAAAAGCCTGGACGTCAGGAACTTCTGACAGACGTTTGTGTAACAGAATGGACAGAGCTGAGATCTGTCCCTTTAATGAACTAGCAGATAAACCCTTTTCTAAACCTTCTTGTAGAAAAGACAATATCCTAGGAATCCTAACCTTACTCCAAGAGTAACCTTTGGATTCACACCAATATAGGTATTTACGCCATATCTTATGGTAAATCCTTCTGGTAACAGGCTTCCTAGCCTGTATTAAGGTATCAATAACTGACTCAGAAAACCCACGTCTTGATAAAATCAAGCGTTCAATTTCCAAGCAGTCAGCTTCAGAGAAGTTAGATTTTGATGTTTGAAGGGACCCTGTATCAGAAGGTCCTGTTTCAGAGGTAGAGACCAAGGTGGACAGGATGACATGTCCACCAGGTCTGCATACCAAGTCCTGCGTGGCCACGCAGGAGCTATTAGAATCACTGATGCTCTCTCTTGTTTGATTCTGGCAATCAATCGAGGAAGCATCTGGAAGGGTGGAAACACGTAAGCCATCCTGAAGTCCCAAGGTGCTGTCAGGGCATCTATCAGGACTGCTCCTGGATCCCTGGATCTGGACCCGTAATGAGGAAGCTTGGCGTTCTGTCGAGACGCCATGAGATCTATCTCTGGTTTGCCCCAACGTCGAAGTATTTGGGCAAAGACCTCCGGATGGAGTTCCCACTCCCCCGGATGAAAAGTCTGACGACTTAAGAAATCCGCCTCCCAGTTCTCCACTCCCGGGATGTGGATTGCTGACAGGTGGCAAGAGTGAGACTCTGCCCAGCGAATTATCTTTGATACTTCCATCATAGCTAGGGAGCTTCTTGTCCCTCCCTGATGGTTGATGTAAGCTACAGTCGTGATGTTGTCCGACTGAAACCTGATGAACCCCCGAGTTGTCAACTGGGGCCAAGCCAGGAGGGCATTGAGAACTGCTCTCAATTCCAGAATGTTTATTGGCAGGAGACTCTCCTCCTGACTCCATTGTCCCTGAGCCTTCAGAGAATTCCAGACGGCACCCCAACCTAGAAGGCTGGCGTCTGTTGTTACAATTGTCCAGTCTGGTCTGCTGAATGGCATCCCCCTGGACAGATGTGGCCGAGAAAGCCACCATAGAAGAGAATTTCTGGTCTCTTGATCCAGATTCAGAGAAGGGGATAAGTCTGAGTAATCCCCATTCCACTGACTTAGCATGCACAGTTGCAGTGGTCTGAGGTGTAAGCGTGCAAAGGGTACTATGTCCATTGCCGCTACCATTAAGCCGATTACCTCCATGCATTGAGCCACTGACGGGTGTTGAATGGAATGAAGGGTGCGGCAAGCACTTTGAAGTCTTGTTAGCCTGTCCTCTGTCAGGTAAATCTTCATTTCTACAGAATCTATAAGAGTCCCCAGGAAGGGAACTCTTGTGAGTGGAACGAGTGAACTTTTCTTTTCGTTCACCTTCCATCCATGTGACCTTAGAAATGCCAGTACTAACTCTGTATGAGACTTGGCAGTTTGAAAGCTTGAAGCTTGAATCAGAATGTCGTCTAGGTATGGAGCTACCGAGATTCCCCGCGGTCTTAGTACCGCCAGAAGAGCACCCAGAACCTTTGTGAAGATTCTTGGAGCTGTAGCCAATCCGAATGGAAGAGCCACAAACTGGTAATGCCTGTCTAGGAAGGCAAACCTTAGGTACCGGTAATGATCTTTGTGAATCGGTATGTGAAGGTATGCATCTTTTAAATCTACAGTGGTCATGTACTGACCCTCTTGGATCATAGGTAAAATTGTCCGAATAGTCTCCATCTTGAACGATGGAACTCTTAGGAATTTGTTTAGGATCTTTAAGTCCAGGATTGGTCTGAAAGTTCCCTCTTTTTTGGGAACCACAAGCAGATTTGAGTAAAACCCCTGTCCCTGTTCCGATCGTGGAACAGGATGGATTACTCCCATTAACAAGAGCTCTTGTACGCAGCGTAGAAACGCCTCTTTCTTTGTCTGGATTGTTGACAACCTTGACAGATGAAATCTCTCTCTTGGAGGAGAGTATTTGAAGTCCAGAAGGTATCCCTGAGATATTATCTCTAGCGCCCAGGGATCCTGGACATCTCTTGCCCAAGCCTGGGCGAAGAGAGAAAGTCTGCCCCCCACTAGATCCGATCCCGGATCGGGGGCCCTCAATTCATGCTGTTTTAGGGGCAGCAGCAGGTTTCCTGGTCTGCTTGCCCTTGTTCCAGGACTGGTTAGGTTTCCAGCCTTGTCTGTAGCGAGCAACAGCTCCTTCCTGTCTTGGTGCAGAGGAAGTTGATGCTGCTCCAGCCTTGAAATTACGAAAGGAACGAAAATTAGACTGTCTAGCCTTAGCTTTGGCTTTGTCCTGAGGCAGGGCATGGCCTTTACCTCCTGTAATGTCAGCGATAATCTCTTTCAACCCGGGCCCGAATAAGGTCTGCCCTTTGAAAGGTATATTAAGCAATTTAGACTTAGAAGTAACATCAGCTGACCAGGATTTTAGCCACAGCGCCCTGCGTGCCTGAATGGCGAATCCTGAATTCTTCGCCGTAAGTTTAGTAAGATGTACTACGGCCTCCGAAATGAATGAATTAGCTAGTTTAAGGACTCTAAGCCTGTCCGTAATGTCGTCCAGAGTAGCTGAACTAATGTTCTCTTCCAGAGACTCAATCCAGAATGCCGCTGCAGCCGTGATCGGCGCAATGCATGCAAGGGGTTGCAATATAAAACCTTGTTGAACAAACATTTTCTTAAGGTAACCCTCTAATTTTTTATCCATTGGATCTGAAAAAGCACAGCTATCCTCCACCGGGATAGTGGTACGCTTAGCTAAAGTAGAAACTGCTCCCTCCACCTTAGGGACCGTTTGCCATAAGTCCCGTGTGGTGGCGTCTATTGGAAACATTTTTCTAAATATCGGAGGGGGTGAGAACGGCACACCGGGTCTATCCCACTCCTTAGTAACAATTTCAGTAAGTCTCTTAGGTATAGGAAAAACCTCAGTACTCGCCGGTACCGCAAAATATTTATCCAACCTACACATTTTCTCTGGTATTGCAACTGTGTTACAATCATTCAGAGCCGCTAACACCTCCCCTAGTAATACACGGAGGTTTTCCAGTTTAAATTTAAAATTTGAAATATCTGAATCCAGTCTGTTTGGATCAGAACCGTCACCCACAGAATGAAGTTCTCCGTCCTCATGTTCTGCCACCTGTGACGCAGTGTCTGACATGGCCCTAATATTATCAGCGCACTCTGTTCTCACCCCAGAGTGATCAAGCTTACCTCTTAGTTCTGGTAATTTAGCCAAAACTTCAGTCATAACAGTAGCCATATCCTGTAATGTGATTTGTAATGGCCGCCCAGATGTACTCGGCGCTACAATATCACGCACCTCCCGATCGGGAGATGCAGGTACTGATACGTGAGGCGAGTTAGTCGGCATAACTCTCCCCTCGTTGTTTGGTGAAATTTGTTCAATTTGTACAGATTGACTTTTATTAAAAGTAGCATCAATACAGTTAGTACATAAATTTCTATTGGGCTCCACTTTGGCATTGCAACAAATGACACAGGTATCATCCTCTGAATCAGACATGTTTAACACACTAGCAAATAAACTTGCAACTTGGAATACAATTCAATTAGAATAATATTAAAAACGTACTGTGCCTTTAAGAAGCACAGAAGATCTATGACAGTTGAAAATTAATAAATTGAAAACAGTTATAGTGTAAACAACACAACTTTAGCAAAGGTTTAATCCCATTAGCAAAGATAACAAATTCTGAAAGCAGGAAACAAATTACAGAATAAACGTTTTGTATCTCAGTCAACTATAATTCTCACAGCTCTGCTGAGAGAAATTACCTCCCTCAAAATAAGTTTTGAAGACCCCTGAGCTCTGTAGAGATGAACCGGATCATGCAGGAAATACAATGAGCTGCTGACTGAAATATTTGATGCGTAGCAAAAGCGCCAAAAAACGGCCCCTCCCCCTCACACACAGCAGTGAGAGAGAACAGAAACTGTCAGAAAAAAGATTAAGCAACTGCCAAGTGGAAAAATAGTGCCCAAACATTTATTCACTCAGTACCTCAGCAAATGAAAACGATTTTACATTCCAGCAAAAACGTTAAACATAATTTCTAGTTATTAAACAGCTTTATGTAATTCTTACAGTGTAATTCTAGTGAAGTACCATTCCCCAGAATACTGAAGTGTAAAGTATACATACATGACATTATATCGGTATGGCAGGATTTTCTCATCAATTCCATTGTCAGAAAATAAAAGCTGCTACATACCTCTATGCAGATTCATCTGCCCGCTGTCCCCTGATCTGAAGTTTACCTCTCCTCAGATGGCCGAGAAACAGCAATATGATCTTAACTACTCCGGCTAAAATCATAGCAAAAACTCTGGTAGATTCTTCTTCAAACTCTGCCAGAGAGGTAATAACACACTCCGGTGCTATTTTAAAATAACAAACTTTTGATTGAAGATATAAAACTAAGTATAATCACCATAGTCCTCTCACACATCCTATCTAGTCGTTGGGTGCAAGAGAATGACTGGGAGTGATGTAGAGGGGAGGAGCTATATGCAGCTCTGCTGGGTGAATCCTCTTGCACTTCCTGTTGGGGAGGAGTAATATCCCAGAAGTAATGATGACCCGTGGACTGATCACACTTAACAGAAGAAAAGGGCTTTAACATAGAGATACATACATACTGTATAAATGTCTAAATATGTATATGTATGTATATATGTACATATGTATTTATGTATTTATATGTGTATATACCGTATGTATTTACAGACATAGGGGTCTATTTATATATGTGCGGACAGACATGATCCGCTATAGCGAACCATGTCTGCCGCACATCGATAAATGCCGACAGTATACGCTGTCAGCATTTATCATCGCACCAGCAGTTCTTGTGAACTGCTGGTGCAATACCGCCCCCTGCAGATTCGCGGCCAATTGGCCGCTAGCAGGAGGTGTCAATCAGCCCGATCGTACATGACCGCTGCTTCTTAATCTTAAGACCGCTGCTTCTTAACTCCTGTTTCTGCTGAGCCTGAAGGCTCGCGCGGAAAGAAGGGGAACAGGAGCCATTCGACCCTTGTTAAATAGACCCCATAGATACACATATAAACACATAAATAACCTTCAGAATATGCAATCATGTTTGTGCTCAAGTAGGGTGTTATGGCATTTCCTCCCATTGACTTTTATGGGGGAATATATTATCAAGTGCGCAATATTTGAAGTTCGGATTTTTACGCTCGTCGGGTAAGTACGGAGGTGAAAATAGTTTACTTTCAACTTGTAATACGAGAACAACCCAACGCATGCAAAAAAGTTCTAGCAGAGTTGAATATGAAAGCATATTTCACAAAAAGAACACCAGAAGAAGGGAAGTTGAAGGGAAGTAGGTTCAAGAACATTTTGTGGACTCAGTATACAGAAAGGGTGGCTGATTTATAGCATAGACTTCCAATAGACGTGGTAATAAAATATAGCGCTGCGGAATCTGTTGGCGCTCTACAAATACCTGATAATAATAATAATAATAATACTGGAAGTGAATGCAATGATTTCTGGGATAAGCATACAACTTTCCAAAGAATTTTGAATCAAATTTCATTTCAGAAAGTAACGTGGCCTGGTTGAATTGTGCATTTTGTTTCTTCTCTTGGTCTATTGACTCCTTGACATCCACTCTGAGAAAAAAAATGTTGTAGCCATAAGAGAACGTGGGACACAGTACTTACAGTTATACCCAGAGTTCCATGCAGCATGTTGACAGATGACTTCATAGTTTTTTTTTTTTTTTCAATCTCCCCTCTGGAAGTCATGTTTCGGAGACAAAAGAGGAGAGTTAAAAACTGAGTGAAACAGCACAACATTTTTTGTAATTCATAAACGGATATTTTGTTTCCCTATCACTGAGTATCACTAAGCGTGTAGTTGTTTTTAAAGGGATACTAAACCCAATTTTTTTTCTTTCATCACTGAGACGGAACATGCAATTTTAAAAGATTTCCAATTTACTTTAATTATCAATTTATCTTTGTTTGCTTAGTATCTTTTGTTGAAAGGCAAGGATATAAGCTTAGGAGCTGGCCCATTTCTGGAGCACTATATGGCAGCACCTTTGCAAGAATGTTATCCATTAGCAAGAGCACTAGATGGCAGCACTATTTCCTGTCATGTAGTACTAATGTTATCCATTAGCAAGAGCACTAGATGGCAGCACTATTTCCTGTCATGTAGTACTAATGTTATACATTAGCAAGAGCACTAGATGGCAGCACTATTTCCTGTCATGTAGTACTAATGTTATAAATTAGCAAGAGCACTAGATGGCAGCACCATTTCCTGTCATGTAGTACTAATATTATACATTAGCAGGAGCACTAGATGGCAGCACTATTTCCTGTCATGTAGTACTAATGTTATACATTAGCAAGAGCACTATATGGCAGCACTATTTCCTGTCATGTAGTACTAATGTTATACATTAGCAAGAGCACTAGATGGCAGCACTATTTCCTGTCATGTAGTACTAATGTTATACATTAGCAAGAGCACTAGATGGCAGCACTATTTCCTGTCATGTAGTACTAATGTTATACATTAGCAAGAGCACTAGATGGCAGCACTATTTCCTGTCATGTAGTACTAATGCTATACATTAGCAAGAGCACTAGATGGCAGCACTATTTCCTGTCATGTAGTACTAATGCTATACATTAGCAAGAGCACTAGATGGCAGCACTATTTCCTTTCATGTAGTACTAATGTTATACATTAGCAAGAGCACTAGATGGCAGCACTATTTCCTGTCATGTGGTACTAATGTTATACATTAGCAAGAGCACTAGATGGCAGCACTATTTCCTGTCATGTAGTACTAATGTTATCCATTAGCAAGAGCACTAGATGGCAGCACTATTTCCTGTCATGTAGTACTAATGTTAGACATTAGCAAGAGCACTAGATGGCAGCACTATTTCCTGTCATGTAGTACTAATGTTATACATTAGCAAGAGCACTAGATGGCAGCACCATTTCCTGTCATGTAGTACTAATGTTATACATTAGCAAGAGCACTAGAGGGCAGCACCATTTCCTGTCATGTAATATTAATGTTATACATTAGAAGGAGCACTATATGGCAGCACTATTTCCTGTCATGTAGTACTAATGTTATACATTAGCAAGAGCACTAGATGGCAACACTATTTCCTGTCATGTAGTACTAATGTTATACATTAGCAAGAGCACTAGATGGCAGCACTATTTCCTGTCATGTAGTAGTAATGTTATACATTAGCAACAACACTAGATGGCAGCACTATTTCCTGTCATATAGTACTAATGTTATACATTAGCAAGAGCACTAGATGGAAGCACTGTTTCCTGTCATGTAGTACTAATGTTATACATTAGCAAGAGCACTAGATGGCAGCACTGTTTCCTGTCATGTAGTACTAATGTTATACATTAGCAAGAGCACTAGATGGCAGCACTATTTCCTGTCATATAGTACTAATGTTATACATTAGCAAGAGCACTAGATGGCAGCACTGTTTCCTGTCATGTAGTACTAATGTTATACATTAGCAAGAGCACTAGATGGCAGCACTATTTCCTGTCATGTAAAACTAATGTTATACATTAGCAAGAGCACTAGATGGCAGCACTATTTCCTGCCATGTAGTACTAATGTTATACATTAACAAGAGCACTAGATGGCAGCACTATGTCATGTAGTACTAATGTTATACATTAGCAAGAGCACTAGAGGGCAGCATTATTTCCTGTCATGTAGTACTAATGTTATCCCTTAGCAAGAGCACTAGAGGGCAGCACTATTTCCTGTCATGTAGTACTAATGTTATACATTAGCAAGAGCACTAGATGGCAGCACTATTTCCTGTCATGTAGTACTAATGTTATCCATTAGCAAGAGCACTAGATGGCAGCACTATTTCCTGTCATGTTGTACTAATGTTATACATTAGCAAGAGCACTAGATGGCAGCACTATTTCCTGTAATGTAGTACTAATATTATACATTAGCAAGAGCACTAGATGGCAGCACTATTTCCTGTCATGTATTACTAATGTTATACATTTGCAAGAGCACTAGATGGCAGCATTATTTCCTGTCATGTAGTACTAATGTTATACATTAGCAAGAGCACTAGATGGCAGCACTATTTCTTGTCATGTAGTACTAATGTTATACATTAGCAAAAGCACTAGATAGCAGCACTATTTCCTGTCATGTAGTACTAATGTTATTCATTAGCAAGAGCACTAGATGGCAGCACTATTTCCTGTCATGTAGTACTAATGTTATACATTAGCAAGAGCACTAGATGGCAGCACTATTTCCTGTCATGTAGTACTAATGTTATCCATTAGCAAGAGCACTAGATGGCAGCACTGTTTCCTGGCATGTAGTACTAATGTTATACATTAGCAAGAGCACTAGATGGCAGCACTATTTCCTGTCATGCAGTACTAATGTTATCCATTAGCAAGAGCACTAGATGGCAGCACTATTTCCTGTCATGTAGTACTAATGTTATACATTAGCAAGAGCACTAGAGGGCAGCACTATTTCCTGTCATGTAGTACTAATGTTATACATTAGCAAGAGAACTAGATGGCAGCACTATTTCCTGTCATGTAGTACTCATGTTATACATTAGCAAGAGCACTAGATGGCAGCACTATTTTCTGTCATGTAGTACTAATGTTATCCATTAGTAAGAGCACTAGATGGCAGCACTATTTCCTGTCATGTAGTACTAATGTTATCCATTAGCAAGAGCACTAGATGGCAGCACTATTTCCTGTCATATAACACTAATCTTATACATTAGCAAGAGCACTAGATGGCAGCACTATTTCATGTCATGTAGTACTAATGTTATCCATCAGCAAGAGCACTAGATGGCAGCACTATTTCCTGTCATATAGTGCTGCAGATGTTCATGGAAACAAAGCAAATTTGATAATATTGAAAACTTTTTTTAAAATGGTTTGCTATGTCTGAATCACAAAATATTTTTTGGGGGGTTTCATATCCCTTTAAGAATATAATTTTTATTTATAACTATGAAAGTTTTTCGATCAAACATATATTGATTATAGACAATGTTTAAAACAGGTGATTAATAGATTATAGGGACAGTATACTCCTTGATTTTTTTATATAAAATGTTTGGTTCTGTGTAATGAAACAACTTTGCAATTTGTTTCCATGATTTATTTTGACCCCCTTTCATGTAATTTAGCTCTGAACATTTTTAAATATCTAATGCTCAGAACTTGAAATAAACCCTGCTGACTTATAAAGGCTAAATCTGCTACATATATGTCCTTAATTGGCTTTTACTGACTAAAGTCCAGATTGGCTCCACCAAATAAGGAAAATGGTGGTGGAGTTTGACTATTGAAAAATAACTGCAGTAAAAAGGATGTTAATATGTTTTAAAACTGTTATGGCTGATATGTTGTTCTATATCAACACAACAGTAATGTCTAGTATTTACAAGGTGTTTACTGTCCCTTTAAGCAAACTCATAGGGCCCCATTTATTAAGCAGCTGATGCTGCATCAGAGGCCCATAGTTTCAGGTTCGACTGAAACGGAAGTTAAGAAGCAGCGGTCATAAGACAGTTGCTCCTTAACCTGTCAACCACCTTTTAGGTGGAGGATTGAAATCATCCCGATCAGATCCGATCGTGATGATTGACGGCCATTGCTAGTGGCCGATTGGCCGGCAGTAATCAGGGGGCGGCATGCTTGTGCAATGATAAATGCGGAGAGTATATGCTGTCGGCATGTAGCGATGTCGATGCTATAGTGAATCATGTCCGCTTGACAAATGACAAATCAACCCCATAGTCTTCCAAAAATTAGCAGGCATAGTTACATTTAAATACATTAAGTACAAATAATTAAAGAGACATGAAACCAAAACATTTTCTTGCATGATTCATATAATTTAAAACAACTTTTCAATTAACCTCTACAATGATCAGCCACAACATTAAAACCACCTGCCTAATATCGTGTAGGTCCCCCTCGTGCTGCCAAAACAGCTCTGATGCATCGAGGCATGGACTCCACAAGCCCTCTGAACGTGTCCTGTGGTATCTGGCACCAAGACATCAGGAGCAGATCCTTTAAGTCCTGCAAGTTTGCGAGGTGGGGCCTCCATAGATCGGATTTGTTGTTCCAGCACATCCCACAGATGCTCAGTCAGATTGAGATCTGGGGAATTTGGAGGCCAGGGAAACACCTCAAACTCTTTATCATGTTCCTTAAACCATTCCTGAACACTTTTTGCAGTGTAGCAGGGTGCATTATCCTACTGAAAGAAGCCACTGCCATCAAGGAACACCATTGACATGAAGGGGTGTGCATGGTCTGCAACAGTATCTAGCTAAGTAGGTGGTACGTGTCAAAGTAACATCCCCATGAATGGCAGGACCTAAGGTTTCCCAGCAGAACACTGCCTCTGTTGGCCTGCCTTCTTCCCATAGTGCATCCTGCTGCTATCTCATCCCCAGGTAAACAACACACACCTGGCCATACACCTGAGCTAAAAGAAAACATGATTCATCAGACCAGGCAACCTTCTTCCATTGCTACATGGTCCAGTTCTGATGCTCATGTCCCCATTAAAGGCAGTGTACAGGGGTCATCATGGGCACTCTGACTGGTCTGTGGCTACACAGCCCCATATGCAGTAAACTGCAATGCACTGTGTGTTCTGACACCTTTCTATAATGGCCAGCAGACGGGCTAGCCTTCGCTCCCTACCTGCATCAATGAGCCTTGGGCGCCCATCACCCTGATGCCAATTCACCAGCTATCCTTCCTTGCAGTCTTTTGATGGTACTAACCACTGCATACCGGGAACACCCCACAAGACTTGCCGTTTTGGAGATGCTCTGACCCAATCGTCTAGCCATCACTATTTGGCCCTTGTCAAAGTCACTCAGATCTTTTCGCTTGCTCATTTTTCCTACTTCAAACAAATGAAATTCAAGAACTGACTGTTCACTTGCTGCCTAATATATTCCAACCCTTGACAGGTGCCATTGTGACAATATAATCAATGTTATTCACTTCACATGTCAGTGGTTTTAATGTTGTGGCTGATCAGTGTATTTTCAAATCTTCTTGATGTCCATCATCTAACAAGCAGTAATGCTACTAGCGAGCAGAACACATTGGGTGAGCCAATAACAAGATGTAGATATTTGCAACCACCAAAGAGCAGCTAGCTTCCAAAAATGCATTGATGCCCCTGAGCCTACCTACTGTAGGTATGCTTTTCAACAAAGGATACCAAGACAAAAAAGCAAATAGTTCATAGAAGTTAATTGGAAAGTTGTTTAAAAATGCATGTTCTATCTGAATCATGAAAGTTTAATTTCAACTTTGCTGCCAATTTAAGAATGATGTCACAGATTGTGCTTGATATCTAATGACGATTTTTACAACATGTACTTTTGTCATATAGGAAGCAAGACAGCTTGTGACTGTGGAGCTCAGCTAAAGACCAAAAAGGAAATTCAGTACCATTTTGAGCAATACACATTGCTTCCCTAGATCAGTGTTTCTTCTCAAGTACCGCCAACAGGCCAGGTTTTCATTATAGCTGAACTAGAGCACAGGTGAAATAATCAGCTGATGGGTGAGAGCAGGTTAGTAACCATGGTTACTGGTCAGCTGATTATTTCACCTGTGTTTTGGTTCAGCTGCAGTGAAAACCTGGCCTGTTAGGGGAACTTCAGGATCGTGGTTAAGAAACATTGCCCTAGATGGCCCTGTATGATCTAACACAATCTATTTGTATGAGTATATTCTATATATTATATTAAGTATAACTTTTAGAGGTGCTTAGTTCCACATGTCTCCTTTATTAAGCTGACACAACCAGATTACAAGCGGCACGTAGTACAAGTTGAAAGTAAATTGTTTGCGTGAAAGTAAAACTCGATGCGCGCTAACTTCAGGACCGCAATAGTGTTAGCTTCTTCTCCCTATAGAATTCAATGGAGCGCACTTTTAAAAACAAACAAAAACTAACACCTATCGCTCGCTCGCTCTCTCGCTAACTGGACACCGAGTTAGCCCTACATCGCTAAACATTAAGGTAGTTATATTTTGTATATTTTACATTTCAATGTTCTTCACATAGAAGAGAATCTTATTTATTATATATATATATATATATATATATATATATATATATATATATATATATGATAACCCCAAATTTCCTTCACGATTCAGATAAACATACAATTTTAAACAACTCTCCAATTAACCAATTTTGATTAATTCTCTTGGTTCTTGGTTTGTTAAAGGAGAAACACTGCACTACTGGGAGCTAGCTCATCCGTAAGCCAAACGATAAGTGGTATATATGAGCAACCACCAATCAGCAGCTAGATCCTGGCTCTGTAGCCTACCTAGCTATGCTTCTTAAAAAAAGATGCCAAGAAAACAAAGCAAATTAGATTATAGTAGTAAATCGGAAACTTGTGTAAAATGGTATGTTCTGAATCACGGCAGACAATGTTTGTGTTACATGTCGCTTTAATCAAGTTATATTGATATTTAATTCAAGTCCCCATATCATTTGTAATTAATGAAAAAAGTACTTTCACGCGCCTGAGTCTACCAACCTGCTTTTCAACAAAGGATACCAAGAGAATAAAGTACATTTAATAGAAATATTTAGAGAGTTTTTTGTTATTAAACTCTATGCTCTGTCTGAATCATGAAAGAAAAATATTTGAGTTTCCTGTCCCTTTAAATCTAAAAAATGCCTGTGGGATTTAGAACCCTACAAAATGCTATGCAATAAACAGATTATTTATATATTCCCTGAAATGGCAACAAGACAGATTAGCTCCTACATCAATTACAATATTTTCTTCTGTGAGATAACCACACAAATCATGCCTCTTTTTTTTCTCATTTTTGCTTTTTTCAGAAGACCAAGGGGTCGATTTATGAAGCAGCGGATGCTGCTTCCGACCCACTCCGCTTCAGGTTCACCTAAAGCGGAAGTTAAGAAGTAGTGTTCGTAAAACCGCTGCTCTTTAACTTGTTCGCCACCTCATCAGCTCGATCGAATACGATCGGGTTGATTGACACCCCCTGCTAGCGGCCGCGAATCTGCAGGGGGCGGCATTGCAAAAGCAGTTCACAAGAACTGCTGGTGCAATGATAAATGCCGAGAGCGTATGCTGTCGGCATTTATCGATGTGCAGCGGACATGATTCGCTATAGCGGATCATGTCTGTCCACAGCATGATAAATTTAAAGGGATATGAAACTCAAAATGTTTCTTTCATGATTCAGATAGAACGTTATTTTAAACAGCTTTCTAATTTACTCCTATTATCAACTTCTCTTTGTTCTCTTGGTATCGTATATTTAAAAGTAGGGACCTAAGCTCAGGAGCGTGCACGTGTATGGAGCACTATATGGCAGCAGTTTTGCAAGAATGTTATCCATTTGCAAGAGCACTAGAGGGCAGCACTATTTCCTGTCATGTAGTACTAATGTTATACATTAGCAAGAGCAATAGATGGCAGCACTATTTCCTGTCATGTAGTACTAATGTTATACATTAGCAAGAGCACTAGATAGCAGCACTATTTCCTGTCATGTAGTACTACTGTTATACATTAGCAAGAGCACTAGATGGCAGCACTATTTCCTGTCATGTAGTACTAATGTTAGACATTAGCAAGAGCACTAGAGGGCAGCACTATTTCCTGTCATGTAGTACTAATGTTATACATTAGCAAGAGCACTAGATAGCAGCACTATGTCATGTCATGTAGTACTAATGTTATACATTAGCAAGAGCACTAGATGGCAGCACTATTTCCTGTCATGTAGTACTAATGTTATACATTAGCAAGAGCACTAGATGGCAGCACTATTTCCTGTCATGTAGTACTAATGTTATACATTAGCAAGAGCACTAGATAGCAGCACTATTTCCTGTCATGTAGTACTACTGTTATACATTAGCAAGAGCACTAGATGGCAGCACTATTTCCTGTCATGTAGTACTAATGTTATACATTAGCAAGAGCACTAGAGGGCAGCACTATTTCCTGTCATGTAGTACTAATGTTATACATTAGCAAGAACACTAGATGGCAGCACTATTTCCTGTCATGTAGTACTATGTTATACATTAGCAAGAGCACTAGATGGCAGCACTATTTCCTGTCATGTAGTACTAATGTTATACATTAGCAAGAGCACTAGAGGGCAGCACTATTTCCTGTCATGTAGTACTAATGTTATACATTAGCAAGAACACTAGATGGCAGCACTATTTCCTGTCATGTAGTACTAATGTTATACATTAGCAAGAGCACTAGATGGCAGCACTATTTCCTGTCATGTAGTACTAATGTTATACATTAGCAAGAGCACTAGATGGCAGCACTATTTCCTGTCATGTAGTACTAATGTTATACATTAGCAAGAGCACTAGATGGCAGCACTATTTCCTGTCATGCAGTACTAATGTTATACATTAGCAAGAGCACTAGATGGCAGCACTATTTCCTGTCATGTAGTACTTATGTTATACATTAGCAAGAGCACTAGATGGCAGCACTATTTCCTGTCATGTAGTACTAATGTTATACATTAGCAGGAGCACTAGATGGCAGCACTATTTCCTGTTAGGTAGTGCGCCAGATGCCTACCTAAGTATCTCTTCAACATAGAATATTATGGGAATGAAGCAAATTTGATAATAGAAGCAAACTCAAAACTTTTTTTAAATGGTTTGCTTCTTCAGAATCACGAAAAAAAAATGTTTGGGTTTCATGTCCCTTTACGATATCTTTAATTTGCAGAAATTACTTAAAAGGACTAACCCAATGTGCGCAAAAAGCCGAACTTAGACTATTGGGAACACATTAATATATTCCCCCATAAACTTCAATGTAGCATAAAAAGTGTGTGTGGGGAAAACCCAATCGTGTTTAACCAAAGTGCGCTAACTCGACATGAAATATGAATATTTCACATTTCAATGTTCTTTACATAGAAGAATATGTGCTAATTATTCATAAATATATATAGGTAGTATAAACAGTCTTGTGACTGCTATTGAAAAGCATTGAGAAGCAGTGCATTGATTAAAATAGCCAGTAGGTGGAGCTGTCCGCTTGTGTTGCAGCAAAGATATGCAAGCCAAGCAAGCTAAAATTAATCAGTTTAACCAGACCTGAGCTATCGAGCAGCTTGCAAAGGAACAAGATCTTCCTGTCTATAAATCAGCCCAGATTGGAATGCATAGAAAGAACTGTTTGCAGAAAAATGCAAGTAAAGTCTGTGTTGTGTGATTATTTTATTAGGTTTATAATGCTGTTTAGCAAATGTTTTTGTTCATTTAACTTAGTTTAATTATATATTCTGTGTTGTGTGATTATTTTATTAGGTTTATAATGCTGTTTAGCATTTAAAGTCTTCATTTCAAAGCTTTAAAAATAATGTATTAGCTGTTACTTATGACAATTTTGAGAGGGGCCTGGAACTTAACTCCCTCACTTCCCATTGACTTACATTATAAACTGGGCTTCAAATTACAAAGGTTTCAATTTACAACCATTCCTTCTGGAACCTAACCCCAGCGTAAATTAAGGGCTACCTGTATTTCAGTTGATGTATTTTTGGCAAACTATATATCTATACCTATATTTAGTATATATAAATATATATATTTGAATAAAATAAAGAAAGTTCAGCAGTCAGCCAAGAGGGTATCAAAAAAGATGTAGTGCTTTATTCCAGGATAAAACAACAGGACAAGCTGTAAAATTTCAGAACAAAGTCTTACGGCTAGATTTAGAGTTTTGTCGGTAAGGACCCGCGTAGCTAACGCTGGCTTTTTTCTGGCTGCACCTTTAAAATAACTCTGGTATTGAGAGTCCACAGAATGGCTGCGTTAGGCTCCAAAAAAGGAGCGTAGAGCATATTTAACGCAACTTCAACTCTCGATACCAGAGTTGCTTACGGACGCGGCCAGCCTCAAAAACGTGCTCGTGCACGATTACCCCATAGGAAACAATGGGGCTGTTTGACACCTAACACCTGCAAAAAAGCCGCGTTCAGCTCCTAAAGCAGCCCCATTGTTTGCTATGGGGAAACACTTCCTACGTCTGCACCTAACACTCTAACATGTACCCCGAGTCTAAACACCCCTAACCTTACACTTATTAACCCCTAATCTGCCGCCCCCGCTATCGCTGACCCCTGCATATTATTATTAACCCTTAATCTGCCGCTCCGTAAACCGCCGCTACTTACATTATCCCTATGTATCGCTAATCTGCTGTCCCTAACACCGCCGACCCCTATATTATATTTATTAACCCCTAATCTGCCCCCCACAACGTCGCCTCCACCTGCCTACACTTATTAACCCCTAATCTGCCGACCGGACCGCACCGCTATTATAATAAAGTTATTAACCCCTAATCCGCCTCACTAACCATATAATAAATAGTATTAACCCCTAATCTGCCCTCCCTAACATCGCCGACACCTAACTTCAAACATTAACCCCTAATCTGCCGACTGGAGCTCACCACTATTCTAATAAATGTATTAACCCCTAAAGCTAAGTCTAACCCTAACACTAACACCCCCCCTAAATTAAATATAATTTTAATCTAACGAAATTAATTAACTCTTATTAATTAAATTATTCCTATTTAAAGCTAAATACTTACCTGTAAAATAAATCCTAATATAGCTACAATATAAATTATAATTATATTATAGCTATTTTAGGATTTATATTTATTTTACAGGTAACTTTGTATTTATTTTAACCAGGTACAATAGCTATTAAATAGTTAAGAACTATTTAATAGCTAAAATAATTACAAATTTACCTGTAAAATAAATCCTAACCTAAGTTACAATTAAACCTAACACTACACTATCAATAAATTAATTCAATAAAATACCTATAATTATCTACAATTAAACCTAACACTACACTATCAATAAATAAATTAAATACAATTCCTACAAATAAATACAATTAAATAAACTAACTAAAGTACAAAAAATAAAAAAGAACTAAGTTACAAAAATAAAAAATATTTACAAACATCAGAAAAATATTTCAACAATTTTAAACTAATTACACCTACTCTAAGCCCCCTAATAAAATAACAAAGACCCCCAAAATAAAAAAATGCCCTACCCTATTCTAAATTACTAAAGTTCAAAGCTCTTTTACCTTACCAGCCCTGAACAGGGCCCTTTGCGCGGCATGCCCCAAAGAATTCAGCTCTTCTGCCTGTAAAAAAAACACATACAATACCCCCCCCCCAACATTACAACCCACCACCCACATACCCCTAATCTAACCCAAACCCCCCTTAAATAAACCTAACACTAAGCCTCTGAAGATCTTCCTACCTTATCTTCACCATACCAGGTTCACCGATCGATCCAGAAGAGCTCCTCCGATGTCCTGATCCAAGCCCAAGCAGGGGGCTGAAGAGGTCTATGATCCGGCTGAAGTCATCATCCAAGCGGGAGCTGAAGAGGTCCATGATCCGGCGGAAGTCATCATCCAAGCGGGAGCTGAAGAGGTCCATGATCCGGCTGAAGTCTTCTATCAATGGCATCTTCAATCTTCTTTCTTTCGGATCCATCTTGCAGACCTCCGACGCGGAACATCCTCTTCAACCGACGACTAGACGACGAATGACGGTTCCTTTAAATGACGTCATCCAAGATGGCGTCCCTCGAATTCCGATTGGCTGATAGGATTCTATCAGCCAATTTGAATTAAGGTAGGAATATTCTGATTGGCTGATGGAATCAGCCAATCAGAATCAAGTCAGCCAATCAGATTGAGCTTGCATTCTATTGGCTGTTCCGATCAGCCAATAGAATGCGAGCTCAATCTGATTGGCTGATTGGATCAGCCAATCGGATTGAACTTGATTCTGATTGGCTGATTCCATCAGCCAATCAGAATATTCCTACCTTAATTCCGATTGGCTGATAGAATTTTGTAATATTTTCTGATGTTTGTAAATATTTTTTTATTTTTTGTAACTTAGTTTTTTTTTATTTTTTGTACTTTAGTTAGTTTATTTCATTGTATTTATTTGTAGATATTGTATTTAATTAATGTATTGATAGTGTAGTGTTAGGTTTAATTGTAGGTAATTGTAGGTATTTTATTGAATTAATTTATTGATAGTGTAGTGTAGTTTAATTGTAACTTAGGTTAGGATTTATTTTACAGGTAAATTTGTAATTATTTTAACTATTTTAGCTATTGTACCTGGTTAAAATAAATACAAAGTTACCTGTAAAATAAATATAAATCCTAAAATAGCTATAATATAATTATAATTTATATTGTAGCTATATTAGGATTTATTTTACAGATAAGTATTTAGCTTTAAATAGGAATAATATATTTAATAAGAGTTAATTTATTTAGTTAGATTAAAATTATATTTAACTTAGGGGGGTGTTAGTGTTAGGGTTAGACTTAGCTTTAGGGGTTAATAAATTTATTAGAATAGCGGTGAGCTCCGGTCAGCAGATTAGGGGTTAATGTTTGAAGTTAGGTGTCGGCGATGTTAGGGAGGGCAGATTAGGGGTTAATACTATTTATTATAGGGTTAGTGAGGCGGATTAGGGGTTAATAACTTTATTATAATAGCGGTGCGGTCCGCTCGGCAGATTAGGGGTTAATAAGTGTAGGCAGGTGGAGGCGACGTTGTGGGGGGCAGATTAGGGGTTAATAAATATAATATAGGGGTCGGCGGTGTTAGGGGCAGCAGATTAGGGGTACATAAGGATAACGTAGGTGGCGGTCGGCAGATTAGGGGTTAAAAAAAATTAATCGAGTGTCGGCGATGTGGGGGGGCCTCGGTTTAGGGGTACATAGGTAGTTTATGGGTGTTAGTGTACTTTAGGGCACAGTAGTTAAGAGCTTTATAAACCGGCGTTAGCCCAGAAAGCTCTTAACTACTGACTTTTTTCTGCAGCTGGAGTTTTGTCGTTAGATTTCTAACGCTCACTTCAGCCACGACTCTAAATACCGGAGTTAGGAAGATCCCATTGAAAAGATAGGATACGCAATTGACGTAAGGGGATCTGCGGTATGGAAAAGTCGCGGCTAAAAAGTGAGCGTTAGACCCTTTTTTGACTGACTCCAAATACCGGCGGTAGCCTAAAACCAGCGTTAGGAGCCTCTAACGCTGGTTTTCAAGGCTACCGCCAAACTCCAAATCTAGGCCTTAGACTTTGTTCTGAAATTTTACAGCTTGTCCTGTTGTTTTATCCTGAATAAAGCACTACATCTTTTTTGATACACTCTTGGCTGACTGCTGAACTTTCTTTATTTTATTCAATTTTGTACCTGGTGGATTGGGGTATCTACCATTTATCAGCAGTTTCCACACTTGATATCACCCTGGCTCAATTGCATTATACCTATTGGGGTATCTAACAAGCACTTTCTAGTCAGTATGTAATCAGCTGAGCTGTTCAGGAGCCACCTACATTTGCCACCTTACTGCCGCTATTCAAGCGAAGGGATGCCTACAGCTGGAAACATTATGCAGGGATATGGGAGTTCCTGGCTGCAACAAAGTGTTAGCAACGGCTCCATAAGGCTACTGATTGGTTGGCAGGAGATCACGTGACGAACGACGCAACAGCCACATGATACCGGAAGTGATCTGCTCCCAGTTGTGAACGCCGAGACGGCATGGTCCGGCGGAGAGAGGAGCCTCTATTTTCTTCCATTGTCGGCTGTTTTCTTCTGGGTGAGTGTACCGGTGCCAGTCCTCACGCTGTGCTCAAGGGCCTAGAGAGGAACTGCTCCGGTCTTTTGCTGAACGCATCCACTGAACCATACTGACTTTTGCTGCGTCCCTCTTTACAATTGGGACACTTCAAGCCTTCTTATTAAATTACATCTAATAAGACTTGGGTCATTTTCTCCATATATTCATGGGACTAACCACTCTATTATGATGGGACTTGTGCTCTAAAGGTTCAAACCTGCATATTTGTGTCCTGTGACTTTGTATATGACAGATATGGCTGTTTTTTGTTTATAACCACTGTTATAGATATTCTAGATATATCTCTGTTCTATTTTTTTCTCATAAATATATATATATATATATATACACATATATATGAGTGATTATATATACTGTAGGTATATATATATATATATATATATATATATATATATATATATATATATATATATATATATATATATATATATATATATATATATATATATATATATATATATATATATACATACAGTCATGGTCAAAAATATTGGCACCTCTGCAGATAATGCACCCCATTTGTTGTTGCAATTACAAATGTTTAGGCATTCTCATGTTTATTTATTTTGTTTGTATTGGTATAACACAAAAAAGTGGAGAAAAAAAGCCAAATTTGACACATTACACACAAAACTAAAAAAATGGACTGGACAAAATTACTGGAATCCTCAATTTAATAGTTGGTAGCACACCCCTTGGAAAAAATAACTGAAATCAATCGCTTCCTGTAATCATCACGTTATACGTCGCCATCTGAATGAAAAGGGACGCTATGGTAGGAGACCCAGGAGGACCCCACTGCTTACACAGAAACATAAAAAAAGACAGTTTGGGGTTTGCCAAAACTTACCTGAGGAAGCCAAATCCTTTTAGGATAATGTGCGGTGGACAGACAAAACAAAATTACAGATTTTTGGTAAAGCCATCGTTCTACTGTTTTCAGAAAATGAAACGAGGCTTTTAAAGAAAACACTACAGTCCCTACAGTCAAGCATGGTGGAGGTTCACCAATGTTTTGGGGTTGATTTGCTGCTTCAGGCACTGGATGTCTTGACTGTGTGCATGGCATTATGAAATCTGAAGACTACTAAAGAATTCTGTGGTGCAATGTAGGGCCAGTATCAGAAAGTTGGTTCTCCGTCAGACGTCATGGGTCTTACAACATCACAATGACCCAAAGCACACGTCAAATAGCACCCAGAAATGGTTTAAGACAAAGCGCTGGAGAGTAATGAACTGGTCAGCAATGAGTCCAGATGTCAATCCCATAGAGCACCTGTGAAGAGATCTCAAAACTGCAGTTGGGAAAAGGAACCCTTCCAATCTAAGAGACCTGGAGCAGTTGGCGAAAGAAGAGTGGTTTAAAATTCCAGTAAAGAGGTGTAAGAAACTCATTGATGGTTACAGGAAGCGATTGATTTCAGTTATTTTTTCAAAGGGGTGTTCTACCAAACATTAAATTGAGGGTGCCAGTAGTTTTGTCCTGTCCATTTTTGTGGTTTTGCATGCAATGTTTCAGATTAGGCTTTTTTTCCCTCCACTTTTATGTGTCATACCAATATAAACAACATAAATAAACATGAGAATGCCTAAACATTTGTAATTGCAACAATGTTCTGGGCAAAATGGTGCATTATATGACAGAAATGCAGGGGTGCCAATATTTTTGGCCATGACTGTATGTGTGTGTGTGTGTATATATATATATATATATATATATATAGGAATATCTATTTAAACATATTTAGAACATATTTCCCTAAGTGAAGAACATTGGAATGTGAAATATTTACAGTAAATAGACAAACACTTTATTAAATGTGAATATTGCATAAATATGATTTTTCATGTATTCAGCTACTTGACTGCAAAGGGCTCCAATGCACTCATATACTTGTCTACATGTATACATATGTATCTATGGGTTTATATGTGTAAAATTATTTATTATGAGTGTGTTTTGTGCCACTTATTTGTCTCATGTAACAGTTAACCAGAGCTCTAAAGTCGCAAGTTAAATTCAATTGTGCTCAATCGAACGCATTTACTTTTAATTCTTTTTTTTTTTTTTTTTTTTAATTTAATTTTTATTGAGGTCAAGGTTTTGGCATACATATAAAATGTTAAAAAATTGGATGCGTGCAATTCACAAAAAGACAGACAAAGAGAAAATATAAGATAGGTTACCTAATAAAAGTTTACATGAATTGCGTAACATTTGTTAACTATATGTTATATAACTCTGAAGAGAAACAATTGCTGCATAAAGGATAATAAAAATAAAAAAAACACCCAAAGAGAAAAAAACAAACAGGTGCCAATAGCAATTTAAGCCTTCTAAATTGTTCCAGAGGTCTCTCTTGGGCCTCATACTGTATGGGATAATAGGACTGGCAGAGGGCTATCTGAAAAAGAGGAGACCACTTTTGGATCTCGCTATGTGGACCTCAGATTTTATTCTTTTATTGTATTGTATAACATGAAATTCTCTGTGCTGATCAATGCGTAATAGATAATGGTCTCAGGACAATTTGTAAACCATTGTTAAGGCAGGCATGTATATTGCTCAACAGGAGTATAAGTAAAAGGTGTCCTACACATAGCCTGCCAAGGAAGTAACAGTTATGCCTTTATACTGTTTCACTCAACTAGCATTAATAAAAGATATGTACTGTGATCTCAGGGAGCTATATATGAGAGATGGTTATAAGATGGTTACTGTATGTATTAGGAATTAGAAAAAAAAGATAGCACTAGATTATGATCTGGAGAGACTAAACCTCAGATTTCTCTGGTTCTGACACTACATCTCATCTAGGCTGAGGGGACTAATAAAAAAATAGAAAAGATCACTGCTGCAGATTATATAAGGTTTAAGGTTTAAAGGGTCCATCATTGGACTCTCACAGGAAACTAGCTAAAATCAGGGAGAATAAGCACAATGCAGGGGCACCCTGAGATAGGTATTATCACAAAAGTTACTATGAGTCTGGGAATATTTTGGCTCTGAAAATAAAAGTGTTGATGCAGCCATCTCTAGTTTAGACTGAAACCATACAGGTTACTCAACCTATGAGAAGCAATATTTGGCATAAAACAGTAATAGGACCCCTTATCTAGCTAAATAACATTCTGTGAAAAACAAATACATGGGCAGTTTAGATCAGCCAATTTGCAACTAGCCGAGTCCCCATGTCAAATAATATACTATTTGGAATATCATAAACACACGATCAAAAGTGCAATTATATATATAAAAAAAAAACAAAGGCAAAACAAAACACTAGTAGGGTCATAAGGCCACTATGAAAGTATAACTATGTCATATGTTAACAGAACATAGGGAGACAACAAACAGTCAACATAGTTCCGTTACTCCGGGTATGGCCCATACTCAACCAACTCCTGCACGAATTCTCTGGAGGCAACCTACACCACTAGTCAATTGTAGAATCGCCAGAGGTGTCAGCCATACTGATGAGAAGGCAGAAGTGTAGCGACTCTGTTCTCGGACAGCTTCCCAATTGAGCCACAGCAATTCTGGGCAGCAAGGAACTCCCATTAGTAGAAAAGTAGGTGAGGAGTATGTTTTTTCAGTTAGTGAATCTTTTTGGTCCCGGAACAGGACCTTTGCAAAGGATCTCCCGCTTGTGTGTATCTCAGAGACCGGAGCAGACACAGGGACTGGTTGGGACTTAGTCGTGCGATGAATGCTGATCTGTAAGGAGGCAGCTTTGTTTGCGATAGTCTTGTCAGTGATCCCGGCCGTAGTAACTACATCTGCAGTCTCAGGCTCCCTGATGGCTTGTGTCCTAACTTCTTGGCTGGCCAGGGTAGTTATAAAGCGCTGGGGCCCCAACGCGCTGTTGTCCAGGCACATTGCCAAAGCAGCCTTGACCTGCATGGGTTGCCGTGATGATTGCAGGACTTCAGAGTGAAGCGCTATATTTAACTTTTCAGCAAGGGCATCGTGGTGTTCCACCAAGAGATTACGCAATGCCTCTAGAAAGGTAGCAGTGTTCTCCATATCGACCTTCTCTTAAATTCTTTAGATCAGCACAATTAGGTAAAGGTTAATGATTGTACTCACGGTGCTTGCGCAGTCTCAAAAGTAGGGGGTTTCTTAGACAAAGCACACGTAGTACTGCTTAACGGCAGGGCCAAGGCGCCCCGCCGGGGGGTATAGTAAGGGCCAAGATCTTATGTCGGCTCCGGGCGCCGATGCCAGCAGCAATTCTTGTAATTTCGGTTACACTGAATGTGGTTTCCAATATGTAAGTTGGTTCACATAAGATTTTACACAGATCAGGCAATAAAAGGATGTAGTTTGAAAATTTCTAGTGAAGAGCTGTAGCAGCATGCAGCAATGCGACTATTCATGGCCGCTGCCCGGAAGTTCCCCCCTTACTTTTAATTCTTAATGCACATTACTTCCGACACGTGCAAAGTGACGTAAAAAACTACGTGTCACTCGCACGCAACAGTTATCGCGCCACTTGTTAACAATGATCAGCTCACCAGGTCACCGGCAGACTGACACAGTGTTTTGGCAGTTCACCTTGCAGTCCTCACTGCAGGGATTCAGGAAGACCATAAGGCTATTCCCTGCCAGTTACACTCCATGATGCAGCTGTACCGGTGGGAATGAACTCATAGTAGCCGTATTATACTGAAGAGAGTGTAGCAGTCAGGAAGTGAAGCAAGGCTGTTTTAAAAGTGATTGAGATGTAAATGGAAGAAGTGCAAGTGTCAATTCTGCATCTCTTCCGTTGAATGGGGCAATTCTAAGGTACTTTACTTGGTGCTTGTTACTCGTGGGATACTCCACTATCAGACCAAACTTGGCCAGTAGTCTTCTTATCCCGGTGTTGAGCCGGAATGATAGGGAATATCCCAGAGCAGAGAAAGTTCGCAAGATGAGGTAAGCAGCACTCACCACAGGCAGGATAGTCTTCAGCGGTAACGGTGAAGCAGTCCAAAGGTAAACCACTAGAATGGTCAGGCAGGCAGGGATTGTCAACGGTAAAGCAGTCCAAGGGTGAACCACTAGAATGGTCAGGAAGGCAGGGTTTGGCAAGGGTAAAGCAGTCTAAGGGTAAACCACTAGAATGGTCAGGCAGGAAAGAGTTTGGCAAAAGAGAGGCAATCCAGAACAATAGGGGTTAATCAAGCAGAGAAGTCAGGCAAGCAGAGTTCAGCAGCAGTATATCAATCCAGCAATGTAGGGGTTAACAGGCAGAGTAGTCAGACAAGCAGAGTTCAACAGCAGTATATCAATCCAGCAATTTAGGGGTTAACAGGCAGAGTAGTCAGACAGGCAGGGTTCAGCAACAATAAGGCAAATAGCAGTAACGATCTATCACACCCAGGAGCACACAAAGTAACACCTATACTTGGGCAGAGATAGATCGTTTCTGTGCAACTTACATAGGCGCAGGATTCGCGCCACAGGAATTCGGACCGGCATCAGACAGAGGAGCGTGCAGCAATGACGTTAACGCTGCACGCATCCAGGGCCGACACAGCCCCTGACAACGAGCAGGGAAGGAGACACTGCGCCCCTAGCAACGGCTAGAGCGGCACGGCGTGACATAGCCCCCTCCGGGAACCAAAGTCAGCTTCAAAGGATGAGCAGCATGGAATCTAGAGATTAAAGATGGAGCATGCACATCACGGGCAGGAACCCAGGAACGAACCGCCACAAAGTAACCCTTCCAATGTACCAGATATTGCAGTTGTCTGCGCCTGTATCTGGAGTCCAGGATCTTAGCAACCTCATATTCAGGGTCACCACGGACCAGGAGCGGAGGAGGAGGGTCTCAGAGTCGGGTATATCTATTCTTGATGTAAGGCTTGAAAAGTGAAATATGGAAGACTGGGTGTATGCGCAGAGTTTTGGGCAAGCCACTTTGTAGGCAACAGGAGACAGTCTTTTCAGGACTTTGTAGGGAACGATAAACCTAGGCCCCAATTTGTGACAGGGTTAACGTAGACAAATATGTCGAGTAGAGACCCAAACACGTTCACCTACTGAGATGGCCCGTACAGAAGCTCTATGACGATTAGCAAACTTTTTTATATCTAGAGACTGCTGAACGTAGCTGAGAGCGAATACATTGCCAATAAGTGATGAGTTCAGTAACGTGTCGGTCTGCAGCAGGAATCCCAGTGGACTGAGCAGAAAGAGGGAAGACACAAGGTTGATACCCTTCTGCGGCTTGAAATGGAGAACATTGAAGAGAAGAGTGCCAATGAGTTTTTCTTGCCAGCTCCACTAGGGGTAACAACTCGGACAAGTTGGTATGGAGAGCATTGACAAAGGCTCTAAGATAAGCCTCAGGATCCTGGTTTACTCTCTCAGTTAGTGCATTGGTCTGTGGATGGTAGCCAGAAGACAAGGAAACAGTGGTTTCAATCAACTTGCAAAAGGCTCTCTAAAGGTAGAGATAAATTGTGGACCTCTGTCGGAAACAAAATTCACAGGAATGCCATGAAGTCGTACTACATGCAAGAGAAAAAGAGACGATAATTCCTGGGACGATGGCAGTTTCGTTAAGGGTACAAAATGAGCCATTCTAGAGAACCGATCCACCACAACCCAGATAACTGTATGGTGGTAAGAAGGTGGGAAGTCCGCAATGAAGTCCATAGTTATGTGTGTCCATGGTTGTTTGGGAATGGACAATGGTTGGAGCAAGCCAGGAGGCAAGGATTGGGTAGTTTTGTTGGCAGCACAAGTTGTGCAGGCTTTCACATAATCCTGAGCGTCAGACTTCATAGTAGGCCACCATATATGTTGGGAAAGACGCTTAAAAGTCCTAGTCAAACCAGGGGTGCGTAGGTTCAAAGGTGCAAAGCAAATATCGGAGGCCATGGGGGCTCCAGGAGGTTTACTGGACTGGGCACGTTGCAATCTTTGCAAAAGGATGGTATTTAGTTAAGCAAAAAACACACAGGAGGGAGGTATGACGTGTTCAATAGGAGCTTCAGAGGAATTACTTGAGTGAGGGAACTGACGGGAAAGGGCATCCACCTTCTTGTTCTTGGTCCTAGGAAGATAAGAGACCACAAAGTTAAAACGGGAAAAGAACAAGGCCCACCTGGCCTGTCGAGGATTGAGTCGATGAGCAGTCTCTAGGTAAGTCAGATTCTTGTGATCAGTGAGAATCTGAATGGGATTGGCGGTGCCCTCTAACCAATGACGCCATTCAGTCAAAGCCATCTTAATGGCTAAGAGTTCATGATTACCCACATCGTAATTCCTCTCTGCAGGAGTAAAGCGTTTAGAGAAAAAGACTACAGGGTGTGACTTGGAAGTCAAAGGATCACTTTGGGTTAGAACGGCTCCAGCCCCTATTTCGGAGGCATCAACCTCTAAAGTGAACTGTAGGTCAGGATAAGGATGGCGGAGCACAGGAGCAGAACAGAAAGCCTTTTTCAGACAAGAGATGGCATTTATGGCTTCAGGAGGCCAATGTTTACAGTCTTTGTTCCATTTTGTCAATTCAGTGAGTGGAGCGACTGTTTGAGAAAAGTTGTTTATAAACTTGCGGTAATAACTGGAGAACCCAAGAACCTCTGTAATTCCTTTAATGAAGTAGGTTGAGGCCACTCTAGAACTGTGGTGAGTTTAGCAGGATCCATGGCAAAACCCTCTTTCGAGATGATATAACCAAGGAATTTGATCTGAACTTGATCAAAGTCACATTTTTCTAGCTTGGCTACCAAAAAATTGTCTCTGAGACGTTGAAGTACCTGTTTCACGAGTTTATGATGCTCCTCAAAAGTGGAAGAGAAAACAAGGATGTCATCCAGATAGACGATGACAGTGCGGTTGAGGAGGTCACGGAAGACATCGCTGACAAATGCGTGGAAGACTGTAGGGGCGTTATATAGCCCAAAGGGCATTACAAGGTATTCATAATGCCCTGATCTTGTGTTAAAGGCAGTCTTCCATTTGTGGCCTGGGAAAATACGAATCAGATTGTATGCCCCACATAAGTCCAGCTTGGTGAAGAAGCGAGCATCCTGGAGTGAGTCATACAGTTCGGTGATCAAAGGAATGTGATAGCGATTTTTGATAGTTACGTTGTTAAAAGCCCTGTAGTCGATGCAGGGTCTGAGCCCACCATCCTTCTCACTGACGAAAAAAAAGCCTGCCCCAGCAGGAGAGGAGTGTCAGGATTAATCACTGAGTGTGTTTCCCTTTAAACTCGCAGCTCCCAAACTTTCAGCCCTGCCCACAGAATCTTTAAGAGCACCTGTTTTTCCAATGGCCGGTGCTTAGTAATCTGTTGTTTGTTCTGAACAATCTGCTCATACTGAGCCTCCAATCCTCATTGGATTTATTCCTGTTTGTTAACCTGAATCTTATCGGACTTATACTATACCTTTTATGCTTACAAGCTTCAGGAATTAGTCTCTCCTGTTTCACCATGCACAACTCAAGCTGTGTAAATTCCTGTGCTGCCATCAGCTGATTCTACTGAACGCTCACCTTCCGTTCCCAACTGCAAAGTAATCTACTCTCCAAGCTACTACAGGCATCGCCCTGCTATCTACTCACTGCCACCGGACTTTCTAAATTACTTGCCTTCTCCGGTTCAGGTACCTGCCGTTGAGTTTACACACGGATCTCTCTGACGCCTGAGCTGTCAATCATTCCTTAGCCCAACAGAGGAAACGCCTCCTCCGCTTGCTTCCATTCAGTTTCTCTCAGCAGCGTGAAGCAGCTCAATATCCAGGCAAGGCTTTTACTACGGTAATACCGCAACTTGTGTACTCTGACTGGATTGTTCAACACCATACAGTATACAGGGTCCTATCTTTTGGATTGATACTAATTGGGCTAAAACTTACTAAGTCCAGTGATTGTCTACATTTCACCCAGTATTTCTAATATTTGCTTGAATTAGTTCCCTGAACTTTATAAGGGAATTCCACAACAAGTAAAGTTACTCATTTGAGTTCTGACTCATTAAACCTTGTGATATATAACCTCAAGGTCCTTTCTGATACTAACTCTCTCCTCTACCTGTGAATTGTTATCACTAAACTCACATAGTGATACCATACAGCGGGGTGAAACATTTAAACCACTTGGTTCATTATTCTGCAGTTGAGTTCCACTTAGTGTTTACACTCAGAGCAGCCTCACATAATTACTAAGCCCCTAAAAGAATGATGGAACCAGCAGAACTCCCGCAAGTGGTTTACAATTTGTCACAGAAAGTGGACCAAATTGCTCTGGCTGTGAGAGAATTACAGATAGAAAATCAGACACTGAAGGATATAATAAAGGATTCTATGGCAGTTAAATCTGCTCAAGACAGTTTTCCAGAACCACAAATCTCTCTCCCTGAGACCTTTAATGGCATTAGGCGTTCTTATAAACAATTCAAAAATGCCTGCCATTTGTTGTTCACATTAAGACCTAAAAGCTACCCTACGGAAAAGATAAGAGTACTAACAGTTATCACATTCCTCAGAGGGGAGCCTAGGGTTTGGGCAGACAACTTATGTGATCATGAAGATCCCACACTTGCCAGCCTGGGTACGTTCTTTAATGCTATGGATGAACTGTACCTGGATTAGGACACTCAACTGACCGCAGAAGCTCATATGAGAGATCTCAAACAGGGCAAAAGGCCTGTGGAGGACTATATTGCGGAATTTAAATTATATGCATCTGATTCCCTGTGGAGTCCCATAGCACTTCAAAACCAGTTCCGCTTGGGACTGGCTGAGAATCTAAAGGACGAATTGGCACGTATTGAATTACCATCTACTTTGGAAGCCCTCATGAGGATCTCCTCCCAGATTGACAGGAGACTTAGAGAAAGGCGATCAGAGAAATACCATAGCGATTCTTACTCTAGGAATACTGCTCCTACTGTTCCACCTGTAGCCACCCCACAAGGATCAGTCCCCATGGATATTGGGGTTGTCAGAGGTCCCCTATCTAACGAAGAGAGGATTAGACGTAAAATGAAGAATTTGTTTATGTATTGTGGTAATCCCTCACATACAGTACACATCTGTCCTATTCTCCAAAAGAATAAGAAAAGTAAGTTCTCTACCATCTTTTCCTCTCATGATGTTCATAACAAGATAACTTACTGTAAACTCTCTTTATTCTTACAGTGGGATCAGAAAAGACTACCAACTGAGGCCATCATTGACTCCGGGGCTTTGGGGAATTTCATAGATGCAGAATTTGTAAAGATAAATAAAATTCCACTTGTTTTGAAAGAGACACCCCTCGTACTGCGTGTTATTGATGGTTCTACTATCCGTAATGGTCCCATTACCCACCATACAGTACCGTTGAGAGTTGTTACAGAGAAAGGTCATACCGAATTTATTTCCTTTGATGTTCTACCATCTCCCCATTTCCCTGTAGTCTTAGGAATCACTTGGTTGCAAATACATGAACCTTCTATTGTCTGCTCATCCTCAAAGTTATGTTTCAATTCTTCATATTGTCACAATACTTGTTTCCCACAACAACATCTTCTCCATACTCTTCCAGATCATCAGCATTTACCCAGTTACCATAAGGATTTCGCTGATGTCTTCAGTAAAACGGAAGCGGAATCTCTCCCTCCACACCGTCCTTATGACTGCCCTATCCAACTACAGCCAGGGGCAAGCATACCTTTTGGACACATATACCCGTTAAACGAATCCGAACTAGAACATCTGAAGAATTACCTAGAAGAAAATCTCAAGAAGGGTTTCATAAGAGCATCCACTTCACCTGCGGGAGCCGGTATGTTTTTCGTAAAGAATAAAGATGATACCCTTCAACCTATTATTGATTATAGAGAGCTCAATAAGCGTACTATCAAGAACCGGTATCCTCTACCGCTCATTCCTGAAATGATAGAACGCTTATCTGAAGCTACCATCTTCTCTAAACTAGATCTTCGAGGAGCCTATAATTCGTACGTATACAAGAAGGTCACGAATGGCTCACGGCTTTCCGCACACAATATGGCCTGTTCGAATATCTAGTGATGCCATTTGGATTATACAACGCTCCGGCGACCTTCCAGCATTTTATTAACAACATTTTTCGGGACTTATTAGATGTTTGTACGGTAGTTTGCCTTGATGACATTTTAATCTACTCCAAGAACTTAGAGGACCACATCAAACATCTCCGCTGGGTACTCTCACGACTGCGCACTCATAAGCTCTATGCCAAGCCCGAAAAGTGTCAGTTCCATTGTACAGAAATATCATTCCTTGGGTATGACATCTCCCCAGATGGAATAAGAATGCAACATAAGAAGGTTGATACAGTTTTGGATTGGCCTCAACCAACCAATAGGAAGGAATTGCAACGGTTTTTAGGGTTTTTCAACAACTACCGGAAATTCATCAAGGGGTTTTCCAAGTTAGCAAAACCTCTAACCCAACTCACCTCACAGTCAAGACCGTTTACATGGACTACTGAAGCCTCTTCTGCTTTTGATCTACTAAAGACCAAGTTTTCCACTGCACCCATCTTGCGTTTCCCTGAAGAAACTTTACCTTATATCCTTGAGGTTGATTCATCCAACTTCGCCATTGGTGCTGTTCTTTCACAAAGACAATCCATGACTGAACCTTTACATCCAGTCTCTTATTTTTCTAAAATTATGTCTCCGGCAGAGATGAATTATACAATAGGAGACAAAGAACTTCTCGCCATCCGCAGGGCTTTAGAGAATTGGAGACACTTGCTTGAAGGAGCTAAATTCCCTATCACCATTTATACAGATCATAAAAACCTTCAGTATCTTCAGAACAACAAGACCTTATCAGCGAGACAGGTTCGTTGGAGCCTTTACTTTGCCAGGTTCGATTTCATAATTTTATACCGACCAGCCAACAAGAACGGGAAGGCAGATGCCCTGTCCAGGAAAGATACAAGACCTCCCCCATCTTCTGAGATCAAATCAGAGATTCCTGAAGAACGATTCGTATGCATTGCCACTCAATTACTTTCTGATATAAGGAAACATCTAAGACAGGACACTGAAATGTCAGGATACCAACTTGACCAAAGTGATGGCCTGTTTTACCACCAAAAGAAGCTGTACGTACCACAAGCTCTAAGGAAGCAGATTCTGAAGTACCACCATGACATTCCAATGTCAGGACACCCTGGAGTCAGACGCACCTTGGATTTACTGAATAGATCCTACTGGTGGCCTCGTATGAAGCAATCAGTCAAAGACTACGTCAACACCTGCTTCACCTGTGTTACCTCTAAAGGTGAATGGTTAAAACCTTATGGTTTACTAATGTCTCTGCCCATCCCTAGCCGTCCCTGGGAACAAATAAGTATGGATTTTATAGTCGAATTACCTCTCTCTCAAAGACAGAACACCATACTTGTAGTAGTAGATATGTTCACCAAGATGGGACATTTCATCCCCTACCATAAGAACCCTACATCCTCAGAAACAGTAAGACTTTTCATAGACAACATAGTCAAATTACATGGTGTTCCTGCTAGAATAATCACTGACAGAGGTACGCAGTTCACCTCTCGGTTTTGGTCAACATTGTCTAAGCTCCTACAAATCGATCATCGTCTCACAACCACTTACCATCCACAAACTAACGGTCAGACGGAGAGATTGAACCAGTGGTTGGAAGAATACCTTCAATGTTTCTGCTCCTACCAGCAAGACCAGTGGATGGCTTTCCTACCCATGGCTGAATACGCCTATAACAACTTAACTAGTTCTTTCACCAAGTTATCGCCGTTCCATGCAAATTATGGATTCCACCCCACTCTGCATTTAAACTCTACGTTAACTACTGACTCACCGAAATTGGATGACTTTACCAACAGAATCTTAGACAACTTCGCCTTCATCAAACAGAATATACAGAATGCCCAGGCCAATCAAAAGAGATACTACGATTTAAGGAGAAGAACTCCCCCTAAGTTTTCCCATGGGGACAAGGTTTGGCTCTCCACAAGGAATTTGAAGCTTCAAGTACCTAGTAAGAAACTTGCCAAGAAGTTTATTGGTCCATTTGTCATCAGCCGAATAGTTAACTCAAATTCTGTAACCTTGGATTTCCCCTCCTGGATGAAGGTACATCCGACATTCCACGTTTCCCTCATCAAGCCCTACATTGATACGAGACAACAGGCTCCGACTTATTCGGATACCACAATTAGCACTGATAAAGATATATATGAAGTCCATTCCATTCTTGACTCCCGCTACAGGGCTTCTGTGTTACAATATCTGATTCACTGGAAGGGTTATTCTTCGGAAGAGGATTCATGGGAGGCAGCTTCGGACATCGATGCTCCTAGATTCATTTCTGCTTATCACAGGAAGTACCCAGATCGGCCTCGACCTCAAGCTGTGGGACAGCTTGTTTGAATGAGGGGGTGATGTCAGGATTCATCACTGAGTGTGTTTCCCTTTAAACTCGCAGCTCCCAAACTTTCAGCCCTGCCCACAGAATCGTTAAGAGCACCTGTTTTTCCAATGGCCGGTGCTTAGTAATCTGTTGTTTGTTCTGAACAATCTGCTCATACTGAGCCTCCAATCCTCATTGGATTTATTCCTGTTTGTTAACCTGAATCTTATCGGACTTATACTATACCTTTTATGCTTACAAGCTTCAGGATTCAGTCTCTCCTGTTTTGCCACGCACAACTCAAGCTGTGTAAATTCCTGTGCTGCCATCAGCTGATTCTACTGAACGCTCACCTTCGGTTCCCAACTGCAAAGTAATCTACTCTCCAAGCTACTACAGGCATCGCCCTGCTATCTACTCACTGCCACCGGACTTTCTAAATTACTTGCCTTCTCCGGTTCAGGTACCTGCCGTTGAGTTTACACACGGATCTCTCTGACGCCTGAGCTGTCAATCATTCCTTAGCCCGACAGAGGAAACGCCTCCTCCGCTTGCTTCCATTCAGTTTGTCTCAGCAGCGTGAAGCAGCTCAATATCCAGGCAAGGCTTTTACTACAGTAATACCGCAACTTGTGTACTCTGACTGGATTGTTCAACACCATACAGTATACAGTGTCCTATCTTTTGGATTGATACTAATTGGGCTAAAACTTACTAAGTCCAGTGATTGTCTACATTTCACCCAGTATTTCCAATACTTGCTTGAATTAGTTCCCTGAACTTTGTAAGGGAATTCCACAACAAGTAAAGTTACTCATTTGAGTTCTGACTCATTAAACCTTGTGATATATAACCTCAAGGTCCTTTCTGATACTAACTCTCTCCTCTACCTGTGAATTGTTATCACTAAACTCACATAGTGATAACATACAGCGGGGTGAAACATTTAAACCACTTGGTTCATTATTCTGCAGTTGAGTTCCACTTAGTGTTTACACTCAGAGCAGCCTCACAGGGAGGAAGGGCGAATGAAGCCTTTAGCTAGGTTCTCTTGGATGTACTCCTCCATGGATTTGGTTTCAGCTTTGGAGAGTGGATAAGTCCTCCCTTTAGGAAGTGGGGTTCCTCTTTTTCTAAACGCGGTCTCATACTACACTGTGTTTCATAGGGGAGAATAGGGTCTCAGTGTCCCCTCAAATAGAAAAAGATTAAAAAGATTCACACATACGGCTCCCTTTATCAAGCAGCAATTGCTGCATTAGGGGGCGGTTGTTTCTGGTTCGCTTGGCCCGACGTTTAATAAATAGAGTCCATAAAGTGCACACAGATTTTGCTTTAGATCGTATCTCATCCGATCAGGATGATTAATCGCCCCTGCTAGTGGCCGACTGGCCACCAGCGAGCGGAATTGTATATTTATATATGTATTGTATATACATATATATATATATATATATATATATATATATATAGGTATAAATATATATATATATATATATAGAGGTATAAATATATATTGTTCCAAAATACCATCAGATATATGTAGAAATATGTATTATAATACATAGAACATATTCTGCTATGTAAAGAACATTGGAATGTAAAATATTGATATTTTCATGTCAGGTTAGCGCACTTGAGAATATGCGATCGGGTTTGTGAGTGAGTAGCGGGTTAGGTTTCTTTCCACTTTTTCAGCTCCATTGACTTCTATGGGTGAATACTTTAACACAAAGGCAATACCCTAAGTTCGGCTTTTTCTATGCATCGGGTTAACACTCGTGCAAAAACGTTTTACTTTCAACTAGTAATACAAACGCTAACCAATGCCCGCTCTAGAGCGGGAGTTTTAAATACAGTTCCAATCAATTGTAATTTGGCCCATAGTGCACACCGATTTTGTTACAAATTGCATCTATAGATGTCTGAGCTAATTTATAAAGAAATGCAAAAAAAAACATAATTTATGCTTACCAGATAAATTCCTTTCCTTACTGGCAGGGAGAGTCCACGACTTCATTCCTTACTGTTGGGAAATACAACACCTGGCCACCAGGAGGGGGCAAAGACACCCCAGCCAAAGGCCTCTATTTATCAAGCTGTCTACTTACCTGCATTCGACGGCCCCAATACGCTCGCCTAAGTTCGCCTAACATCGCTGCCGCGGACCTGAATACACTCTCCAAAATTATCAAGAAAGCTGTCAGAAAGCCGCGCACCAAGTACGAAGCGATGAGCAGCAGAATGTTGTTAACTAAAAGTCATCGATCTCGCTGCTCTTCTGCTTTTTTACAGCTTTATTGATAAACTGTCACTAAGCACCCATACTATACATTACTGTTTTACCCCCTATACCTCCGCTCCCGGAGCCCACCGCCACCTACAAATAAATACTTACCTATAAAATAAACCTTAAGATAGCTACAATATAACTAATAGTTACATTTGTATCTATCTTAGGGTTTATTTTTATTTTACAGGCAAGTTTGTATTTATTTTAACTAGGTACAATAGTTATTAAATAGTTATTAACTATTTAATAACTCCCTAGCTAAAATAAATACAAAATTACCTGTAAAATAAATCCTAACCTAAGTTACAATTACACCTAACACTATACTATAATTAAATAAATTAAATTAATTAAATACAATTACCTACCTAACTAAAATTAACTAAAGTACAAAACCCCCTCACACTAAATTACAGAAAATAAAAAAAGACAAGAATTTTAAACTAATTACACCTAATCTAAGCCCCCTAATAAAATAAAAAATCTCCCCAAAATAATAAAATTCCCTACCCTATACTTAATTACTAAATTACAAATAGCCCTTAAAAGGGCCTCTTGCGGGCATTGTCCCAAAGTAATCAGCTCTTTTACCTGAAAAAAAAAAGAAATACAACCCCCCCCAACATTAAATTCCACCACCCACACACCCAACCCTACTCTAAAGCCCACCCAAACCCCCCTTAAAAAACATAACACTAACCCCCTGAAGATCACCCTACCTTGAGCCGTCTTCACCCAGCCGGGCCTAAGTCCTCAACGAATCCGGGCGAAGTGGTCCTCCAGATGGGCAGAAGTCTTCATCCAATCCGGCCAGAAGAGGTCCTCCAGATCAGCCAATTGGAATTAAGGTAGGAAAAATCAGATTGGCTGATGCGATCAGCCAGTAGAATGCGAGGTCAATCCTATAGGCTGATTGGATCAGCCAATCGGATTGAACTTCAATCCGATTGGCTGATTGCATCAGCCAATCTGATTTTTTCTACCTTAATTCCGATTGGCTGATAGAATCCTATCAGCCAATCGGAATTCAAGGGACGCCATCTTGGATGACGTAATTTAAAGGAACCGTCATTCGTCGTTTAGTCGTCGGGATCGATGGATACTCCGCGTCGGATGTCTTCAAGATGGTGCCACTCCTTGTCAGATGGAAGAAGATAGAAGATGCCGCCTGGATGAAGATTTCTGCCCATCTGGAGGACCTCTTCTGGCCGGATTGGATGAAGACTTCTGCCCATCTGGTGGACCACTTCGCCCCCGGATTCGTTGAGGACTTAGACCCGGCTGGGTGAAGACGGCTCAAGGTAGGGTGATCTTCAGGGGGTTAGTGTTAGGTTTTTTTAAGGGGGGTTTGGGTGGGTTTTAGAGTAGGGTTGGGTGTGTGGGTGGTGGGTTTTAATTTTGGAGGGGTTGTATTTCTTTTTTTTCAGGTAAAAGAGCTGATTACTTTGGGGCAATGCCCCGCAAAAGGCCATTTTAAGGGCTATTTGTAATTTAGTATAGGGTAGGGAATTTTATTATTTTAAGGGGATTTTTTATTTTATTAGAGGGCTTAGATTAGGTGTAATTAGTTTAAAATTCTTGTCATTTTTTTTTAATTTTCTGTAATTTAGTTTTTTTTTTCGTACTTAGATAATTTTAGTTAATTTTATTTAATTGTAGGTAATTGTATTTCATTTAATTTATTTAATTATAGTATAGTGTAAGGTGTAATTGTAACTTAGGTTAGGATTTATTTTACGGGTAATTTTGTATTTATTTTAGCTAGGGAGTTATTAAATAGTTAATAACTATTTAATAACTATTGTACCTAGTTAAAATAAATACAAACTTGCCTGTAAAATAAAAATAAACCCTAAGCTAGCTACAATGTAACTATTAGTTATATTGTAGCTATCTTAGGGTTTTTATTTTACAGGTAAGTATTTAGTTTTAAATAGGAATAATTTAGTTAATGATAGTAATTTTCTTTATATTTATTTAAATTATATTTAAGTTAGGGGGGGTTAGGGTTAGACTTAAGTTTAGGGTTTAATAACTTTAATATAGTGGCGGAGGTGTAGGGGGGCAGGATAGGGGTTAATAAGTTTAATGTAGGTGGCGGCGGTGTAGGGGGGGCAGGATAGGGGTTAATATGTATAATGAAGGTGGCGGCGGGGTTGATACCTTTATTTAGTTGCGGCAGGGTCCAGGAGCAGCGGTTTAGGGGTTAATACCTTTATTTAGTTGCGGCGGGGTCCGTGAGCGGCGGTTTAGGGGTTAATACCTTTATTTAGTTGCGGCGGGGTCCGTGAGCGGCGGTTTAGGGGTTAATACCTTTATTTAGTTGTGGCGGGGTCCGGGAGCGGCAGTTTAGGGGTTAATACTTTTATTTAGTTGCGGCGGGGTCCGGGAGCGGCGGTTTAGGGGTTAATAACTTTATTTAGTTGCGGCGGGGTCCAGCAGCGGCGGTTTAGGGGTTAATAAGTATAAAGTAGGTGGCGGCGGTGTACGGAGGGCAGATTAGGGGTGTTTAGACTCGGGGTACATGTTAGGGTGTTAGGTGCAGACATTTCCCATAGGAATCAATGGGATATCGGGCAGCAGCGAACATGAGCTTTCGCTGCTGTCAGACTCCCATTGATTCCTATGGGATCTGCCGCCTCCAGGGCGGCGGATTGAAAACCAGGTACGCTGGGCCGGAATAGTGGCGAGCGTACCTGGTTGTTCTTTGATAACTAGCAAAAGTAGTCAGATTGTGCCGAACTTGCGTTCGGAACATCTGGAGTGACATAAGCATCGGTCTGTGTCGGACTGAGTCCGGTGGATCGTATGTTACGTCACTAGATTCTACTTTTGCCGGTCTGTAGGGCTTAACTATGGCGAATCAGCCTCGCCACAAATACCTCTGCGGAATTCCAGCGTATTTGCGGTTGACGGCTTGATAAATAGAGGCCAAAGGCTTAAATATCCCTCCCACTTCCCCTATCCCCCAGTCATTCTGCCGAGGGAACAAGGAAAAGTAGGAGAAACATCAGGGCATAAAGGTGCCAGAAGAAATAATATAAAAAGGGAACCGCCCATCAAAAAATAAATTTACGGACGGGGTCGTAGACTCTCCCTGCCAGGAAGGAAAGGAATTTATCTGGTAAGCATAAATTATGTTTTCCTTCCATAAGGCAGGGAGAGTCCACGACTTCATTCCTCACTGTTGGGAAAACTATACCCAAGCTCCAGAGGACAATGAATGAATAACGGGAGGGAACAAAAAAAGAGGCCCACTCTATTCTGAGGGTATCACAGCCTGCAAAACTTTTCTCCCGAAAGCTACTTCAGCAGAAGCAAACACATGAAACTTGTAAAATTTAGAAAAAAAGTGTGTAAGGAGGACCAGGTAGCCGCCTTACAAATCTGATCCATAGAGGCTTCGTTCTTAAAAGCCCAGGAGGAAGCCACAGCTCTAGTGGAATGAGCCTTAATCCTTTAAAAGGAGGCTTTCACCCCGCTGTCTCATAAGCAAAGCGGATGACACTCCTCAACCAGAAAGATAGGGAAGTCGTAATAGCCTTCTGCCCCTTACGCTTCCCCGTATAAATGACAAACAAAGAGGAAGATTGTCTGAATACCTTAGTAGCCTGAAGATAGAACTTCAAGGCATGAACCACATCCAGATTGTGAAGCAAGCATTCCTTCGCTGAAGGAAGGAACAACAATTTCTTAATAAATGTTACAATACCACCTTAGGGAGGAACCCTAATTTAGTATGTAAAACCACCTTATCAGCATGGAAAACAAGATAAGGGGAGTCACATTGCAAAGCAGAAATCTCAGAAACTCTGCGAGCAGAGGCAACAGCCAGTAAAAAAAGAACCTTCCAAGATAACAATTTAATGTCAGCAGTATGCATAGGCTCAAATGGAGCCTTCTGTAAAACACTAAGAACAAGATTTAGGCTCCAAGGTGGAGCCCCAGATCTAAACACAGGTCTGATCCTTGTCAGAGCCTTAACAAAGGACTGCACATCCGGAAGCTCAGCCAATCTCTTGTGCAGTAACACCGACAGGGCCGATATCTGTCCCTTCAGGGAACTAGCAGATAGACCCTTCTCCAGTCCATCCTGGAGAAAAGATAAAATTCTGGCAACCTTAACCTTACGCCAGGAAAAGCCACTCTCTTCACACCAGTACAAGTAAGTCCTCCACACTTTATGGTAGATACAACGAGTAACTGGCTTACGAGCTTGAACCAGAGTGTCGATAACACTCTCAGAGAACCCTCTCTTGGCTAAGACTAAGTGCTTATTCTCCATGCAGTCAGCCTCAGAGAATTTAGATTTTGATGAATGAAGGGACCCTGTATCAGCAGATCTCTGCGACAAGGTAGCCTCCACTGAGGAGATGAGGATATCCCCACCAGATCCGCAAACCACGTCCTTCGCGGCCACAATGGAGCAATCAGAATCATTGATGCTCGCTCCTGCTTGATGCGAGCCACCACACGAGGGAGAAGCGGTAATGGAGGAAAAAGATATATGAGTCTGAACCTCCATGGTACTGATAGGGCATCTATCAATTCCACCTGAGGATCCCTCAACCCGTACCTAGGTAGCTTGGCATTGAGGTGGGATGCCATGAGATCTATTTCTCGCGTCACCCACTCGCTGCATATCTCTGCAAACAGCTCAGGGTGGAGAGACCATTCCCATGGGAGAAAAGATTGCCTGCTGAGGAAGTCCGCTTCCCAGTTGTCCACACCCGGAATGTGGATCGCTGACAGTGTACATCTGTGAGTCTCTGCCTACTCTAGTATCTGAAATACTTCTCTCATCGCCAAGAAACTTCTCGTTCCCCCCTGATGGTTGATGTAGGCAACCAAGGTTATATTGTCTGATTTGGAATCTGATAAACTGGGACGAACCCAGAAGGGGCCAAGCCTTTAAGGCATTGAAGATTGCCCGGAGTTCCAATATATGTTAATTGAAAGGGAGGACTCCTCCTAAGTCCACAGACCTTGTGCCTTCTTGGCACCCCAATGGCTCCCCAGCCGGAAAGGCTTGCGTCCATAGTCACAATCTCCTAGGATGGTCTCAAGAAGCACGTACCTTGGAAAAGATGATCTGTACAGAGCCACCAAGAGAGTGAGTCTCTTGACAGGTTGTCCAACACAATCTGTTGAGACAGATCTGAATGGTCGCCGTTCCATTGTCTCAGCATGCATAGTTATAAGGGTCTGAGATGGAATCTGGCAAAAGGAATGATGTCCATACAGGATACCATGAGTCTGATCACCTCCATACACTGAGCCACTGAGGGTCTCAAGGAGGCCTGGAGGGCAAGACATGCAGAGGTTAGCTTGCAACATCTCTGATCTGTGAGGAATATTCTCATGGATATGGAGTCTATTATTGTCCCCAGGAAATTCACCCTTGTACTTGGAGTAAGAGAACTCTTTTCCAAGTTTATTTTCCATCCATGTGATCAAAGAAGATTTAGAAGAGACTCTGAATGTTCTTCCGCTAGACGAAAATATGGTGCCTGTACCAAGATATCGTCAAGGTAAGGCGCTACTGCAATACCTTGTGCTCTGGCAACAGCTAGAAGAGCCCACAGAACCTTAGAAAATATCCTTGGAGCAGTAGCTAGGCCAAACGGAAGAGCTATGAACTGGAAGTGCTGGTCCAGAAAGGCAAACATCAGGAACTGAAAATGTTCCCTGTGTATCGGGGCATGAAGGTATGCATCCTTCAGGTCTATTGTGGTCATAAAATGTCCTTCCTGAACCAGAGGAAGTATTGACTGTATTGTCTCCATCTTGAAACAGAGAACACTCAGAAACTTGTTTAGGCACTTTAGGTCCAGAATTGGACGAAAAGTTCCCTCCTTCTTTGGAACCACGAAAAGGTTTGAATAAAACCCCAAACCTCTTTCTGCTGTAGGAACCGGGACAATTACTCCTAGAGAGGAGAGATCCTGTACGCAACCTAAGAAGGCAGCCCTCTTTTTTGGTCTTGTAGACAGACTGGAGAGTAGGAATCTGCTCCTGGGCGGATGAGACTTGAATCCTATCCTATATCCTTGAGATACAACCTCCAGGACCCAAGGATCCTGTACATCCTGGAACCAAGCATCTGAAAAAATGTGACAGTCTGCCCCCTACTCGATCCGATCCCGGATCGGGGGCTGCCCCTTAATGCCGATTTGTTCTCGGCAGGCTTCTTTTTGAACTTATTCCAGGACTGAGCTGGCTTTCAAGTTTTCTTGGGCTGCTCGGATTTGGATGTTTAATGCTGTTGTTGTGATTTGTCAGAATGAAAGGAACAAAAATTAGACAATTGCCATCCCTTAGGAAGGCACATTTCCCTCTGGTAACCACAGAAATAATGGGGTCCAGCCCTGGACAGAATAAAATCTTCCCCTTTAAAGGAAGAGAAAGGAGTCTGGATTTAGAAGTCATATCTGCAGACCAAGACTTCAACCAGAGAGCCTGGCGGGCTAAGACCGCAAAGCCAGAAGTTTTTGCCTCTATGCGAAAAATCTGCATATTTGCATCACAGATGAAGGAGTTAGCAATTCTCAGAGCTTTAATTCTTTCTGAATATCCTCGAGGGGAGTCTTCACCTCAATGAGCTCTGACAGAGTGTCACACCAGTAGGTAGCTGCTCCAGCAAACGCGGCTACAGCTGCCGCCGTTTGAAATAAAAACCCTGTATGTTGAAACATCTTCCTCAGAAAGGTTTCCATTTTCTTATCCATAGGCTCTCTAAAAGAAGAACTATCCTCCAGAGGGATAGTAGTACGCTTAGCCAGCATAGAAATAGTGCCATCCACCTTAGGGATGGAGCCCCACAAATCTAATTGAGAGTCAGGGACCGGGATTAATTTTTTATAAGTAGACGAGGGGGAAAAAGAAGTTCCTATTCTTTCCCATTCTTACTAATAATCAGCTAGATTACGAGTTTTGAGCGCTATAGGGAAATTAACGACCGCCACAAAAGTGGCATTATTTCACCTCCCTATAGCGCTGCTATTACAAGTTTGTCAAAAGCAGGCTTGTGCGGGTGATATGGTGGCGTTGAGCTCCATACCGCACTGAAATACAAGCGCTGCTTTGACGTACTCGTGCATGATTTCCCCATAGACATCAATGGGGAGAGGCGGCAAAAAAGAAGCCTAACACCTGTGATCGCGGAAACAAAAGCTCCGTAATGTAGCCCCATTGATGTCTATGAAAAAGTTATGTTGAAACACCCTAACATAAAAACCACGTCTAAACACCCCTAATCTGCCGCCACCGACATCACCGCCACCTACAAACAGTTATTAACCCCTAATCTGTTGCCCTTAACATCGCCCCGACACCTACATTAGTTATTAACCCCTAATCTGCCGCCCCTAACATCGCCGCCGCCACCTACCTACACTTATTAACACCTAATCTGCTGCCCCCAATGTCGCCGCCACTATACTAAAGTTATTAACCCCTAAACCTCTGGCCTCCCACATCACTAACACTACATAAATATATTAACCCCTAAAAATAACCATAACCCTAACGTAACTCTAAGCATAAGTCTAACCCTAACACCCCCTAACTTAAATATAATTAAAATAAATCTAAATAAACCTTACAATTATTACCTAAATAATTCCTATTTAAAACTAAATACAAACTTACCTGTAAAATAAAACCTAATCTAGCTACAATATAACTAATAGTTACATTGTAGCTATCTTACGCCTAGATTACGAGTCTTGCATTAGCCTTAAAAAGCAGCGTTGAGGGGTCCCAACGCTGCTTTTTAACGCCCGCTGGTATTACGAGTTAGGCAGGAAAGGGTCTACCGCTCACTTTTTTTCCACGATTTTAGCATACCGCAAATCCCCTTACGTCAATTGCGTATCCTATCTTTTTAATGGGATTTGCCTAATGCCGGTTTTACGATCGCCTGAAAATGTGAGCGGTAGACCCTCTCCTGGCAAGACTCCTACCGCATTTAAAAGTCAGTAGTTAAGAGTTTTATGGGCTAACGCCGGAACAAAAAGCTCTTAATTAAAGTGCTAAAAAGTACACTAACACCCATAAACTACCTATTAACCCCTAAACCGAGCCCCCCCCCCACATCGGAAACAGTTAACTAAAATGTTTAACCCCTAATCTGCCAACCGGACATCGCCGCCACTTTAATAAATTTATTAACCCCTACACCGCCGCACTCCCGCCTCGCAAACACTAGTTAAATTTTATTAACCCCTAATCTGCCGTCCCTAACATCGCTGACACCTACCTACATTTATTAACCCCTTATCTGCCGCCCCCAATGTCACCGCTACTATATTAAATTTAATAACCCGTAAACCTAAGTCTAACCCTAACACTCCCTAACTTAAATATGATTTAAATAAAACAAAATAAATTTACTACTATTAAATAAATTAATCCTATTTAAAACTAAATACTTACCGATAAAATAAACCCTAAGCTAGCTACAATATAACTAATAATTACATTGTAGCTATTTTAGGATTTATTTTTATTTTACAGGCAACTTTGTATTTATTTTAACTAGGTACAATAGTTATTAAATAGCTATTAACTATTTAATAACGTCCTAGTTAAAATAAGTACAAATTTACCTGTAAAATAAATCCTAACCTAAATTACAATTACACCTAACATTACACTATCATTAAATTAATTAAATAAATTACCTACAATTAACTACAATTAAATACAATTAAATTAAACAAACTAAACTACAAAAAACCCACACTAAATTACAGAAAATAAAAAAAGAATTACAATTTTTTTTAAACTAATTACACCTAATCTAATCCCCCTAATAAAATAAAAAAGCCCCCCAAAATAATAAAATTCCCTACCCTATACTAAATTACAAATAGCCCTTAAAAGGGCCTTTTGCGGGGCATTGCCCCAAAGTAATCAGCTCTTTTACCTGTAAAAAAAATACAATACCCCCCAACATTAAAACCCACCACCCACACACCCAACCCTACTCTAAAACCCACCCAAACCCCCTTAAAAAAACCTAACACTACCCCCTTGAAGATCACCCTACCTTGAGCCGTCTTCACCCAGCCGGGCACAAGTGGACGTCCAGAGGGGCAGAAGTCTTCATCCGATCCGGCCAGAAGAGGACATCCAGACCGCCAGAAGTCTTCATCCAGGCGGCATCTTCTATCTTCTTCCATCCGGAGCGGGTCCATCTTGAAGACATCCGACGCGAAGCATCCTCTTGCATCCGATGGCGACTGAAGAATGAAGGTTCCTTTAAGTGACGTCATCCAAGATGGCGTCCCTTCAATTCTTATCAGGAATCCTATCAGCCAATCGGAATTAAGGTAGGAAAAAATCCTATTGGCTGATGCAATCAGCCAATAGGATTGAGCTCACATTCTATTGGCTGGTTGGAACAGCCAATAGAATGCAAGATCAATCCTTTTGGCTGATTTTTCCTACCTTAATTCCGATTAGCTGATAGGATTCTATCAGCCAATCGGAATTGAAGGGACGTCATCTTGGATGACGTCACTTAAAGGAACCTTCATTCTTCAGTCGCCGTCGGATGTCTTCAAGATGGACCCGCTCCGGATGGAAGAAGATAGAAGATGCCGTCTGGATGAAGCCTTCTGCCGGTCTGGATGTCCTCTTCTGGCCGGATCGGATGAAGACTTCTGCCCCTCTGGACGTCCACTTGTGCCCGGCTGGGTGAAGACGGCTCAAGGTGGGGTGATCTTCAAGGGGGTAGTGTTAGGTTTTTTAAGGGGGGATTGGGTGGGTTTTAGAGTAGGGTTGGGTGTGTGGGTGGTGGGTTAAAATGTTGGGTGGGGGAGTATTGTATTTTTTTTTACAGGTAAAAGAGCTGATTACTTTGGGGCAATGCCCCGCAAAAGGCCCTTTTAAGGGCTATTTGTAATTTAGTATAGGGTAGGGAATTTTATTATTTTGGGGGGCTTTTTTATTTTATTATGGGGATTAGATTAGGTGTAATTAGTTTTAAAAAATAGTAATTCTTTTTTTATTTTCTTTGTACTTTAGTTTATTTAATTCAATTGTATTTAATTGTAGTTAATTTATGTAATTAATTTAATGATAGTGTAGTGTTAGGTGTAATTGTAATTTAGGTTAGGATTTATTTTACAGGTAAATTTGTACTTATTTTAATTAGGTAGTTATTAAATAGTTAATACCTATTTAATAACTATTCTACTTAGCTAAAATAAATACAAAGTTGCCTGTAAAATAAATATAAATCCTAAGATAGCTACAATGTAACTATTAGTTATATTGTAGCTAGCTTAGGGTTTATTTTATTGGTAAGTATTTAGTTTTAAATAGGAATAATTTATTTAATTGTAGTAAATTTATTTAGATGTATTTAAACTATATTTAAGTTAGGGGGGGTGTTAGGGTTAGGCTTAGGTTTAGGGGTTAATAACTTTATTATAGTGGCGGCGACGTTGGCGGCGGCAGATTAGGGGTTAATAATTATAATGTAGGGTTCAGAGATGTTGGGGGCAGTAGATTAGGGGTTCATAAGTATAATGTAGGTGGCGGTGGTGTCTTAGGGGTTAATAATAGGGGCAGATTAGGGGTTAATAATATAATGTAGGTGCCGACGATTTCGGGGGCGGCATATTAGGGGTTAATAAGTGTAAGATTAGGGGTGTTTAGACTCAGGGTTCATGTTAGGGTGTTAGGTGCAGACATAAAATTAATTTCCCCATAGGAAACAATGGGGCGGCGTTAGGAGCTGAACGCTGCTTTTTTGCAGGTGTTAGGTTTTTATTCAGCCAGCTCAGCCCCATTGTTTCCTATGGGGAAATCGTGCACAAGCACGTTTTGCCAGCTTACCGCTACCGTAAGCAGTGCTGGTACTACAGTGAGATGAGGAGCTAAATTTTGCTCAACACTCACTTTTCTGAGGCTAACGCCGGCTTCAAGAAAACTTGTAATACCAGCGTTGGCTTAAGTCAGCGGTAAGAAAAAAAGGCTTGTTAGCCCCGCACAGCCTTATAGACAAAAACTCGTAATCTAGCCGATAGGTTTTATTTTTATTTCACAGGTAAGTTTGTATTTATTTTAACTAGGTAGACTAGTTAGTAAATAGTTATTAACTATTTACTAACTACCTAGTTAAAATAAATACAAATTGACCTGTAAAATAAAACCTAACCTGCCTTACACTAAAACCTACCATTACAATCAAATCAAATAAATTAAATTAATCAAATACAATTATCTAAATTACAAAAAAAAACAAAAAAACAACTAAATTACACAAAATAAAAAATGAAATTATAAAAAAATAAATAAAGAATTACTCCTAATCTAATAGCCCTATCAAGATAAAAAAGCCCCCCCAAAAAAATAAAACCCCTAGCCTACACTAAACTGCCAATAGCCCTTAGGGCCTTTTGCGGGGCATTGCCCCAAAGAAATCAGCTTTTTTACCTGGCAATAAAAATTACAAACACCCCCCTAACAGTAAAACCCACCACCCACCCAACCAAACCCACCAAATACAACTCTATCTAAATAAAACTAAGCTAACCATTGCCCTGAAAATGACATTTGGATGGGCATTGCCCTTAAAAGGGCATTTAGCTCTTTTACGGTGCCCAAACCCTAAGCTAAAAAGTAAATTTATGCTTACCTGATAAATTAATTTCTTCTATGGTATGACGAGTCCACGGATTCATCCTTTACTTGTGGGATATTATCCTCCTGCTAACAGGAAGTGGCAAAGAGCACCACAGCAGAGCTGTCTATATAGCTCCTCCCTTAGCTCCACCCCCCAGTCATTCGACCGAAGGTACAGGAAGAAAAGGGAGAAACTAAAAGTTTGCAGAGGTGACTGAAGTTTAAAATAAAAAAATATAATCTGTCTTAAAATGACAGGGCGGGCCGCCGACTCGTCGTACCATAGAAGAAATAAATTTATCAGGTAAGCATAAATTTACTTTTCTTCTATAAGGTACGACGAGTCAACGGATTCATCCTTTACTTGTGGGATACAATACCAAAGCTACAGGACACGGATGAACGGGAGGGACAAGACAGATGGTTAAACAGAAGGCACCACTGCTTGAAGAACTTTTCTCCCAAAAATAGCCTCTGAAGAAGCAAAAGTATCAAATTTGGAAAATTTGGAAAAGGTATGAAGCGAAGACCAAGTCGCAGCCTTACAAATCTGTTCAACAGAAGCATCATTTTTAAAAGCCCATGTGGAAGCCACCGCCTAGTAGAGTGAGCTGTAATCCTTTCAGGAGGCTGCTGTCCAGCAGTCTCGTATGCCAAACGGATGATGCTTTTCAGCCAAAAAGAAAGAGAGGTAGCCGTAGCTTTTTGACCTCTACGTTTTCCAGATTAGACAACAAACAAAGAAGATGTTTGACGGAAATCTTTGGTTGCTTGCAAGTAAAACTTCAAAGCACGAACCACGTCCAAGTTGTGCAACAGACGCTACTTCTTAGAGGAAGGATTAGGACACAGAGAAGGAACAACAATTTACTGATTGATATTCCTATTAGTAACAACTTTAGGAAGGAATCCAGGTTTGGTACGCAAAATCACCTTATCAGCATGGAAAACAAGATAAGGCGAGTCGCATTGTAATGCAGATAGTTCAGAAACTCTTCGAGCCGAAGAGATAGCAACTAAAAACAGAACTTTCCAAGATAGAAGCTTAATATCTATGGAATGAATAGGTTCAAACGGAACCCCTTGAAGAACTTTAAGAACTAAATTCAAACTCCATGGAGGAACAACAGGTTTAAACACAGGCTTGATTCTAACTAAAGCCTGACACAACGACTGAATGTCTGGAACAACTGCCAGACGCTTGTGCAGTAGAATTGATAAAGCAGAAATCTGTCCCTTTAAGGAACTAGCTGATAGCCCCTTCTCCAATCCTTCTTGGAGAAAGGACAAAATCCTAGGAATCCTGATCTTACTCCATGAGTAATGAGACATTTTCCTAGTGACAGGTTTTCGAGCTTGAATCAAGGTATCTATGACCGACTCAGAGAAACCCCGCTTCGATAAAATCAAGCGTTCAATCTCCAAGCAGTCAGCCTCAGAGAAACTAGATTTGGATGCTGGAACGGACCTTGAATCATAAGGTCCTGTCTCAGTGGCAGAGTCCATGGTGGAAAGGATGACATGTCCACCAGGTCTGCATACCAAGTCCATTCCACTGATTGAGCATGCATAGTTGCAGTGGTCTGAGATGCAAGTGAGCAAACGGAACTATGTCCATTGCCGCTACCATTAGTCCGATTACTTCCATACACTGAGCCACTGACGGCCGAGGAATGGAATGAAGAGCTCGGCAGGTGGTTAAAATCTTTGATTTCCTGACCTCCGTCAGAAAATTTTTCATGTCCACCGAATCTATCAGAGTTCCCAGGAATGGAACACTTGTGAGAGGGATAAGTGAAGAGCCAACACGATGTCCGTGTGAGACTTGGCTAGAAGGTAAGTCGACGCCTGAATTAAGATATCGTCCAGATAAGGCGCCACTGCTATGCCCCGCAGCCTTAGAACCGCCAGAAGGGACCCTAGCACCTTTGTGAAAATTCTGGGAGCTGTGGCTAACCCGAAGGGAAGAGCCACAAACTGGTAATGCTTGTCCAGAAAGGCGAACCTGAGGAACTGGTGATGATCTTTGTGGATAGGGATGTGTAGATACGCATCCTTTAAGTCCACGGTGGTCATATATTGACCCTCCTGGATCATTGGTAAAATAGTCCAAATGGTCTCCATCTTGAAAGATGGGACTCTGAGGAATTTGTTTAGGATCTTGAGATCTAAAATTGGTCTGAAAGTTCCCTCTTTTTTGGGAACCACAAACAGATTGGAGTAAAACACCTGCCCCTGTTCTGCTTTCGGAACTGGGCGGATCACTCCCATGGTATATAGGTCTTCTACACAGCGTAAGAACGCCTCTCTTTTTGTCTGGTTTGCAAACAATTGAGAAAGATGGAATCTCCCCCTTGGAGGATAATCTTTGAAATCTAGAAGATACCCCTGGGATACGATTTCTAAAGCCCAGGAGTCCTGAACGTCTCTTGCCCAAGCCTGAGCAAAGAGAGAAAGTCTGTCCCCTACTAGATCCGGTCCCGGATCAGGGCTACCCCTTCATGCTGGCTTGGAGGCAGCAGCGGGCTTCTTGGCCTGTTTACCTTTGTTCCCAGTCTGGTTAGGTCTCCAGACTGACTTGGATTGAGCAAAATTCCTCTCTGGTTTTGCAGCAGGGGAAGAGGTAGAGGGACCACCTTTGAAGTTTCGAAAGGAACGAAAATTATTTTGTTTGGTCCTCATCTTATTTGTCTTATCCTGAGGAAGGGCATGGCCTTTCCCTCCAGTAATGTCTGAAATTATCTCTTTCAGTTCAGGCCCGAATAGGGTCTTACCTTTGAAAGGGATGGCTAAAAGCTTAGATTTTGATGACACATCCGCAGACCAGCACTTAAGCCATAACGCTCTACGTGCTAAAATGGCAAAACCTGAATTCTTTGCCGCTAATTTAGCCAGTTGAAAAGCGGCATCTGTAATGAAAGAATTAGCTAGCTTGAGAGCCTTAATTCTATCCAGAATCTTTTTTTTTTTTCTTAAGGAGACCCTCTAATTTTGTATCCATAGGATCTTGGAAAGCACAACTGTCCTCAATAGGTATAGTTGTACGCTTAGCCAGGGTAGAAATAGCTCCCTCCACCCTAGGGACCATCTGCCACGAGTCCCGCATGGTGTCTGATATAGGAAACATTTTCTTAAAAGTAGGAGGGGGAGCGAATGGAATACCTGGTCTATCCCACTCCTTAGAAACAATGTCCGAAATCCTCTTAGGAACCGGAAAAACATCAGTGTAGGCAGGAACCTCTAGAAATCTGTCCATTTTACACAATTTCTCTGGAACTACAATAGGGTCCCAATCATCCAAAGTCGCTAAAACCTCCCTGAGCAACAAGCGGAGGTGTTCTAGTTTAAATTTAAAAGCCGTCATATTTGAGTCTGTCTGAGGGAACATCTTTCCTGAATCAGAAATCTCTCCCTCAGACAGCAAATCCCTCACCCCCAACTCAGAAGATTGTGAGGGTACATCTGATATGGATAATAAAGTGTCAGAGGGCCCAGCATTTGTTCTCACACCAGACCTACTGCACTTCCCCTGCAACCTAGGCAGCTTACATAAAACCTCTGTGAGGGTAGTATTCATAACTGCGGCCATATTTTGCAGGGTGAAAGAATTAGAAGCACTAGAAGTACTTGGTGTCGCGGGCGTTAATGGTTGTGACACTTGGGAAGAATTAGATGGCATAACCTGATTCCCTTCTGACTGAGAATCATCCTGCGACATACTTTTATCAGCTAAAATATGTTCTTTGCAATTTATTGACCTTTCAGTGCATGAGGGACACATTCTAAGTGGGGGTTCCACAATGGCTTCTAAACATATGGAACATTGACTTTCCACAATGTCAGACATGTTGAACAGGCTAGTAATGACTACAAACAAGCTTGAAAAACACTTTATTTAGTGAAAAAACAACAATCTTAAAAAACGGTACTGCGCCTTTAAGAGAAAAAAAAAACCATACACGTTCTGCAAAACTGCTTTAAAATACACCAAACTTTCCAAATTTTTGATAGCAGACTCAATTTGTGTAGTTAAGTTTGCCCCACAAGAAATTAAAACATTTAACCCTTTAATGTGCAAACCGGATTGAAATAAGGCCTAAATCCGGAAAAAACACCCCCAGCACCTCGCCACAGCCCTGCTGTGGCGCCTACCTGCCCTCAGGGATAGTAAATATGGGGTTAAAGCTTCGATTTGGCCCAAAACATTCACAAGGGCCCTCAGGAGTTGGAGCTTGCTGCTTGCTGAGTGAAAACAACTGCGCATCTGAGGCGCGAAAATAGGCCCCGTCCATCTCACTCGATGTCTCTACAGCCTCAAAGAACCGCACCATAGCTATTAGGTATGTATTTATTTTTAAATAGGAATTATTTAGGTAATAATTGTAAGGTTTATTTAGATTTATTTTAATTATATTTAAGTTAAGGGGGTTAGGGTTAGACTTATGCTTAGGGTTACGTTAGGGTTAGGTTTAGGGGTTAATATATTTATGTAGTGATGTGGGAGGCCAGAGATTATGGGTTAATAGTTTAATTTAGTATATTTCGTTGTGGGGCGCTTGCGGTTTAGTGGTTAATAGGTTTATTATAGCGGCGGTGTGGGCGGACGGCAGATTAGGGGTTAATAATATTAAAGTAGTGTTTGCGATGCGGAAGGGTGGCGGTTTAGGGGTTAATAGGTTTATTATAGTGGTGATGATGAAGAGGGGTTATTACATTTTAATAGTGGCAGCGATGTCCCGAGCGGCAGATTAGGGGTTAATAATTTTATTTTAGTATTTGCAATGCGGGAGGGCCTCGGTTTAGGGGTTAATAGGTAGTTTATGGGTGTTTAGTGTACTTTGTAGCAGTCTAGTTATGAGTTTTATGTTACAGCTTTGTAATGTAAAACTCATAACTACTGACTTTAGATGGCTCACTTTTTGGCCTCCCAGGCAAACTCGTAATACCGGCACTATGGAAGTCCCATTGAAAATTGACTTTTTTAAAAGTGCGGTACTGACGATGCGTGACAGCCAAAAAGGTGTGCGGTACACCTATACCTGCAAGACTTGTAATAGTGACGTTAGGGAAAAAGCAGCGTTATAAGGCATAACGATGCTTTTTCACTCATAACGCAAAACTCGTAATCTAGCTGAATGTTCGCCATTTTAACTGGCACAGGAAAAGTTACAGGGACCTTCCTGTCTTCATAAACCCTGTCTAATTTAGGGATCTTAGGTTCCTCAGGGAGTGTAGCCTCTGGAACCTCTAGTGTAAACAGAACCTCCTTTAATACAAAAAAACGCAGATGCTCAATTTAAAATCTAAAGGAGAGTTCCTTCGCTGAAGGAGGTTTAGAAACTGAAGTCTCCGACTCAGAAAGTTCACCCTCTGAAGCTACAGAGGTAAACTCATCCTCGGATAGCTGGGACATAGTAGCTAAATCCGACAAATATTTAGATGACTCTAGGTCAGGAGAACTATGTTTAACCTTTCTCTTGCGTTTGTTAGAGTGAGGTAAGGCACTCAGGGCCGCAAACACCGCTGATTGTAACTGTGCGGTAAAGTCCGCCGGAATAAAGTCCCCTCCAAATGCAGGATTTGTTGAGCCGCAGGGAACTGCACGTGGAGCAGGTAGTGTAAAAAGGGTAGTAATCTCTCTGGACCCAGATACCTGAGAGGTAGACGGCTCAGAGCGGCTAATAGCGCTATAAGTATTAACAGGCTTGTCTCCCTTCTTAGACTTTAGAACAGTGCTTAGGCAATTGGAACAAAATTGAGCGGGGGGGGGGGGGGCAAACCACAGCCTCCTCACAATATAAACATGAATTATTAATCAGTAGGAGCGGAACCTTCTAATGTAGTATCAGAGTCCTCCATAGCTAAGATATATTCACAAAAGGACAGACAAAAAGTAAACGCTTTTATTAAAAAAACGGCACCTTTATAATCCCAATGGCTGGGGCACTCACCACCTCCTAGACCCAGACAGCTTACAGTGAGAACACTCTCCTTAGGAGTGATGTCTGCAGCAGAATCGAAGTAAATGAAAAAAAAGCACCCGTTCACGTGCAGTGTAGGACAGGACTTCCCCTGCTATGAAAAAAGGCGCTAAGTTAGTATGAGCTGAGCAACAGTTAAAAACGAAAGTAAAACCTGTTTGTTCCAAGCCAAAAGCTCACAATCTATAAGCCCAAAAAAACTCTCACATTAAAGCAGTTATAAATAACCCCTATCTGTTCAAATAATCTCCCTGAAGGAGATATTAACCCTTGATCCTATCGAGGCATAAAGGATGGCCTGTGACCCTGTATAGCAAAAGTGTAAATATACATGGCCTTACCTCCAGGATCCAAGTGTGATAGTCTTGCAGCGACGCTTCTGACATGAACTTGAGTGTGTAACAGCAAGCAGTGAAACTCGTCAACACTGATTGCTCATGAGCTGTTAGACGACAGTGTGGATGGGTTCGCAGAAAAACTTTCCCTGCATCTCCAGACTCTAACTTTCATCCATACTCTCACTGAGAGGTTGACATGATTACTTAAAACTCCAGTCCTTTCTTGAAGGGAACATACCCATTACAGGACTATCCAAAATGTTCTGACACTTCTCTGCCACCTCCTATAGTGATGAAAGGCAAAGAATGACTGGGGGATAGGGGAAGTGGGAGTGATATTTAAGACTTTGGCTGGGGTGTCTTTGCCTCCTCCTGGTGGCCAGGTGTTGTATTTCCCAACAGTAAGGAAGGACGTTGTGGACTCTCCCTGCCTTATGGAAGGAAATCATGTTACCTCCAATTCACGTGAATGGACGTGTATTTTACACAGTCAGAAAACTCAGTGCTGCGTAAAAAAACAAGTAAAAGCTTGTATATTTGTGTGAAAACCACATGAGAGCTTGCAATTGGTCATTTTTATTTATTTATTAACTTATGAAAAATAATCATTGGTGACATAAAACACAAGGAAATACTATGTTTTGGTTGTGCTGCTGTCTTGGCTCCATTGCGTTTTTTGTAGCGTCATTAAACTTGTGTGGCTGAGACACTTCCATGTGGTTTTTGAATATCAATTTAAGACAATATAGCTGCTTTTTGGTCTAATAAATTACAAGTCCTTATTGTTTCCTGCAACAACCAATATGTTTGAGAAAGTATTTTGCTGTAATGTGTGATTTTGCAAAAAACGTTTGTAGCAATGTTATAAACACAATGTATACTATATTTTTAAAGCTTTCTTGCAAATTTGTTGCAATAAATACATGCACACAAACTACCTAGGTTTGCTCTTCAACAAAGGATACTGAAAAGAACAAATATGCGTTTAAATGTTCTTTTAATTAATATATTTTGAAAATTGCAACTTACCTTAAAGAGCTTTCTCACCAAAAGGAGGAAAATTTCTTGCCGAATGCTGACACAGCTAAAAATGGTGAGAGGAAAATAACGCATTTATTAAAGGAGTGAATTTGCGGTCATCTCTTCAGTCACTTAAAGGGGTAGAAAGGTCTAAATTTATATGTACACGGGTGAATTTTAATTTAAAATAGAATAATTTTTCAAATCTACTTAAAATAGCAAAAATGCTTCTAGTAAAATGCATTACTGTTTTCAGTGGCATATGTACATATACAGTGGCTTGTATAATACAAATTACGTCTTCCCTGACAACACACTGCACATCACCTGCGGGGAAACCTCAGTATTGTATTTTGTGATAAATTAGTTAATTGTGCTTTTCTTTTCTGGCGTCAATCAAAGTATGCAAAAATCCCTTTAAAACACATTTATAATATTATATGTCAACATCCATAGACACTGTATGTTATGTATACTTAGTATGTTAACTCAATTCAAAATCATATCAAAATGAATAAACCTTTCTGATAAAATTATTATTATCAGGTATTTGTAGAGGGCCAACAGATTCCGCAGCGCTATGACATACAGTAGGTGGTATACAAAATAACATTTACAGGGGTCAAGTGGATAGAGGGCCCTGCCGAGAGTTGCACTGTTGTAGTCGGCTCTTATGAATGTGAACTACAAACAGCTGGGCTCATAGGCTTACATGCTATAGGGTTTAAGGGGATAGCAGTGGAGGTAGAACGGTTAGTGTAGGTCAGGGGTGTCCAAACTTTGCTCTCCAGAGGTTTTGAAACTACATTTCCCATGATGCTCAGCTAGATAAAATGCTGGCTGAGCATCATCGGAAATGTGGTTCCAAATCCTCTGGAGAGCAAAGTTTGGACACCCCTGGTGTAGGTTGTATGCATTCCTGAATAGTAGAGTCATCGGGGAAGCTTTCAAATCTAGGGGAGAGTCTTGTGGAGTGAGGTAGAGAGTTCCATAAAATGGGAGCCAGTCTGGAAAAGTCGAAGGGGACGGGAGGGAGAGTATCTGGAGACAAGGTTTTAGGTGTAGGGGGGAACAGTGCAGTTGAGGGCTTTGTGTGTCAGTGAGAATTTTGTGTTTAATCCTGGAGGCAAGAGGAAGCCAGTGAAGGGATTGGTATAGAGGAGCAGCAGATGAAGAGTGATGTGTAAGGAAGATGATGAGACCAGAGAGGATGGAGTTGCAGTAGTCGAGGCGGGAAAGGTTGAGAGAGTGGAATAAAATCTTAGTTGTGTCTTGTGTAAGGAAATGTCTAATTTTAGAGATGTTTTTAAGGTGTAAGCGGCAGGCTTTAGCCAAGGACAAGCAGGCCCATTTATCAAGCTCCGTACGGAGCTTGAAGGGCCGTGTTTCTGGCGAGTCTTCAGACTCGCCAGAAACACAAGTTATGAAGCAGCGGTCTAAAGACCGCTGCTTCATAACCCTGTCCGCCTGCTCTGAGCAGGCGGACAGTAATCGCCGGAAATCAACCCAATCGAATACGATCGGGTTATTGACACCCCCCTGCTGGCGGCCGATTGGCCGCGAGTCAGCAGGGGGCGGCGTTGCACCAGCAGCTCTTGTGAGCTGCTGGTGCAATGTTAAATGCGGAGAGCGTATTGCTCTCCGCATTTAGCGAGGTCTTGCGGACCTGATCCGCAGTGTCGGATCAGGTCCGCAAGCCCTTTGATAAATGGGCCCCTTAATGTGATAAGTGAAAGAGAGATCTGAGTCAAGTGTGACCCCAAGACATCGGGCATGTGGGGTTGGGGTAATGATGGAGTTATCAACAGTTATAGAGAAATGGGGGGTGGAGATTTTGGGAGAAGGGGGAAAATAAGGAGCTCAGTTTTGGAGAGATTTAGCTTGAATTTCAGTGATTGTTGCAAAATATAGCAACTAAATAAATAATTAATTTGTGCACAGTTGAATGTTTACAATTAAAGGGATATGAAACCCAATTTTTTAATAAAATTGTGGAATTCATTACCAAAGGAGGTAGTAAATGCCAATACCCTAGATACATTTAAAAAATGTTGGATACATTTCTGTCTAGAAACAAAATTCATGTATATGATTGCTAGGGGCATATTTACCAAGCTCCGTATGGAGCTTAAGGCTCCTGAAGGCTCGCCGGAAACAGAAGTTATTAAGCAGCGATCTAAAGACCACTGCTCCATAACTTGTCCGCCTGCTCTGAGGTAAGTTTATATAAGTATAAACTTACCTGTGAAATAAAACAAATCCTAAAATTAAACTATAAATTAACCTAACATAACTATTCTAATAAAATAAAATAAGCTAACAATTAAAAATCCTAAATTACATGATTAAAAAAACCTAACTCTACGAAAAAATAAAAAACCTAAATTACACATTTTAAAAAACCTAATACTACGAAAAAAAAAAATCCAACATTACAAAAAAAACGCTAAAATTATGAAAAATAAAAAAACACACAGATTACAAAACTAAAAAACAAAATTATCCAAAATAATAAAAATTACACCTAATCTAATAGCCCTATAAAAACAAAAAAGCCCCCCCAAAATAAAAACACCCCCTAACCTAACAATAATCTACCAATAGCCCATAAAAGGGTCTTTTGTAGGGCATTGCCCTAAGTTAAACAGCTTTTTAACCTAAAAAAATGACAAAGTCCCCCATAATGGTAAAACCCCCCACCAAACCAACCCCCCAAATAAAAAACCTAAGTCTAAAACAATCCTAAGCTACCTATTGCCCCATAAGGGGCATTTGTATGGGCATTGCCCTTAAAAGGGCATTGAGCTCTTTTACTGCCCATCAAAACCCTAATCTAAAAAAAAACAACACACCAAAAAGTAAAAAAAATAACTAACACTAAACCCAGAAAATCTATTCATGGTTCCTGAAGTCCGGACATCCATCTTCATCCAGGCGGCAACATCTTAATCCATCGTGGGGGCATCTTATATCTTCATCCCGGTGTTACGGAGCTGTGAAGGCGCAGAGAATCTTTGCCGGTGGCACGGACATCCTGCGTGGAGGATCCTCTTCATATGGTCACCGCCGCACACTGAAGCTTGATTGCAAGGTACCCGTTTAAATATGGGGTAGCTTGTATTCCTATTGGCTGACATTTTCAATAAGATGAGAGCTACTGAAATCCTATTGGCTGATTTGAACAGCCAATAGGATTTCAGTAGCTCTCATCCTATTGGCTGATATGTAAATGCCAACCAATTGGAATGCAAGGTACCCCATATTTAAAAGGGTACCGTGCATTTAAGCTTCAGTGTACGGTGGTGATCGTATTAAGAGGATCCTCCACGCTGGATGTCCGCGCCACCAGCAAAGACGCTCCGCGCCTCCACAGCTTTGTGACACAGGGATGAAAAAAAAAAAAGATGCCCCCATGATGGATCAAGATGTCACTGCCTGGATGAAGACTTCTCGCCCTCTGGATGAAGATGGATGTCTGGACTTCAGGAACCGTGAATAGATTTTCTGGGGTTAGGGTTAGGTTTTTTTTTTTAAATTTTGGGGTGCTTTTTTTTTAGATTAGGGTTTTGATGGGCAGTAAAAAAGCTGAATGCCCTTTTAAGGGCAGTAAAAGAGCTAAATATCCTTTTAAGGACAATGCCCATACAAATGCCCCTTTAGTGACAATGGGTAGCTTAGCTTTTATTTAGACTTAGGTTTTGGGGGAACTTTGTAATTTATTGGAGGTAAAATAGCTATTTAACTTAGGCAATGCCCTACAAAAGGGCCTTGTGAGGGCTATTGGTAGTTTATTGTTAGGTTAGGTGGTGTTTTTATTTTGGGGGGGCTTTTTTATTTTTATAGGTTTTTTTATTTTATTTGTAGTGCTAGGATTATTTAATATTGTAATGTTAGGTTTTTTATTTTTCATTTATTTTATTTATTTAATTGTTTAATTTATAGTTTACATTTAGTTTTTTTTTATTTCACAGGTAAGTTTTTATTTATTTAAATATATTTTTATTGTAAGTTTAATTTAAAGTTAGGGGTTTTTAGGTTTATGGGTTCATATTTTAATTTAGTGTGTTGCGATGTGGGGGACAGGTGGTTTAGGAGTTAATATGTTTAGTTTAGTCTTTGCGATGTGGGGGCCCGACGGTGTAGGGGTTAATAGATTTAGTTTATTAGTACCGATGTGGGAGGCCGGCGGTTTAGGGGTTAATAGATTTTGTTTATTGGTACCGATGTGGGAGGCCGGCGATTTAGGGGTTAATAATTTTATTTAGTGTTGGCAATGTTGGGGGCGGTGGTTTAGGGGTTAATAGCTTTAATTAATGTTGGCGATGTCGGGGCGGCGGTTTAGGGGTTAATATTTTTATTTAGTATCAGCGATGTTGGGGGCAGCGGATTAGGGGTGTTTAGACTAGGGGTCAATTTATTATTGTGCAGAAGGACATGATAAGATGTAGCGTATCATGTCCGCCGCACATTGATAAATGCCGACAGCATACGCTGTCAGCATTTATCATTGCACCAGCAGTTCTTGTGAATGTGTGTGTATGAGCAGGTTTGGGCATGTGTGCATGGTGTAAGCGGGTTTGGACATGTGCATGTGAGAGCGGGCTTGGGCATGTGTGCATGTGTGTGTGTGAGCCGGCTTGGACATGTGTGTGTGTGTGTGTGCGCATGTGTGTGTGAGTGGGCTGGGGCGTGTGTGTGTGTGCATGTGTGTATGAGCAGGCTCAGGTATATGTGTGCATGTGTGTGTGAGCGGGCTCGGGTATGTGTGTGTGAGCGGGCTTGGGTATGTGTGTGCATGTGTGTGTGAGCTAGCTTCGGGATGTGTGTGTGTGTGAGAGGGCTCAGAATGTGTGTGTGCATGTGTGTGTGAGAGGGCTCAGAATGTGTGTGTGTGCGTGCATGTGTGTGTGAGCTGGCTCAGGGATGTGTGTGTGCGCAAGTGTGGGTGAGAGGGCTCAGAATGTGTGTGTGTGCATGTGTGTGTGAGCGGGCTCGGCATGTGTGTGTGTGCATGTGTGTGTGAGCGGGCTCGGAATGTGTGTGTGTGAGCGGGCTCGGCATGTGTGTGCATGTGTGTGAGTGGGCTCTGGGATGTGCATGTGTGTGTGAGCAGACTTGGCATGTATGTGTGTGTGCATGTGTGTGTGAGCGAGCTCAGAATGTGTGTGTGCATGTGTGTGTGAGCGGGCTCGGCATGTGTGTGTGTGCGCATGTGTGTGTGTGTGAGCGGGCTCGGCATGTGTGTGTGTGAGCGGGCTCGGCATGTGTGTGCATGTGTGTGAGTGGGCTCTGGAATGTGCATGTGTGTGTGAGCGGGCTCGGCATGTGTGTGTGTGAGCGGGCTCGGCATGTGTGTGCATGTGTGTGAGTGGGCTCTGGAATGTGCATGTGTGTGTGAGCAGGCTTGGCATGTGTGTGTGCGCAGGCTTGGCATGTGTGTGCATGTGTGTGTGAGCGGGCTCGGCATGTGTGTGTGCGCATGTGTGTGTGAGCGGGCTCGGCATGTGTGTGCATGTGCGGGCTCGGCATGTGTGTGTGTGCATGTGTGTGAGTGGGCTCTGGGATGTGCATGTGTTTGAGCAGGCGTGACATGTGTGTATGTGCGCATGTGTGTGTGAGCGGGCTGGGGCATGTGTGTGTATGAGCAGGCTCAGGTATGTGTGTGTGAGCGGGCTCGGGTATGTGTGTGCATGTGTGTGTGAGCTGGCTCAGAATGTGTGTGTGTGCATGTGTGTGTGATCGGGCTGGGGCATGTGTGTGTGTGCATGTGTGTATGAGCAGGCTCAGGTATGTGTGTGCATGTGTGTGTGAGCGTGCTCGGGTATGTGTGTGTGAGCGTGCTCGGGTATATGTGTGTGAGCGGGTTCGGGTATGTGTGTGTGAGCGGGCTTGGGTATGTGTGTGTGAGCGGGCTCGGGTATGTGTGTGCATGTGTGTGTGAGCTGGCTCAGAATGTGTGTGTGTGCATGTGTGTGTGATCGGGCTGGGGAATGTGTGTGTGTGCATGTGTGTATGAGCAGGCTCAGGTATGTGTGTGCATGTGTGTGTGAGCGTGCTCGGGTATGTGTGTGTGAGCGGGTTCGGGTATGTGTGTGCATGTGTGTGTGAGCGTGCTCGGGTATGTGTGAGTGAGCGGGTTCGGGTATGTGTGTGCATGTGTGTGTGAGTGGGCTCTGGGATGTGCATGTGTGTGTGAGCAGACTTGGCATGTGTGTGTGTGTGTGTGCATGTGTGTGTGAGCGAGCTCGGGTATGTGTGTGTGAGCGGGTTCGGGTATGTGTGTGCATGTGTGTGTGAGCTGGCTCAGGGATGTGTGTGTGTGAGAGGGCTCAGAATGTGTGTGTGTGAGAGGGCTCAGAATGTGTGTGTGTGCATGTGTGTGAGTGGGCTCTGCTCTGGGATGTGCATGTGTGTGTGTGTGTGCATGCGTGTGTGAGAGGGCTTAGAATGTGTGTGTGTGCATGTGTGTGTGTGAGCGGGCTCGGCATGTGTGTGCATGTGCGGGCTCGGCATGTGTGTGTGTGCATGTGTGTGAGTGGGCTCTGGGATGTGCATGTGTTTGAGCAGGCGTGACATGTGTGTATGTGCGCATGTGTGTGTGAGCGGGCTGGGGCATGTGTGTGTATGAGCAGGCTCAGGTATGTGTGTGTGAGCGGGCTCGGGTATGTGTGTGCATGTGTGTGTGAGCTGGCTCAGAATGTGTGTGTGTGCATGTGTGTGTGATCGGGCTGGGGCATGTGTGTGTGTGCATGTGTGTATGAGCAGGCTCAGGTATGTGTGTGCATGTGTGTGTGAGCGTGCTCGGGTATGTGTGTGTGAGCGTGCTCGGGTATATGTGTGTGAGCGGGTTCGGGTATGTGTGTGTGAGCGGGCTCGGGTATGTGTGTGTGAGCGGGCTCGGGTATGTGTGTGCATGTGTGTGTGAGCTGGCTCAGAATGTGTGTGTGTGCATGTGTGTGTGATCGGGCTGGGGCATGTGTGTGTGTGCATGTGTGTATGAGCAGGCTCAGGTATGTGTGTGCATGTGTGTGTGAGCGTGCTCGGGTATGTGTGTGTGAGCGGGTTCGGGTATGTGTGTGCATGTGTGTGTGAGCGTGCTCGGGTATGTGTGTGTGAGCGGGTTCGGGTATGTGTGTGCATGTGTGTGTGAGTGGGCTCTGGGATGTGCATGTGTGTGTGAGCAGACTTGGCATGTGTGTGTGTGTGTGCATGTGTGTGTGAGCGAGCTCGGGTATGTGTGTGTGAGCGGGTTCGGGTATGTGTGTGCATGTGTGTGTGAGCTGGCTCAGGGATGTGTGTGTGTGAGAGGGCTCAGAATGTGTGTGTGTGAGAGGGCTCAGAATGTGTGTGTGTGCATGTGTGTGAGTGGGCTCTGCTCTGGGATGTGCATGTGTGTGTGCATGCGTGTGTGAGAGGGCTTAGAATGTGTGTGTGTGCATGTGTGTGTGTGAGCGGGCTCGAAATGTGTGTGTGTGTGCATGTGTGTGTGAGCGGGCTTGGCATGTGTGTGTGTGAGCAGGCTCGGCATGTGTGTGTGTGCATGTGTGTGTGAGCGGGCTCGGCATGTGTGTGTGAGCAGGCTCGAAATGTGTGTGTGTGTGCATGTGTGTGTGAGCGGGCTCGGCATGTGTGTGTGTGCATGTGTGTGTGAGCGAGCTCGGCATGTATGTGTGTGCATGTGTGTGTGAGCGGGCTCGGCATGTGTGTGTGCATGTGTGTGTGAGCGGGCTCGGCATGTGTGTGTGTGCATGTGTGTGTGAGCGGGCTCGGCATGTGTGTGTGTGAGCGGGCTTGGCATGCATGTGCATGTGTGTGAGTGGGCTCTGGGAAGTGCATGTGTGTGTGAGCAGGCTTGACATGTGTGTATGTGCGCATGTGTGTGTGAGCTGGCTTGTCATGTGTGTGTGTGCATGTGTGTGTGTGTGAGCGGGCTCGGCATGTGTGTGTGTGCATGTGTGTGTGAGCGGGCTCGGCATGTGTGTGCATGTGTGTGTGAGCAGGCTTGCCATGTGTGTGTGCGCGCATGTGTGTGTGAGCAGGCTCGGTATGTGTGTGTGTGCATGTGTGTGTGAGCGGGCTCGAAATGTGTGTATGTGCATGTGTGTGTGAGCGGGCTCGGCATGTGTGTGTGCGCATGTGTGTGTGTGAGCGGGCTCGGCATGTGTGTGCATGTGTGTGTGAGCATGTGTGTGTGAGCGGGCTCGGCATGTGTGTGTGTGAGCGGGCTCGGCATGTATGTGCATGTGAGCATGTGTGTGTGAGCGGGCTCGGCATGTGTGTGTGTGAGCGGGCTCGGCATGTATGTGCATGTGTGTGAGTGGGCTCTGGGATGTGCATGTGTGTGTGAGCAGGCTTGACATGTGTGTATGTGCGCATGTGTGTGTGAGCAGGCTTGACATGTGTGTATTTGTGCATGTGTGTGTGAGCAGGCTTGACATGTGTGTATGTGCGCATGTGTGTGAGTGGGCTCTGGGATGTGCATGTGTTTGTGAGCAGGCTTGACATGTGTGTGTGTGCATGTGTGTGTGAGCGGGCTCGGCATGTGTGTGTGTGAGCAGGCTCGGCATGTGTGTGCATGTGCTCTGGGATGTGCATGTGTGTGTGTGAGCGGGCTCGGTATGTGTGTGCATGTGTGTGAGTGGGCTCTGGGATGTGCATGTGTGTGTGTGTGTGTGTGAGCGGGCTCGGCATGTGTGTGCATGGGCTCTGGGATGTGCATGTGTGTGTGTGAGCAGGCTCGGCATGTGTGTGTATGTGAGCGGCTCAGCATGTGTGTGAGTGGGCTCTGGGATGTGTGTGTGCATGTGTGTGTGAGCGGGCTCAGGGTTGTGTGTGTGCATGTGTGTGAGCGGGCTCAGGCATGTGTGTGTGCATGCATGTGTGTGTGAACGGGCTCAAGGATGTGTGTGTGTATGTGTGTGTAAGAAGGCTCGGGCATGTGTCTGTGTGTGTGTGTGTGTGCGTGAACGGGCTCAAGGATGTGTATGTGTGCATGTGTGTGTTGAGCGGCCTGAGGAATGTGTGTGTGACTAGGCTCGGGCAAGTGTGTGCATGTGTGTGTGTGTGAGCGGTGCTCTGGGTATGTGTGTGCATGTGTGTATGAGCGGGCTTGAGATGTTTGAGCCCTGGTGTGAGCGGGCTTGGGGTAAATGTGTATGTGTGTATGTGCGCATGTGTGTGTGAGCTGGTTTGTCATGTGTGTGTGTGCATGTGTGTGTGTGTGTGTGAGCGGGCTCGGCATGTGTGTGTGTGCATGTGTGTGTGAGCGGGCTCGGCATGTGTGTGCATGTGTGTGTGAGCAGGCTTGGCATGTGTGTGTGCACATGTGTGTGTGAGCAGGCTCGGCATGTGTGTGTGTGCATGTGTGTGTGAGCGGGCTCGAAATGTGTGTATGTGCATGTGTGTGTGAGCGGGCTCAGGGATGTGTATGTGTGCATGTGTGTGTGAGCGGGCTCGTGTATGTGTATGCGTGAGCGGGTTAGGGTATGTGTGTGCATGTGTGTGTGAGCGGGCTTGGGTATGTGTGTGCATGTGTGTGTGAGCAGGCTCATGGATGTGTATGTGTGCATGTGTGTGTTGAGCGGCCTGAGGAATGTGTGTGTGTGTAAATGTGTATGTGTGTATGTGCATGTGTGTGTTGAGCGGCCTGAGGAATGTGTGTGTGACTAGGCTCGGGCAAGTGTGTGCTTGGGTGTGTGTGTGAGCGGTGCTCGGGTATGTGTGTGCATGTGTGTATGAGCGGGCTTGAGTATGTGTGTGCATGTGTGTGTGAGCGGGCTCGGGTATGTGTGTGCATGTGTTTGTGAGCAGGCTCAGGGATGTGTATGTGTGCATGTGTGTGTGAGCGGGCTCGTGTATGTGTATGCGTGAGCGGGTTAGGGTATGTGTGTGCATGTGTGTGTGAGCGGGCTTGGGTATGTGTGTGCATGTGTGTGTGAGCAGGCTCATGGATGTGTATGTGTGCATGTGTGTGTTGAGCGGCCTGAGGAATGTGTGTGTGTGTAAATGTGTATGTGTGTATGTGCGCATGTGTGTGTGAGCTGGTTTGTCATGTGTGTGTGTGCATGTGTGTGTGTGTGTGTGAGCGGGCTCGGCATGTGTGTGTGTGCATGTGTGTGTGAGCGGGCTCGGCATGTGTGTGCATGTGTGTGTGAGCAGGCTTGGCATGTGTGTGTGCACATGTGTGTGTGAGCAGGCTCGGCATGTGTGTGTGTGCATGTGTGTGTGAGCGGGCTCGAAATGTGTGTATGTGCATGTGTGTGTGAGCGGGCTCAGGGATGTGTATGTGTGCATGTGTGTGTGAGCGGGCTCGTGTATGTGTATGCGTGAGCGGGTTAGGGTATGTGTGTGCATGTGTGTGTGAGCGGGCTTGGGTATGTGTGTGCATGTGTGTGTGAGCAGGCTCATGGATGTGTATGTGTGCATGTGTGTGTTGAGCGGCCTGAGGAATGTGTGTGTGTGTAAATGTGTATGTGTGTATGTGCGCATGTGTGTGTGAGCTGGTTTGTCATGTGTGTGTGTGTGTGCATGTGTGTGTGTGTGTGAGCGGGCTCGGCATGTGTGTGTGTGCATGTGTGTGTGAGCGGGCTCGGCATGTGTGTGCATGTGTGTGTGAGCAGACTTGGCATGTGTGTGTGCACATGTGTGTGTGAGCAGGCTCGGCATGTGTGTGTGAGCGGGCTCGAAATGTGTGTATGTGCATGTGTGTGTGAGCGGGCTCGGCATGTGTGTGTGCGCATGTGTGTGTGAGCGGGCTCGGCATGTGTATGCATGTGTGTGTGAGCATGTGTGTGTGAGCGGGCTCGGCATGTGTGTGTGTGAGCGGGCTCGGCATGTATGTGCATGTGTGTGAGTGGGCTCTGGGATGTGCATGTGTGTGTGAACAGGCTTGACATGTGCGCATGTGTGTGTGAGCAGGCTTGACATGTGTGTATGTGTGCATGTGTGTGTGAGCAGGCTTGACATGTGTGTATGTGCGCATGTGTGTGAGTGAGCTCTGGGATGTGCATGTGTGTGTGAGCAGGCTTGACATGTGTGTGTATGCATGTGTGTGTGAGCAGGCTCGGCATGTGTGTGCATGTGCTCTGGGATGTGCATGTGTGTGTGTGAGCGGGCTCGGTATGTGTGTGCATGTGTGTGAGTGGGCTCTGGGATGTGCATGTGTGTGTGTGTGAGCGGGCTCGGCATGTGTGTGCATGTGTGTGAGTGGGCTCTGGGATGTGCATGTGTGTGTGTGAGCGGGCTCGGCATGTGTGTGTATGTGAGCGGCTCAGCATGTGTGTGAGTGGGCTCTGGGATATGTGTGTGTGCATGTGTGTGTGAGCGGGCTCAGGGTTGTGTGTGTGCATGTGTGTGAGCGGGCTCAGGCATGTGTGTGTGCATGCATGTGTGTGTGAACGGGCTCAAGGATGTGTGTGTGTATGTGTGTGTAAGAAGGCTCGGGCATGTGTCTGTGTGTGTGTGTGCGTGAACGGGCTCAAGGATGTGTGTGTGTGTGTGTGTGTGTGTGACTAGGCTCGGGCAAGTGTGTGCTTGGGTGTGTGTGTGAGCGGTGCTCGGATATGTGTGTGCATGTGTGTATGAGCGGGCTTGGGTATGTGTGTGCATGTGTGTGTGAGCGGGCTCGGGTATGTGTGTGCATGTGTTTGTGAGCAGGCTCAGGGATGTGTATGTGTGCATGTGTGTGTGAGCGGGCTCGTGTATGTGTATGCGTGAGCGGGTTAGGGTATGTGTGTGCATGTGTGTGTGAGCAGGCTTGGGTATGTGTGTGCATGTGTGTGTGAGCAGGCTCATGGATGTGTATGTGTGCATGTGTGTGTTGAGCGGCCTGAGGAATGTGTGTGTGTGTAAATGTGTGTGTGTGAATGGGCTCGGGCATGTGTGTTTGTACATGTGTGTGTGTGAGCAGGCTCAGGGATGTATGTGTGAGGATGTGTGTATGAGCGGGCTCAGGCATGTGTGTGTGTGCATGTGTGTATGAGCGGGCTTGGGCATGTGTGTGTGTGCATGTGTGTATGAGCGGGCTCGGGCATGTGTGTGTGTGTGTGTGTGCATGTGTGTATGAGCGGGCTCAGGCATGTGTGTGTGCATGTGTGTTTGAGCGGGCTCTGGGATGTGTGTGTGTATGTGTGCATGAGCGGGCTCAGGAGTGTGTGTGTGTGTGTGTGTGCATGTGTGTATGAGCGGCTCAGGAGTGTGTGTGTGTGCATGTTTGTGGTCTTACAAACCACCATTGAAAAAAAATGATTATTTCCTATGAAATTACTACAGCAAAAAACAGCTCTGTGGTTGTTGGAGACACTGCTTCCTTATAATCATCAGCCATTACAGTAATAGCATAATAATCCATCTCACCTTCGGTTAGTTTGCCTGCTTGTTCCGCCGCTCCTCCTGGGAGGATCTTGGAGAACACACTCTCCCCTTCGGAACCTGACTGTCCAGATGCCATACCAGCTGTGCCTACAGGTGTTGTCATTGGTTTTTGACCAATTTTAATACCTAAGGAAGACAGAAAATAAAACAAGGTGCTTCCACTCCAAAAAACAAACAAACAATAAATAAATAAAGCAATATTTTTGGTATAAAGCTACCAATGTGCAACATAAAGGGACTATTTTAACTATTTTTTAAATTACTTTGCATACAAAAATTACAATTTACAGTCACCTATTAGTACATTATTGTGAGATTTATATGAACTTAAATGGCCAAGTCCAGTTTCTTTTCTGAAGGATAAAAAATAAGTCTTATAAAGTCATGTTACCTTCTTGCACCTGAAAGAGACATATTTAAATGTCTTATTTTTCTGTTTGCTCTTTTGTAAAATGGATGTTCATGCACTAAGGGGAAAAAAAGTTATTTTTCTTTTTTGTATTATGATTTTGAGGTGTTTCATTGCAGCAGTAGGAGCTTTGCTTATTAACTATATAGTATCCAGTCAGCCTGTATATTGGGGGACTTCAGGGTAAATGTCCTGGTTTCCATAGTAAAACCAGGGACTTCCAGACCCTGCCCACTGTCTAGCTGACTCCACCCACAATCTAAAGCACTGCCCATGCACAAACTATAGCCCCACCCATCCACTCACGGCTTGACCCACAAAACTGGGACCACACTACCCACAAGTCTCTCTCACCTCTGATTTCCAGGTAGCCTCCAGGCAATGGTGGGAGGTATGTTATTTTACTGTAATTTAATAAATAACTAATATATATGTGGGTATAAAACATTTTAGATGGTGTTTTCTATAACGCATATAAAAACTAGCAATTAAAGGGACATTAAACCCAACATTTTTCTTTCATGATTCAAATAGAGAATACATTTTTTTTTAAAAGTTTCCAATTTATTTCAAGTATCAAATTTATTTCATTCTCATAATATTCTTTGTTGAAGAGATATCTAGCTAGGTAGCGTGCACATGCTTGAAGCACTACATGACAGGAAATAGTGCTGCCATCTAGTGCTCCAGCTAATGTATAACACTGTTGCAAAACTGCTGCTATATAGTGCTGCAGACACATGCACACTCCTGAGCTTACATTTCTGGTTTTCAACAAAGGATAACAAGAAAACGAAGAAAATGTGATAATAGAAGTAAATTAGAAAGTTGTTGTTGAATGTTATGTTCTATCTACATCACGAAAGAAACATTTTGGGTTTTATGTCCTTTTAAATGTTAAAAATGATTGTTTTTTTTGTTGTTACACGAAAAAGTTTAAGGCAGTGCTGTTCACCTATAAATTGATGATAATAAGAAATGCACTGCACACAAAGAATACTGCTGTATTAATGCTCACTAGTGGATAAAAACAGCTATTGGTGGAGGGGAACATGCCTGGACAAGTACAGTCCTATGCAAAAGTTTAAGCACCCTTGACAATTTCCATGATTTTCAGTTATAAATAATTGGGTGTTTGGATCAGCAATGTCATTTTGATCTATCAAATAACTGAAGGACACAGTAACACTTCTGTAGTGAGATTAGGGTTATTGGATTAACAGAAAATGTGCAATATGCATCCAAACGAAATTAGACAGGTGCATAAATTTGGGCACCCTTGTCATTTTGTTGATTTGAATACCTGTTACTACCTAGCACTGATTAATTGGAACACACAATTGGTTTGGTGAGCCCATTAAGCCTTGAACTTCATAGACAGGTGCATCCAATCATGAGAAAAGGTATTTAAGGTGGCCAATTGCAAGTTGTTCTCTTTGACTCTCCTCTAAAGAGTGGCAACATGGGGGCCTCAAAACAACTCTCAAATGACCTGAAAACAAAGATTGTTCAACATTATGGTTTAGAGGAAGGCTACAAAAAGCAATCACAGAGATTTAAGCTGTCAGTGTCCACTGTAAGGAACAGAGTAGCTTGAGGCATGCAAACGCACATTTGGACAAGCCAGCTTCATTTTGGAAGAAGGTGCTGTGGACTGATGAAACAAAGATTGAGTTATTTTGTCATAAGAAGGGGCGTTATGCATGGTGGCAAAAGAACACAGCTTTCCAAGACAAACACTTGCTACCTACAGTAAAATTTGGTGGATGTTCCATCATGCTGTGGTGCTGTGTGGCCAGTGCCGGTACTGGGGATCTTGTTAAAGTTGAGGGTCACATGGATTCCACTCAATATCGGCAGATACTGGAGAATAATGTTGAGGAATCAGTCACAAAGTTGAAGTTACGCCAGAGCTGGATATTATAAGACAACGACCCAAAACACTGCTCAAAATCTACTCTGGCATTTATGCAGAGGAACAAGTACAATGTTCTGGAATAACCATCCCAGTCCCCAGACCTGAATATCATTGAAAATCTGTGGGGTGATTTGAAGAAGGCTGTCCATGCTCGGCAACCATCAAACATAACTGAACTGGAGATGTTTTGCAAGGAGGAATGGTCCAAAATACCTTCATCCAGAATCCAGACACTCATTACAGGCTATAGGAAGCGCTTAGAGGCTGTTTCTGCTAAAGGAGGCTCTACTAAATATTATTGCGATATTTCTGTTGGGGTGCCCAAATTTATGCACCTGTCTAATTTTGTTTTGATGCATATTGCACATTTTTTGTTAATCCAATAAACCTCATTTCATTACTGAAATTTTACTGTGTCCTTCAGTTATTTGATAAATAAAAATGAAATTGCTGATCCAAACACCCAATTATTTATAAATGAAAATCATGGAAATTGTCAGGGGTGCCTAAACTTTTGCATACGACTGTATATATGCATATACACACATATATGTACACAAGCGCATACACGTATGTATGCATGTATGTATCACACACAAACTTCACATATGCATACATACACGTATATAAGCGCAGACTATGCAAACACGTATTTATACACATATGCAAGCACACATGAACACATATGCATACATACAAGTACATAAGCGCGGACGTGTGCAAACACGAATTTATACACATATGCAAGCACACACAAACACATATGCATACATACATGTACATAAGCGCAGATGTGCACACACACGTATTTATACACATATGCAAGCGCATACAAACACATATGAATGCACATATATATATATATATATATATATATATATATACACAGGTACACAAGCTCACATAAACATAAGCATACACATACACAGGCACATGTCTATCTATCTATTGGGTTTTTGTAAAGCGCGGCTACTCAGCCGTAAGGGTCTCAAGGCGCTTGGGGTTGCTGCAGTTCAGTCAAAGAGCCAGGTCTTGAGGTCCTTTCTGAACATAGTTAGGGAGGTAGCTTGTCTGAGGTGCAGCGGGATAGTGTTCCATGTCTTGGCTGCCAGGTGAGAGAAGGCTCTGCCTCTAGCTGTGGTCTTTCTGATGCAGGGGATGACTGTGAGGGCTTGGTCGTCCAATGAAAGCTGTCAGGCGGGGGTGTAGAAAGTGACGCGGTGGTTGATGTATTCGGGACCGATGTTGTGGAGGGCCTTGAACGTGTGGGTGAGAAGCTTGAACGCGATCCTTTTGTTGATGGGTAGCCAGTGCTGGCCTCGCAGGTGTTTGGTGATGTGGCATTGGTGAGGGAGGTTGAGGATGAGTCTGGCCTAGGCGTTCTGGATGTGCTGGACTCTGATTTGGAGCTTGATGGTGGATCCGGCGTAGAGTGCGTTGCCGTAGTCCAGTCGGCTGCTGACGAGGGCGTGGGTGACTGTTTTCCTGGTCTCGGTTGGGATCCACTTGAAGATCCTTCGCAGCAGGTGGAATATGTGGAAGCATGAAGAGGAGACGGCTTTGACTTGTCGGTCCATGGAGAGCGATGAGTCTAGGATGATGCCTAGGTTTGGTGCGTGGTCGGTGGGGGTAGGCGGGTGTCCAAGAGCTGTGGGCCACCAGGAGTTATCCCAGACGGATGTGGTAGGTCCGAGGAGGACTTCGGTCTTGTCTGCGTTCAGCTTGAGGCAGTTGTCTCTCATCCAGGCGGCGACTGCTGTCATCCTTTTGTGGATGTTTTTCTTGGCAGTGGTGGGGTCTCTGGTGAGTGAGAGGACCAGTTGGGTGTCATTGGCGTAGGAAATGATGTTGAGGTCATGTTGTCGGAAGATGGCGGCGAGGGGAGCTATGTAGATGTTGAAGAGGGTAGAGCTCAGTGAAGAGCCTTGGGATACACCGCAGCTGATATCTGTGGGCTTGGAGATGAAGGGTGGGAGTCTCACTTACTGGGTTCTGCCAGTGAGGAAGGAGGTGATCCATTCCAGGGCTTTGTCGTGGTTGCCGGCATCGTGTAGGCAGGTACGGAGGGTGCGGTAGGAGATGGTGTTGAATGCTGCTGAGAGCTCCAGGAGGATGAGGGCGGCGGTCTTTTCTTGGTCGAGTAGGGTGTGGATGTGGTCTGTGACAGCGAGGAGGGTGGTCTCTGTGCTGTGGTTGCTCCTGAATCCGGACTGGGAGGGGTCCAAGGTGTGGTTGGCTTTAATGTGGTCTACTAGTTGAGCGTTGGTTGCCTTCTCGATGACTGTGACCAGAAGGGGAGTAGTGAGATGGGACAGAAGTTCTTAAGGTCCTTGGGGTCTGCTGTGGGTTTCTTCAGCAGGGGTTCACCTCTGCGTGCTTCCAGTCTTCCAGGAAGGTGCTGGTCTCGATGGAGCAGTTTATGGTGCGGCGGAGTTCGGGGCGAAGGTGTCACCCGCTTTGTTGAAGATGTGATACAGGCATTGGTCCGAGGATGCTCCGGAGTGGATCGATCTCATGATCTTTAGGGTGTCCTCTGTGGTGAGGGGGGTCCAGATGGTCCGTGGGGAGTAGGCAGAAGTGTTTATGGGTGCAGTGTCGGTTGGGGTTAGTGGGTCGGCGGTGGTGGGTGAGGTCTGGGGCGCAAGGCTGTCGTAGATGTCGACGATCTTGCGATGTAAGTATATGGCGAGGTTGTCAAAGAGGTCCTGGGAGGGCGGGATGTTGTTGGTGTCACTGTTTGGAGCATTCTTTGATGACTGTGAACAGCTCCTTGCTGTTGTGGGCACTGGCGTTTACTCTGTCTTGGATTGCTGTTTTCTTGGTGGTTTATATGAGGTAGTGGTGGGTGGTGATGGCTTCTTTGTAGGCAGTTTTGTCTGTAGGGGTCTTGCTGGATCTCCAGGTTCTCTTTAGTCGTCTGCAGTGGCGTTTGGAGTCCTGGAGGGCGGGGGTGAACCAGCTGGCCTTGTTGGTGGGTTGGCAGCTGAACCGTTTCTTGAGGGGGGGCGAGGGTGTTGGTGCAGTCATTTATCCAGCAGTGGAGGTTGTGGGTGGAGGAGTTGGCATCTGTGGAGGTCGCTGGGGTGGAGTACAGCTGGTCTTTGGTGATGTTGTTCCACGGGGCGGATGGTGCTGCCGAAGGTGTCTGGTGGGTTTCTTGAAGGAGAAGTGTATGCAGTGGTGGTCGGTCCAATGGAGTTTGGTGATGTGGTTGACTGAGACGTGGTTGCAAGCGAAGATGATCGGGTCTAGGGTGTGTCCGGCTATGTGGGTTGAGGAGTTGACAAGTTGCTTCAGTCCGATGGTTCCAAGGTTTTCCAGAAGGTTGGTTGTGGTCGTTGGGGTTGTCTAGGTGGAAGTTGAGTTTGCAGAGGAGGATGTAGTCCGTTGAGGGTAGGGCATGGGGTGCAATGTGGTCGGTGATGTAGTCACAAAAGGCGGGGCGTGGTCCGGGAGGTCTGTAGATGAAGGTGCCATGGAGGGTGGTGTTGGGGATGACCTGGATCTTGAAGTGTAGGTGTAGTCTGGTGATTTGTCGTCGGATCTGGTTGTGACGTGGAGGGAGTGTTTGTGGACGATAGCGATGCCTCCTCCAGGTCGGTTGCTGCGGTCCTTGTGGGTTATCTTGTAGCCGTCAGGGATGTGGAGTCGAGCAGGTTCCAGATTTCGACGGCATGCTTGTGAACGGAGCAGGTGTAGAGGAGGATGCAGTTGAGGTGGTTGCGGCTGTTTTTGCATGGGTCGACTGGTTGGGTTGTGGACCGAAGGGAGAAGAATGAGCAGTTGTGGCAGGTGAAGGGTCCTCTGGTGTTTGTCGGTGATATGTGGTGACAGGCGGACAATCTGCCGGTCTCGTGAGCGCAGAGGGTGTAGGTGTCATAACGGTGGTGGCTGCAGGAACCAGGGCGCTGGGCGCGGTCAAGGCACAGACGGGATTGCCTTTAAGTAGAGGAGGAAAGTGGGAGGACTGGGCAACTTGGAGGCATTTTTACGGCCCTGGGTAGTGGTGTGAGCAGCCATGAAGGGGAAGCAGCAGGAGTGGCAGAGAGGCAGAGCCTTGTCACACAAGTCTACAATATAAAAGGAGTTGTAGTAATGTGTGCTTAATTGTTTTTTGTTTGTTTTTTTCCAATTAAAGGCTAGATTACAAGTGGAGCGCAATTTAGCGCTCCCGCTCGAGAGTATACTTTGCTAGATGGATGTTTTTGTGGGAGTTGGTAGTGCGTGCATTACAAGTTGAGCAAAGTAGTAAGCAAAACTCAATGCATACTAACAAATTATTGTGACCACGTTAACTTCTCCCAATAAAAGTCAATAGAGAGCGCAAACTGAAAGGAAACCTAAAACCTATTCTCGCGCTCTAACCTTACAGGATTTATGAAAATGTCACATTCCAATGTTCTTCACATACAGAATAATGTACTTTTTATTGTAAATTCATATTTCTATAAATATATTTATATATACCTATAGATATATAAGTACAGATATGTATTTTACATAAATATCAGATATATATATATATTTATTCATAAAAAGTACATAATTTTCTATCGCCTAGATTACGAGTTTTGCTCTAAACAGGGTGCGAAACTAACGCCAAAAAGTTGCGTTATTTCACTCTCCATAGCGCTGCCTTTACGAGTTACTGAAAAGCCTCCTTGTGCTGTGTGTTATGGTGCGTTAAGTTCTATACCGCACAAAATCGAAGGGCTGATTTGACGTGCTCGTGCATGCTTCCCTCCATAGACATTAATGGGGAGAGTGTTAGAAAAAAAATCTAACACCTGAAGTACGAGATAAAAAATCTCCCTAACACAACCCCATATTGTCTATGGGAAAAAAAAGTTACAGCCAACAGAATTTCAGAAGCTCTCATCCTATTGGCTGTTTTGAACAGCCGATAGGATTTCAGTAGCTCTCATCCTATTGGCTGATTTGAATTTCCAAAATCAAATCAGCCAATAGGAATGCAAGAAACGCCATTTTAAATTGCGTACCTTGCATTGAAGATTCAGTATATGGCGGTGTATGAAGTGGATGCTCCGCGCCGGATGTCTTCAGGATGGACCCGCTCCGCGCCGCTGGGATAAAGATAGAAGATGCCGCCTGGATGAAGATTGAGCCGCCGGGATGAAGATCCTTCAAGTGGGACTTCAGCAACTGTGAGTGGATCTTCGGGGGTTAGTGTTAGGATTTTTTAAACTTTGTGGGTGTTTTTTTTTTTTTAGTTTAGGGTTAGGGCAATGCAATAGAGCTAAATGCCCTTTTAAGGCAATGCCCTACAAAAGGACTTTTTAAGGGCTATTGGTAGTTTATTTTAGATTAGGTTTTTTGGGGAGATTTTTTTTTTTTTTTAAATGGGTATTAGAATAGGAATAATGTTTATTATTTTTGATAATTTGTTTGTTATTTTGTGTAATGTATTTTTTTCGTTTTGGGGTGGGTTTTTATTTTTAGATTAGGGCTTGGGCATTTCATAAAAGAGCTGAATGCCCTTTTAAGGGCAGGAAAAACAGCTAAACGCCCTTTTAAGGGCAATGCCCATACAAATGCCCTGTTCAGGGCAATGGGTAGATTAAGTTTTAATTTATTTTTATTTTGTGGGTTTGGGGGGTGCAGGGTTGTAATAATATTAGGGGGTGTTTGTTTTGTTTTGTAGCAAAAGAGCTGTTAACTTTAGGGCAATGCCCTACAAAAGGCCCTTTTAAGGGCCCACAAAAGGCTCTTTTAAGGGCCCTTGGTAGTTTATTATAGATTAGGTTTTTAAATTTTGGGGTGTGTCCTTTGGGTATTAGAATAGAAATAATTTTTATTGTTTTACATAATTTCGTTTGTTATTTTTTGTAATGGTAGGTTTTTTTATATTTTGTAATTATAGTGTTTTTTTATTTTTTGTAATGGTAGATTTTTTAATTTTTTGTAATGGTAGGTTTTAGTGTAAGGCAGATTAGGTTTTATTTCACAGGTAAGTTTGTATTTATTTTATCTAGGTAGTTAGTCTACCTAGTTAAAATAAATACAAACTTAGCTGTGAAATAAAAATAAAACCTAAGCTAGCTACAATATAACTATTAGTTATATTGTACCTAGCTTAGGTTTTATTTCACAGGTAAACCTGTATTTAGTTTTAAATAGGTATTATTTAGTTAATAATTGTAATTTTAATTTAGCTCTATTTTAACTATGTTAAAGTTAGGGGGTGTTAGGGTTAGGGTTACGTTAGGGTTAGGTTTAGGGGTTAATATAGTTTAATTTAGGTTGTTGCGATGTGGGGGGATGCCAGTTTAAGGGTTAATAGGTTGGAATAGGGGTTAATAGATTTATTATAGTGTGGGCGATGTTGGGGTGAAGGGGAATAGGGATTAATAACTTTAGTATAGTGGCAGAGATATATCGGGAGCGGCAGATTAGGGGTTAATAGATTTATTTAGGTGGCAGCGATATCGGGAGCAGCTAAACAGGGTGTGAATTAGGGGTTAATAACATGATGTAGGTAGCAGAGATGTAGGGGGCAGCAGATTAGGGGTGTTTAGACGTAGGGTTTATGTTAGGGTGTTAGGTTTAAACGCTATTTTTTTCCCCCCATAGACATCAATGGGACTGCGTTACGGAGCTTTTCTTTCCGCAATTGCAGATGTTAGGCTTTTTCTGACCCGCTCTCCCCATTGATGTCTATGGGGGAAGCTTGCACGAGCACGTCAAAACAGTGATTGAATTGTGTGCGGTATGGAGCTCAACGCAATCATATCGCTCGCACAAGCCGGCTGTTTGAAAACTTGTAATGGTGGCGCTATAGAGGGTTAAATAACGCAACTATTACTACATTTGTTAATTTCCCTATAGCGCGCATAACTCGTAATCTAAGTGAGAGAAAATAATGTACTTTTTATTATTAAAGGGACAATCTTCTTTTTTATTTAATCCCTTTATTATTCATTCCCCAGTTTTGCACAGAAAACATGGTTATATCAATATGTTTTATCTCTGTGATTACCTTGTATCTAAGCCTATTATGACAGCCACCTGATCACATGGCTATTTATTTATTATCTATTGACTTGCATTTTAGCCAATTAGTGCAGTGTCATCCACAGCCTACGGGCGTGAGCACAATGTTATCTAATTGGCAAACAGGAACTAGCAGTCTCAAGCTAATAAAAAAGCATGTGACAAGAGGCTGTCTGTAGTGGCAGAAATTTAGAGATTTAAAGGTTATAAAGTATATTAATATAACAATGTTGGTTGTGCAAAGCTGGGGAATGGGTAGTAAAGGCATTATCTGTCTTTTTAAACAATAACAATTTTGGTGTTGACTGTCCCTTTAATTATATATTTCTATTTATATATCTGATAATGTTCATGTAAAATACATATCTATACCTATATATCTAGCTCACGGCTCTGTTGTTGGCTACCATGGTTACCCGGTCAGATATGCTTATAACATTTATGCCCACTATATTGTGTATTCTGTCTCCTCTTGTGCCTGCTTGCTGCATTGTTGGTGTATGCGCATTAGATCTAATTAGTATGCATATTGCTGATTTAGATGTTATATGTGCTATATATGTCACATTTGGGTTACACCAATACAAAACTACGTTGACACGGCTGACTACTCCTCCCCCAGGGGGCGGGTCTAACGTGTAGAGCGTGTTTGTTTGGTTTTATTGGGTATAAAGTCACGGTGGTGGTAAGTGTAACTGTTGATTTTCTGTCTGTCTGAGGACGAGCTGACTCAGCTTGAAAACGTTCACACATTAAAGTGGATACTTATGTAAGTCCTTTGGAGTGCGCTTTTTTTCTTTAGGACTATCTATAGGAATAGATATACAGGTATAGGTTTATATAAATTAATATAGAGAGAAATATGTATCATGTAAGTGAAGAACATTGGAATGTGAAATATGTACAGTACATATACATTAAAACATATACATATTATATATATATATATATATATATGCATACACATATTTAGACATGTATATGTATGTATTTCTATGTTGCAGTCCTTTGCCTGACTTTTTTTTCTATTACCTGAGACCTCATATCTTTGAGCCCTTATAACTTTTAATGCAATTTTTAAAATAATGTTTATCAGACAAGTGTTTTTACGAGCGTAACTGTACATTTACATGTATTTTCGATGTATTTTGTTCAACTTTTGTGTCTTGCCTAATAGCTAACCAGAGCTCTGAAGTCGCACTAACCCGATGTGCGCGCAAAGAGCCGCAAAATACTAACATATCGCTCACGTGCAATAGTTATTTTCATTTACATCCATTGCATACCTCACAACATTAACCTGATATCTTTCAGGACTCAGAGGTCTAGGCCTTGTGAGAGAGGGTTGTGGGAGGAGCTGCAAATGTTTTGTGAATGGGACTGCAATTGGAGGGGGCAGAGTTGTGGTGACTGTGGGCGGGGCCTTGCTGTTCCTGTAAACTAGAAGACTTGCACAAAGGACATCAAGGCAAGAGTGACAGTGACAATTCTGCAATAAACAGGTCCATTGGAAGCCAATGTGGTCAGGAAAAAGAAGTAAACCAATAAAATGCATAAACAATATAGTGATTTCTAAGCAGAACATTACTAACAATAAGTAACTGACCTGCAGCCGGTACTTGCGTCTGAGCTGGGGGCACTCTTGCTTGTTGGGGTGCAGGCTTTGCCGCAGTCTTTGCAGTATCCACCGGCTCTATTTTTGGCTGCAATGACATTTTTTAAATAAAAAGACACACAATGAATCTGATATTATGACTGTAGAATAGTAGTTTTTTCATTTGTGCCGATTTTCTCAAAACCAAATTAAAGGTCAGGTCTAGGGTGGGAGGTTTTTTACTTTAATTCCTCAATTTTTATTTTCAATTTTAATTGTCCACCTTTTTTGCTTCTATTTCTCCTGTATACATTATTTTACTATCTGCATACAAAAGACACGTTTAAAAGCAATCAATTAAAATATTTGTTAGTACAATTTGCATTGTTTTGCAATCCAGGGACACACCCCTTAAACATCCTCTTGAGTGTATAATTTCTTCCTCGATATGGCCAATCGGGGAAGATTTAAATTAACTTCTGTATGTGTTAACCAATCACAGTGTGGGATGCAAAAGCGTCAGTGTTCTGCTTTCCATTAAATGCACTTCAGCTTTCCTTAAAGCATTTGAATAACTACAGTTTTCAGATTTAAATCACAGGAAAATCTGGCAAATTAAAAGGGCATTGCAACGTTTTTAATTAATCCCTTTATGGGGAATTACATTTCACATTTAAAGTCCCTTAAGAGATGTTCTTAATTATCTAACTCTAATTCTTTAACCCTTTGATTGCTGAGCCATTTCCATCCCTGTGCTGAGCTGTTTTTGAGTTTTTAGATGCTGTTCACATATAAACCCTACTTTAGGTATTTTTTTTGTGTGTGAGAAACTCACACATATTTAAGGGAGCTGAGATTGAGGGTTTTGATACTTACCCCTCATCCAGCACCCAGGGAAAGTAAAGACAAAATTAAACTTGTTGGATTATAGAGCATACAAAATTATACAACTTCCCAGTTGACTTATATTATCAATTTAGATTAGTTCTCTTGATATCCTTTGTTAAAGAGTAATCCTAGGTGTGCTCAGGAGCATGCATGTGTCTTTAGCTACCTGGCAACAGTGTTTGTAACAATGCTTATAGCTATTGTTTACTTTTCAACAAAGGATACTAAAAGAACAAATCAAATTGACAATAGATATAAATAGATATATAATAAATTGGAAAATTGTTTATTATTGTATACTCTATCTGAAAGTTTAATGAAAGTTTATATTTTACTTTACTGTCACGGGCATGGATGGAAATGATCAAGCTGACCCTTGCACAGGCAGACCTCACTTAAAGGAAACCCCAATTTTATTACAGAGGGTACACTTTTTTTAAAAGTTTCCAATTTACTTCCATTATCAAATTTGCGTCGTTCTCATGGTATTCTTTGTTGAAGAGATACCTATGTAGGTAACTGGAGCACTACATGGAAGGAAATAGCGCTGCCCTCTAGTGTTCTTGCAAATGGATACAATTCTTGCAAAACTATGCTGCCATATAGTGCTCCGGATACGTTCAACAAAAGATACAAATAGATTGAAGAAAATGAGATAATAGAAGTAAATAATAAAGTTGTTTAACATTGCATGCCCTATCTGAATCGTCAACAACAAAAATTGAGCTTCATGTCCCTTCAATTCTCAAAAAAACAAGCCTGAGTTTGAAATTCCAAAATTCCCAGGAGTGGGGAGTTGCTTCCCATAGCAAGTAAATAAAGCTCTTTGGAATGCAGAATCTTCCAAAGGAGAGCAGATATAGGAATTTAACTCCTGGCCACTAGGAGGAAAAGATTCCTAAAGCTCTAAGAGCACTAAATCCATCAAATCTACTTCATACTGCTGAATGGCAGAGATCTAAACTCACATACGCCACTTCCCAACTGAGAATGTGAAAAGCTTCCTTCATTGCAGAATTCATACAGTTTTGGAGACTGATTTATATAACCTCACCTATTTTATCACATATAATCCTGACAAACAGGCAATGATAGTCTTTAAAAAAAACTGCCATGATCTCCTAAGTGTTTATTGGCAGATAGGAGACCAGAGAAGACAATCTTCTTTGAACGTTGATGATTCTAGACTACACCCACTGAACAGACTAGTGTTTGTAAAGATTACAGTTGAACTAATCTGTAATGTGCTCCTCTGTTGGTACAATCTGCTTTTTACCAACCACTAATGATCTGGTCCCACAAAAGTTAACAGTGAATCTAACCCTATCCCACCTACCGTAACCGTAACCATGTCCTACCACAGTTCCTACTAACACCGCTTAAACTTAACAAGAAAAAGAGGGCAGGGTACAGGATAAATTTTGACACTGAGCCCAATAATCCAAAATCCTAGTTTATTAGTCAGGTCAATCAAGACTGCTTTTCTTTTCTATCAAGCTGGACAATTCCTGGACATTAGACAAAATGGACTTAAGGTTTATGTTTTATAGTATTGTTTATTTCAAGGGAGACAGTTTAAGTACTGAGAATGATGCAATGGGGAAGGAGCTCTCATAAATTTTTTTACCACTGGGATTTGAATTTCTTATGAGCAGCTATTTATAGGAGTGGAATTCCAGCAATGTAACTTGGGCTAGATTTCCATTTTGTCAAAATTATTAATGAGAGGACTAGTAACTATCAACAACCCTTCTGCTAATAATTGTAACAAAATAATGACAGACTAATGTAAAAATTAAACTTTCATATAGCAGAAGGACCATTAAATGCTGCTAAATATCCTCTTGAAACACGTTTTGCCCATAGCAGCAGGGAAATGTTCTCATTAGAAAATATCAATAGTCCCTCAGTGAGAAGATTGAAATCCAGCACTATAGACCAATGGGACATGTTACAGGTTATTTCTTCTGTGTGTTAAAGGCTGTATGTATGGGCTGCAAACAATCATGATGAATGACCTGGGGGGTGAGTTTAGCAGAAATGGGGAACTGAACTGACAGGGGTCTAACTCCCTTTTCACAAAGGTAGCAAAAAATCCTTCAGTCTAAAGCAGAGAATGGCCCACAATTCCATATTCCAAATAGGTTGAAAGATACCTTTCATATAAGGGAACAAAATATATCTGGCTTTAGAACCTCCTGGGTATAGATAACTGTAATTGCTCTTTATGGTGGATGTAGGTAGCGTTACTTGTATACCCTTTCAGTATCAATGTTCAATAATGATTCCTCAGTACCAAAAGTAAAATTTAATGTTTATTCAACAAACAAACAATTCCAACTGCAACATTTCGGCCATCTTGGTCTTAACCATGATTAAAGCCAAGATGGCCGAAACGTTGCAGTAGGAATTGTTTGTTTGCTGAATAAACATTGCATTTTACTGTTGGTGCTGAGGAATCTTTATTGGACATTCCTATAAGGGAAGGTCTTCCTGTAAAGTTCTACCTATTTCAAATGGAATAAAGCAAGAACCCACTAATGTGATATTATCACAGAAACATGAAAGCAAAGGTAGTAATTAAAAGTTATAGTTTAAAAGTGATATAATTACTTACAGTCATTGATGGCTGAGCACTAGGCGTTGGAGTCTGCTGTGGTTTTGCTGTTTGTGAAGGTTGTTGCTGCTGTTGGGGTGGGCGTGAAGCAGGCTGCACTTGTGATGATTGCTGCTGTGGCTGCGGTGGCTGCTGTTGTTGGGATGGTTGCTGTTGCTGCTGCTGTGCTTGTGCCCTAGATGGTTGGTGAGAGCCTTGCTGATGAGCAGTTGGTGGGTGAGTGCTTTGATGAGATGATTGCTGATGAGGCGACTGATGAGAGGATTGTTGTGAAGATCCAACTGGTTGCTGTTGTTGCCTGGAAGGTTGCTGCTGTGACTGCTGTTGTCTTGATTGTTGCCCAGGTTGCTGTTGTCTTGTTTGTTGTGATTGTTGGTGGTGAGGCTGGGATTCAGTCTTTTGTTGTTGTGATGTTTGGGGTTGCCTCTGTGACTTTTGTGATTCAGAAGTATGGTGATAACTTGATGCTGATCTTGACTCTCTTGACTGAGACACATAGTCAGCAGAGCTTGAAGGGTACCCAGACTGTGTTCTTGAATCAGACTGTTGAGACTTCTTCAAAGAAGAAGAAGTAGAAGAAGGGTGTGAATGAGGACGGGGATCATGGCGCCCTTGCTCTCTCATGTACTGTTTAGATGAACGTCTGGATTGATCTTCAGGATGACGAGATGAAGAATGTCTTCCGGATTCTCCATGTCTGTGATCTTTATTAGATGAGTGACGAGACTGAGAATAGTCATCATGTTGCCACATGTCTTCATCTGGGGGTTCATCATAATCATGGTAAGTGTGTTTAACTGGCATTTTCTTCTGTGATGAAGAGTGTGAACTATAGTACTTTGAGCGAGCCTCCCTGGGTTTATCAAACCAATCCGTTTCCTCCTGACCCAAATGATAGGCTTTGGAAACCAAAAATAAATCATGGTCAACAATTGTGACCATTTATATTAGAGTAGAGTAGACTGAAGCCATGCAACACAGGTAAAAGGAGCAGCTTTTGACATGCAAGAACTGCATGGAAATACACCACAGGACCAAAACTTGACTGCTACAAAAAGTTAGATTGCACCATGCGATTACACATATTAAACAATAAACACAATTAAGCTTTTAAGTGCACCATGCTGACACATAAAAAATAGAGAAAAAAGAAAGAAAATGAAAGGCACACAATGCAAGCTCGAGCAATGATATAGTTCTATGAAGTGCATGTGACATAAAATATAGGCAATTATCTCCAGCATGCTGAGATATCACCATTTATAGCCTTTACCTTCACTGTCTGAGACAACACAGTGTGTGTCATCCATCATGTAATTTTCTTCTTGTTTATATGTGTGGGTCCTTGGCACTTCTTTGACATGTTCTTGCACATCAGGCAGCGAATGACTGGAACAAAACTGAGGACAACTCTCTGCTGCTGACTGAGACACGTGTCCACCAGATGAATGAGAGACACCTTTAGACTTTCCGAGGGGACTAACTGGACTTTCCTCTTCTGAAGCCTGTGTCCGCACTGGAGCTCTTCCTCGGCTTTGACTCATATTAAGAGAGGAAGGTTTTGTGCTTGATTTATGGTATCTGTCTGCACAATCTCGTTCATAGGATTTGCTCCTGCTGCTTCCAGAATCTCTACTTGATTTTTCTATACCATAACTAGAAGCTGATCTTGATCGACTTCCACTGCCATATATTCGATCATCTTCCTCTACCATTTCTCGACTAGAAACACCATAGTACTTTTGCTGTTCATACACATTTTTCTTCAATCCATAAGTAATCTCATCCTGAAGCTTTTTTGCTCTTGATGACACACTATTGTTGTTGCTAACAGATGTGGTCACAGGATAAGAAGCTGCAAGGTCAGACTCTACATCTTTTGCCTCCTCAATAGGAGAGAACTTTGAGATTTTTTGCTCCATCCCCTGTTTTCGATGCTTGCTGCGTTTGGAGGAAACTACAGCTGGTGCCAGGTTTTTCGATGAATGTTTGTGCATCCCAGAATTGGATCCATGTTTGTCTAAACGTGTGCTGTGTCTAGAATCACTTTCACCATAATAGTAGTTACCGCTACCAGAATCACGGCCATTATTTTCAGAACTTCTCTGATAGCTGCTTTTGCCTCTGTAGTCTGAGCTATGGTGATCATACATATCTTCTTCAGACTCCTCTTCAACCCTAGAATAACAACATTTGTTTGAACTTTCAGCTTCAACATGACCATTTTTTTCTTTTACTTGGCGCCCATTACTGCTCTGTGGGAGAGACTGAGGAAGAGGCTCTACTTTTTGGCTTTCTGCTGGAGGTGGGTTTTCTTTGGTAAGTTCACTTATATCTTCAATCATCACATAGTTACGGGGGATATTTTGCTCAAGATTACTATAAAGAGAATCTGATGTGTAACTACTTGAAGGGCTTTCCGCTCCATTACCTCTCTCTGCAGGCCTTCCCTCTGGAGCCTTGTACTGGTCAAAGTTACTGGCCACTGTAGTGCTACTAAAGGCTGTATCAGGCGTAGCTGATGATATTACCACAGTTGGGTTTGCAATCACTTCATAGTTAGTAGATACTTTGTGCTCTAAGTCAGCTAGTGATGTCTGTCTTGGTTTTTGATGGGTAGTATGGGTATCACCCTGTGGTTGAAAGCCTGAATTTAAAGTTGGTTGCAATGAAGACTGGTTTGCATATGTTGTCTGAGCCTGATAAGGATTTGGTTGACGAAAACCTGAATGGCTTTGAAGACCAAGATCTGATTGGTACGTTGTAGTCTGAGCAACAGTGTGAGTTTGATATGAACTTTGCATGGGATAACCAGATATCGAAGACTGAAAGCTAGTTTGAGATGGACCGTTACTGGATACAGAATACTGAGGTTGTTGAAATCGTGTCTGCTGAATTGTGGTTGATACAGGGGCTACATTATGACCAGTGGTATATTGGTAACTGTTAGGTGTGTAACTAGATGTTGCTGTTTGGAACTGCTGTGTGGTCTGAAAGTCAGAATACTGGGTGTTAGTGCCAGTCCTATTTAAAAGAGTATTGCTATCATAGCCAGAAATTCGGATGTTGTTGAGCTCGCTATCTGACATATAATCCCTGTTCTCACCCAAACATCTTAGGTATGAGAAATCTTGTGTACCCCCTCTATCTTTGCCAACAGTCTCTTTTCTTTGAGTTATACCAAGTTCTAAATATTTTAACTTGGCATCTATCTCCTTTTCCTCCTCTTCTAGCTCAGCTTGCTGCTTCCGAAGCTTTGTGGATTCTTGTTCTACCATCTTGAGGTCATGATCAATGGTTTTAAGGAAACCAACTTTCGGTAGCTGCATAGCTTGACTTCCCATCATCTTCTGAGTGAGATTGGGCATGTACATTTGAGAATGAGCCTGACTGGTAATAAGGGGAAGATGAGCTTCTTCAGGAGGAGGGCTGGGTAGGGTTCTCTTCACTTTGCGTGTCAAAGTGTTTGGTTGGAAAGCTGAAATCTACAAGGAATAAAATAAATGTATATATCTCCAATTTTATTTTAACAACAAAAGAAGATATTTGATTATTATTATTTGGTTACTATTATTTAAACATACACTAAAGAGGTTTGCTTTTTCATTTAGACTCTTTTGTTTAAAGATATCGTAAAAGGAAGGTGAATATTAGCATAATTAATTTATTACAAGTATTAAATCCTATAAATATTTGTATACATGGTTTAGATTAGAGTTGCCAAAACTCTGTCCTCATTGTATGATTATCCCTCTCAGAAAAGATGCATGAACTTAGTCGTAAGACTGTATTTGGCCACCCCTGGTTAAGATTATATATTCAAAATTATATATTATTTTTAATAAATGTCTTCATAAAGTATAACCATATCATAAAGATGGGTAGATAGACTGTGCAGATTGGCTGGAGTAGTTAGAAACACCTCCCGGAAGTTTGAGAAATTAATAACCCCAGACCATTCCTCTTCCTGCTTGAGTAATGCCACCTATTTCTAAGCAAGAACTTGTATCAAGAAAAGAAAGAGATAGGAGTTGAACATGACATGGCTTTGAGAAGTATAAGGACTATACAAAAATGTATTACAAGCACAATATATAAGATCTTCCTACCAAAAGCTGTTTGTAACTCATTACACCGGTAAAATTTAGACCACTTGGCTGCTAAATAAAATCACTCCACAATAAATGGTTCAAAAAGCTGCAACCACTTGAAAGGAATGGGCTGGAATCTTAAAAGAAACAATTGTTTGTCCTAAAATGATAAGTCACCATGACTGTAAAGAGAATACTCTTGGTTAAATCATTTTAAAAGCATAATGGCCTTTCCTGACACCTGAATAAAGAACTAAAAATTAGCTTCCAAATAATATTTGAGAGAACTGAAAGCATCAGAAACATCAGATATGTGTAGAAGAGCATCTTGCTTGTTTCTAGTGTTCAGCAGCATAAAGAAACCACTGTTAATATTAATATGTAATTCATATCCTGAAAACAAAAACACCTTAGTAAGAAATTACCATTCTGAGCACTGCTTGATGAAAAATAATAAGGATTGACTATAAGAAGGACCACCAGCTCAGAAACTTACATAGTTGCATACAAAGCTACCAGATAGTTAATAACTTTAAATACACTTTCTGCAATGGCTCAATTTGATGATGATGTAGAAACTTCATAACTCTATTTAGAGTCCAGAAGACAACAGGATCTTTGAGGGCAATACAAAATCATACCAGAAAGAAAGTCAGATCATAAGTATAAAAATCTTCTGCTGAAACTGAAGAACTGAAACTGGAGGAAGTCCACAATCTACTGAATACATACAGAGATAAAAAGTTCTAAGGGATATTCCTTCCCTCCAACTATTTGCCCGAACTGACCCAAACCTTGCAAAATATTAGATTGATAGATTTAAATGCCTTTAGAAATAAGCTTATCTGAGTGGCCTTCACCTTTGAGTAACCTAATCCCCAGTGTCACTACCTTTGCTTTGATAAATAAATAGCCCCAAAAACAGAGGCTGTGAAGTAAAAAAAAACCCTACTAGATGCAAATAACAAGTTCTCTTGGGCTAGAAAGGCACCAGGCACCTCTCGCATTGTCATGTTTAATCTCTTGAATCAATTGCGGAAAAAAAAAACAATTAAAGGAAATAAAGCTCAAAAGAGACATATTTGCCTCAACAGATTGCTTCTAATGAAATTATTGATAAGCTTGCAGTTGTCCTTTGTTGCTATAAACTCTTTTTCTGATAACCTTGGTTTCTGGTAAAATCCAAATTTCTAGAGACCCCTGCCAAGATGAAGCTTCTGAGGACTAAAGATTGTCAGATAATTTAGAATATGTATTGTGGATATTGTCTTGAGCTGAATTTCTGTCTACCCAATGATCCATCCATCTTCTCACATTATGAACCTGTTGCTATACCCCCTTGATGAGGGAGCATTAACCTGTTCTAAAACAATTCAAAAGAATGGAATTGGTGAAACTGCTGAATTCTTCTTCCATTGGAGCAACTGTCTCTTATCAACCACCAACCTAAAGCTCTCTGGTCTTGTGAGATTATCTTCAAAGTCTTGTCATTTTTGTGAGGTCCCTGAAAGTATTTTAGAAAAGGAAAATTTTAGTTTGAGAGCTGTTTATCTAGTTATGCAGGTTCTGGGTGTGAAGGGGAGACATCTACAATACAAGAAAATATATAAATATGTATATTTTGCTTGATTTCTCTCCTTGCAAACAAGTTTTGGATCATCAGGCCATTGGTGAAAGAAATTCTCTAAGAAAATTTTAGTTCATGCAGTTCCACTTAGACAGAATTTCAACTGCAATTGTTACATGCAGTGGCTGTTGTTAAAACCAGCACCACCTATAATGATAAGCAAATAGAATTTTCATGTGCTTTGAGTTTTTACCTCTTGAATGGTATTGAATGTATAAGAATATTTTTTGCGTAATTAACCTATTTTGAAAGTATTAGAAAGCTTTAGGAATAATAGTTCTAAAATCCTAAAGGTTGAAGCTGCTGAATGAGCCTCAATGTGTGATAAACCATCTGCTCTGATGATGGTGATTTGTCAGAGATTTTGACCTGACCTGTGCCAGATAAGATGTTAGAACAATGGTAAAGATCTTTGGAAGGGTTAATAAGCCAAAGGAAAGCGACATAAACATGAAATTATTATTTTTTTGCATTGAGGAGTAGTTTGTGATTCTAACAGTGACAACGCTTTTTCAAAATGGTCCAATTTTTGTAAATTAACAAAATTCTATAGCACAACTCAAAAGACCCTCCCTTTTGCCGGGTCTTAAGAAACCTAGGAAAGAAAGAACCCTGTATATCTGATTAAATATATTCGATATACCTGGTAATCAATTTAGCAAGAATTTAAAATATTGCAAAGACTGTCTTGACTTTAATATTATCTACAGGGATAACCTAACTCTTGATAACAAACAAAAATCCACTCTTTTTGTAGTCATCTGCGAACACACTGCTGTTTCCAATATAAAGAATGTTGAAGAACATCAAAAAGATCAACAAAAGTACAGAATCACATATTTTATTCCACAAGGGGAAGGGTATATGTAATAGCCACATTCCCTTAGAGTTTTGTGAGGTGTCTCTACCTACACCATTGGCCAGCGGTCATCTGCCCACCTGTTCTGACACAGTTCTACAACAGTAATTCATATATAAGTATATATATATTTCACTTACCTAGGTGTTTGTCTCTGGCAAAAAAAAAAACAAGGTAAGAGCCTAAGAGGATTGAATGTAGTTAGGAGCCATTGAGATTTTTCTTGGGATCCAGCCCAATTCCTCAAACATGTTTCAAGCTATGTTTATTTTCACTTAAAGAGACATTAATGATCAAAACAGAAAAATATATATTAATTTGAATTTTAAATAGAAACCTTTTCACAATACAGAGTTTCAGAGATAGCTTTTACTGTGCATGGTCAAGTAAGACATATGCACATATGCTCTGTGTACCCACATTCAAGCACTGCATCTGCTCAGTAAATCAACTTGCGGCATTGCCCACGCAAAACGAACCACTGATGGCTGTGTGTGCAGGGAGCATGACTGAATGATGCTCCACAAAATGTATGTACATATGCTCTGTTCGCTCATGCACAGTAAAACTGCTTTTACTAGAAAATGTTTCTATTCATAATCCACGTGCATCTCAGTTTCGACCGCTGGGTCCCTTTAATCAGGTTCATGGCAAACATAAAAGTCGAAAGTCATTTATTGTTGAAAGTAATTTATTGTTAAATTGCATTTATTAAAGTGAATGTAAACTTGCGCTTATTAGCTCAAGTCATACGATAGAAGTTAAAAAATGAATGAGACTTTAATTCATGAAATGTTTAGTATATACTTATCTTCAGGAATATTTAACATGAAACGCTATAAGGATAAAAACGATCCTCCGGTCGCCATATTCAGCAATTGATTGACAGATGACTCATCTGCAATCAACTATATACTAAACATTTCATGAATGAAAGTCTCATTCATTTTTTAACTTCTATCGTATGGCTTGAGCTAATAAGCGCAAGTTTACATTCACTTTAAATTGACTTATTTATTCTGGCGTAAACATATTAAGAGCTCCAACAGAAAAAAAATAAAGTGATATATATTTATATATTTTTATTTTTTTTAAATGTCCATTTACAACATTATGTATGCTCTGGTGACTTGATTTCTCTACTTTTTAATGAGATTGATTCCTGTAATGGTTATTTTGATAATATTGTGATGTGTAATTAAAAGCTCACTGGTGAATTTCACTAATAAGGACAGAACAGAAGGCAGAATAAAGGTAATTAATCCCAAACTGCTTATACAAGCAAATACTGCTCTGAACATTAAGCAGAGATCAAATCTCTGGTTAATTTTCAAAAAGTGCCCCAATTGGACCCCAAATAAAGTATATTTTACATTGCTGTCATCTTGTAATACCAGTGTACATTAGCGTGTGCTGGTATTACAAAGTGGAGAGCAAATATCACTTTCAAGAAATCTATATTTTGCGCTCCACTTGTAATCTGGCCCTTTGTTGTATCTAAAAGAGAATGCTTCAAAATGTATTATGATACTTTTTCCTTTTTTTTTTTCTCACTGACCTTCCTGTATTGAAGAAGCATTTTTTTTTTGTGGGTGTTGTCTCGGTTAGCCAGACAACAATCATGCACTTCCTGTTTCACTTCAACAGGCATACTTAAAGGGACACTGAAGCCAAATTTTTTTCTTTTGTAATTCAGAAAGAGCATGCAGTTTTAAGCAACTTTCTAATTTACTCCTATTATCAATTTTTCTTCGTTCTCTTGCTATCATTATTTGAAAAAGAAGGCATCTAAGCTTTTTTTGGTTTCAGTACTCTGGACAGCACTTTTTTATTGGTGGATTAATTTATCCACCAATCAGCAATGACAACCCAGGTTGTTCACCAAAAATGGGCTGGCATCTAAACTTACATTCTTGCATTTCAAATAAAGATACCAAGAGAATGAAGAAAATTTGATAATAGGAGTAAATTAGAAAGTTGCTTAAAATGTCATGCTCAATCTGAATCACGAAAGAAAAATTTTGGGTACAGTGTTCCTTTAAACTGTTTTGTACAAAAAATATACATATATATATATATATTACTATTATTATTTCTTTTTTGTACATGTTAAACTGCTACTATTTTATATACATGAGTAAAATGCCCCTTTAACAACAAACAAAAGGTGTTTTTTTAATGCCTCCTTAGGTTCACATATTTAGTTCATAGTATCTGCATTTTTATATAAATATTTAAAATGCATTATTTTAGTTGTTGAGAAGTCATGGTTCTATAAACAACTATAGTGTTTCTGTACAAACAAGCTTGAGAACCGCTGCGCTGAAGAATGGACACAAAAATGAGACTTAAAGCCAAAGGAAATATAAAATGTAACTTGCATCATTCAGATACGGCATGTCATTTTAAGATACTTTAAAATTCCCTTAGAATTTCAAATGTACATTGTCCTTTTGATATCCTTTGTTAAAAAGCACCCCAAGGCTCAGGAGCAGTAATGCACTATGGGAGATAGCTTCTGATTGGTGGCTTCACACATATGCGTCTTGTCCGGACTTGCTCTCAGATTGCTGAGCGTTATAGTACTTTTGCTACTCTTTTGCTTCTTCCAGATTCCCAGATGCGCATGCCTGCTCATACCTTCTGAGTGCACATGTGCCTTTTGCAATGCCTCTTCTTCTGGCGGCACTATTTTGTATGCTTTGGTATTTAAAAGAGAACAATCCTCTTTGCCTACTGCTCTAGTGGGCAACACAAGCGCATTTCATTCTTTCTCTGCCTGGATTCCTGACCTGGTATTTAATTTGCATGTTCTTTTACTTTGCACATGCAATTGTAAACTCTATTGCTTTGCAGACATATCCCTAAATGTACCTGCTTAGTTATGACATTGGGGCCGATTTATCAAGTAAGTGTCTGTCCGACATGATCAGCTCAGCGTATCATGTCCGACAGACATCGCTGAATGCCGACAGCATACGCTAAAGGCATTTAACATTGCACAAGCAATTCTGGTGAACTGCTTGTGCAATGTTTCCCCCTGCAGATTCGTGGCCAATCGCCCGCGAGCAGGGGGTGTCAATCAAGCCGATTGCATACGGGTAGGAGACGAGTTAAGGAGCAGCTGTCTTAAGACAGCTGCTTCTTAATGGCTGTTTCCGGCAAGCCTGAAGGCTCGTGCGGATACAGCTGCATTGGGGCCAATTGACAGCTTGTTAAATCGGCCCCTTGGACAGTATTTAGATATCTCACACTGCTTTGTAGATTGTTACTGGTTTTTGCCTACTAGTGTAGGACCTTTGGTTATGCTGAGCCTGCAAAACTATCACAGAGTTATACAATTCAGCGGCGTTCCCTTCAATGACTGTCCAAGTTACACTAACCTGACTCCAGCAAACTTGTAGTCAGTACTATGTTTTGCGTAAAAAATTAACAAGAGCTCTTAGGATGCGGAAATCATTCTAGCATAAATCACGATTGTGCCCACACATTCGTGTTTACTTTCAACTTGTAATACGAGCGCTAAACCCGAAACACGCAAACACCAGCGAAAAAAATATTTCCGCTTGTGCGCAGCTTTTAAAGCACCACTCATTATCTGGCCCTTTATTTTTCAAGTAGCACATCCTCTTAATAAATTTTAATTTCATCATAATTTGCTTAGGAAATGTTATGTCCCTTAAAAATAAGGAATATTTAAAGGGACACTGAACCCAATTTTTTTCTTTCATGATTCAGATAGAGCATGCAATTTTAAGCAACTTTCTAATTTACTCCTATTATCCAATTGTCTTCATTCTCTTGGTATCTTTATTTGAGATGCAAGAATGTAAGTTTAGATGCCGGCCCATTTTTGTGAACACACTGTGTTGTTCTTGCTGATTGGTGGATATATTCACCCACCAATAAACAAGTGTTTTCCATGGTCCTGAACCAAAAAAATAGCTTAGATGCCTTCTTTTTCAAATAAAGAAAGCAAGAGAACGAAGAAAAATTGATAATAGGAGTAAATTAGAAAGTTGCTTAAATGTGCATGTTCTATCAGAATCATGAAAGAAGAAATTTGGGTTCAGTGTCCCTTTAAATCTGACAATGCAACCTACCCAGCCTTCCAGTGCCTATATTATTATCTATGCAATATTTTACTACTGTTCATTCTTTATTGCAGTGGTTCATTCTTTAGTGCAGTGGTTCCCAATCTTTTTTGTAGTCACTGTAGACTTCATTTTGAAATTCATCCGACGTCCTAGGTTTATTTTTTTATATACCCCTGTCACCCCAATAATGAAAGTATATGGAGTTTAAATTCAAAAACATCTGTCATGCATATTAAATGAAGTAGTAGCATGTAAGTAGTATGTTACTTACATAAGTTTATTTAATGAATCCAATCTGGGGCTTAGCGGCTAAGGTTGAATTAGAGAGTGGAGTCTCAAGTGTTCAGTAGGTGGAGTTATGATGGATAGCGGCAGAGACATGTCTAGTCTTTGGGTGGGGTGTGCAGGGACGCGGTTAGGCAGTGTGTAGGTGTCTCTCAGAGTTCCCTGGTTTCACTTACAGAAACCAGGAAAAAAATTTAAGGGAGAGAGAGCTAATTTTATTTCAGATTAACGTCTAGTATCTTATCTGCAATGTTAATATATTGGGGTAGATTTACCAAAGGCCAGACGGACATCTCTGCCCCTGTCTGCTCGGCATCGTGGCTAGCAGGAAGCATACGCTGCCCGTATTTATCATTGAACAAGCTGTTGCTTTTGCAGACTGTCAATCACCCTGTGGGATAAGTCCGGGAAATAGAGAAATGCCACTTTAGAGTTGGCGTAGTAGGTACAGAAGCAATGATCTGTTGGCCGCTCCTTCTTAACTATCGGCTTCAGGCTCACTCATGCGACCCTGCAAACGAAAGTGCTCCAAAGCTACATTTGCAGCTTCTTAAAGCCTATTACATGTAAATATTTGCACCAAACTGGTGATACATGAAAAATATTATATAATTCTAGCATAGCAGGTTACTCTTGAATAATAAACAAAAAAATATTGTATGATCTGAAGGCACAATAAATTAAAAAAAGATAATAATCCTGTCCTGTTTTTCCTGTAATTTACTACAAATTTATATTTTTTCGCTACTGTCCAAAAAATATGCTGCAGTTCTGACCTTGGTACATGCTCCTTAGTGATTGCTTAGAACAGTGTACACATTTATTTATATCTAATTTCATTACTCCAAATTCATTTAAAAAAGCAAAAAAACATTATGCAGATTGTTTTTTCAATTATATTATGTATTTTTTTAGAATTATATTAACGGTTTAAGTGTTGAAAAATAAAAGTAAAATGGAAATTGGAAATCACATAATAAATAATGAAAGTATTTTGCAAAGTATTTTTTTTCACTACATATAATTAAATATTTTTTTTAATTTAATATTAGTTTAAATATTGCTGCAGGAAGTAGAATTGAACAGCACGACTATCTATATGTTTTCAGTAGTAACAAATTAGTAATACATTGTAATAGTATTTTATTTTCATATAAAAAACATAATGTTTAATAGTCATCAAAAGACAATATTTCATACAAAAGCTGTGCAGTGTGACATATCAGGTCTAACCATTGGGAGATATATTTGGCTGTCAGTTAAATACACAGCATATATGTAATTACAGCAACAGAAAAAGCCTACTGGCATTGCGTGCACATCAGACGAGAGAGAAAATGTCCGAAAATAGATTGCACAAAGAAAAAAAAAAAAGCTGGTTCAAAAATAGGATTTTAAAGAAAATCTCAAGTAAAATAGCCAGGAAAAAGCTAGGACAGTTTTCTGAACATATTATTTTATCGACAAAACACAGATTTAAGAAAATATATAAATATAATATATATTTATTACGCTTCTGCTGCAAGCAGGTCATTTATTGCTCAGTGTAGTACAGTCAAGTTATATTAATTTTGCTGCGGAGGATACCACACTACAGCAAGTACAACTGGAAGGTAAATGATATATCATTTTAAAAATAAACAATCCAAATGGGGGGAGAAACTAATAAAAAACACTAAAATGTTAAAGTGACAGTAAAGTAAATAAAAAAAAAATCATAGTATGTTTAACCCATTAAGAAATGCCAGAAAATGTTTTAATAAAAAAAAGCTTTTTCAACTGTCATTTTGTTAGGAAAAAAATACTGTCAGCTTTTTAAAATCAAGATACACTTATTGAAAACACTCTTGAGTATATGTCGCCTTTGCTATCCAATACCTGTGTAGCATGTAGCAGGGTCAGTTTATTGAAGCATACCTAAAGGAAGATCCTAGAGAAAAAAATAAACACTTGTTTCATGTACCCAGAGTGCTTCCCTGTCCCTGCAAATAAGGATACAGTCAATAATTGGAGGATACACACATATTAGTTTACTGTCCATATTCTTATCTGGGGAAGCATAGGAGAGCGCTTGGCGAAACAATATGTTAAAAAATAAATTATAAGAAAATAAAACTACTGTCCCTTTAAGCACAAAGTATGCACGACATCTAGTCCTTCTGGGGATATGAAAAAAAAATAAAGGTGAAGATAAATTACAGGAAAAGCCTTGTTTGCCACTATAGTTCATTAAAGGGATACAAGCCCCAATTGTTTTCTTTCATAATTTAGATAGAGCATGGAATTTTAAGAAAATTTCTAATTTACTCCTTTTATCAAATATTCTTTTTTCTCTTGCTATCTTTATTTAAAAAGCAGGAATGTAAAAGCTTAGGAGATGGCCCATTTTTGGTTAAGAACCTGGGTTGCGCTTGCTTATTGGTGGCTAATCCCAAAATGGGCCGGCTCCAAAGTTTTATATTCCTGCTTTTTAAATAAAGATATCAAGAGAATGAAGAAAAATTGATAATAGGAGTAAATTAGAAAGTTGCTTAAAATCGCACGTTCTATCTGAATCATGGAAGAAAAAAATGTGGGTTTAGTATCCCTTTAACAGTTTTATAGGAAACTTAGTTTTAAATTTAAAGTCTATTTTAGGATAACAACTAAGAACACATAATATTCTATTTAAAATAACAAATAAGAAAAAAGAGCCCACAAAAGGACTCTAAGTGCAGTATAATTTATTACAAATGAATAAAAAGACTGTAGCCCCAATCCATTTAGTAGAGCTACTCACAAAAAGCAACCTCAAACATGTGAGGTATGTATTAGCGTTCAGTATCCCAACCAGCGGTCTCCCTGGAAAGTATAAAAATGTCCACGGAAAGATTGTCCACTTTACACAATCCTATAGGCGTTATAGGGGCTGTTAGCTCCGTCTAATCCAAAGGATATCTTTCACAGGCCGACTCTCGTCAGAAAATGCTCAAAAGTATAACTCCAGTCCGGGTTAACGTGATAATGTCAGTGACGTGAAGGAGGCGTGCCTGACGCGTTTCACGGAAGTAACTCTGCTTCATCAGAGGCAATGTCATGACGTGAAGGGGCGTGCCTGACGCGTTTCACGGAAGGAACTCTGCTTCATCAGAGGCAAGAGAGATTGCCTCTGATGAAGCGGAGTTACTTCCGTGAAACGCGTTAGACATGCCCCCTTCACGTCACTGACGTTATCACATTAACCCGGACTGGTGTTATACTTTTGAGCATTTTCTGATGAGAGTCGGCCTGTGAAAGATATACTTTGGATTAGACGGAGCTAACAGCCCCTATAACGCCAAGAGGATTGTGTAAAGTGGACAATCTTTCCGTGGATGTTTTTATACTTTCCAGGGAGACGGCTGGTTGGGATACTGAACGCTAATACATACCTCACATGTTTGAGGTTGCTTTTTGTAAGTAGCTCTACTAAAGGGATTGGGGCTACAGTCTTTTTATTCATTTATAATAAATTATACTGCACTTAGAGTCCTTTTGTGGGCTATTTTTTCTTATTTGTTATTTTAGCTTCATCTACCTGATTTGGCTGTCAGGCATTAGAGAGCAGCCAGACTCTGGAATATTACGATTGAAATACACTTCACTAACATCAAAATTCAAGCAGGATTCCTGGATATGTGAGACTTTTTTACTTATCAAATCGAATCTTATATCACTTTATTTATTTTGTTTGATGATTGCAGGAAGCAAGTGTTCTTTATTGGTTAAAATATTGTTTTATATTTTTGTATATTTATTTTAGTGCTATGGTTTATACCTGGCTATATTAAGTTCAGGAATAAACAGTTTTATTGAACACAATATTGTTTTTAAGGAGTGCGCTAGTTAGTGAGGAGCTTCTTAACAAAACATTTTTTTAGCTTTTAATCTCACTATTTACATTGTTTGTTTTTTGATTATTCATAATATTCTATTACCCAGAAAAATTATTGTCTTTTTAAGACACCATATAAATGTATCTTATCTTTATACTTCTCTCTCTCAAGTACATATATCTAATGCTATATTTCTATCTATGGTATGGTGGCATGTCTCTTACCTGGCTACTTTGTAGCAACTGATGCTGATACAAAGAGAACCTATCCTTTGTAGAATCCTCAGATGTGGGACTGATGGGCTTAGGATCTGATAAGGATCGCTGCATGGTTTTGATGGGACGTGGTAGGATCTGCTGGCGTTGAGTGTTGTCAGCTGTGAAATGCTTTTGGGGAGTTACGTGTGCCTTGTTGAGTCTTTCACTAGAAGTAAAGGTGGACTCCAGCAACCTATGAGGTGACAGTGGTGATACAGGAGAGTAGAGTACCTGGGGAGACTTAGGGGGCTGCCGAGTAAATAGTTGAGAGAGAGTATCTGTTGGTAAGTGGGATTGATAACCAATTTCTAATGGGTCAGGCTTCTTCTTTTCAAACTTACTTGCCCCCTGCTGTCTAGAAATGTTAGCATCTATGGGCCCTGATGTTACAATCTGTATGTTGGACGAATATGGTGTTACGGTTGTAGGGACACTGAGCTGGGGAACCACAATTCCATGGGATTGGGTTTCTGGTTCAGTTTGGCAGGCAAGGCTTTCTCCCCGTTGAGTCTTTTCTGGAGCAGATATGTACTTAACAATTTCAACCTTAGGATCGTGGGTTGTAATATGAATAGATGGGGAAACTCTCTGAAGTTGGTCTGGCTCTGTCTGCACAGAGCAGTCACTAATAGTTTGGATAGCAATGCTTGATGTCCCCTTTGAATCATGCTTGCTGTCTGAACTTGAATCAGAATGGCGAGAAAACCTGGACCTCCGCCTACGCACTGGTTGCTCCCATTCAGCATTGTCCTCATCATCTGTCTGGACACTGCAGTCAGTGCTGCGTTTTGTTCTGCGCCTTCGTGACATGTAAAACTTGTCCTCCTCATCCTCATCATCAGTTTGCACGCTGCTATCAGTGATCTTCTTAACTATGTATTGTTCATGACCATCATCTGTATTGTATGCATCTCTTAAGCGTGGCATAGAGTTTCTCTTCTTTATAGGCCTGTTTACCTCCCACTGCACCTCTGTTTGAAGTGACATCTCTGAAGTAGAGTTGGTCAGTGGCCTTTGTGGCCCAGGGAAGCGAGGCTGTCCTTGAGCATCTGGTATTGTGGGTGCCATAGCCATAAATGGTTGGTTCATAGGTGGCCAGTGGCCAGTTTGAGCAAGAGTTCTCTGCATTTCTATAGCTATTTCTGATACAGTCTGAGGCGGAAGCCTTGCAGTTTGTTCAGCTGGTGGTGGCAAGGTCTTCTGTCTTTTCTGCTCCTCAAGCTGTTGTTGTAGATGCTGCTGTAGTTGCTGAATTTGCTCAAGCTGTAAACGCTGCTGCGCTAGCTGCTCCCTTTGCAGAGCAAACTGAGCCTGGCGCTCTTCCTGCTGTTGCTGCAGTACCTGGTGTTTGATTGTGTGCAGCTCTTGCAACTCCCTCTGAACCAACATCTGCTCCTTTTCTCTATGTCGTTGCAGTTCTAACCGCTCTCTCTCTAATTCCTCATGTAAGCGCATTTGTCTCAGTGTTTCCAACTCAATTCTTTCTCTCTCAATCTGTAATATGTGTTCTTGTTGCTTTCTTTGTCTCTCCTCATCTTTCTCCTTCTCTTCTTTTTCTATTCCAGCCTTCTGGGATGTGGAGGTTGACTGACTTTCAGAAGCAAGTTTTTGACCTGTATGTTGTTGTTGGGTTGAACCAGGATCTTTTGAAGCTGAACTTTGTAAACCAGCATTTGCTTGAACATCACTAGACACTGTTCCAACCTGTTCTGTTCTCAAGGTAGAAGATGTAACAGAACTTGAAGGAGCTGTGGTGGCTGGAAGAGCAGTTCCAGTACTGGCAATTGTTGTGGTTGTACTAGATGTGAATGTGGTAGCAGGTTTCCCTAAATATACAGGGGTTTCTATTACTGAAGCTGTTGTAGCAGCTGGAAACCTGCTTACTGAAGGGTAACGGTATTGCTGTGCAAGAGGCATCCTTGGGGCTACAAGGGGAACTCTTGTTAAGCTTGCTAGTGGTACAGCTGTCATATTCCCTGTACCATATGGCCTATACAAACCTCGAATCATTGGCCTAAGAACAGATGCTGGCTGTGTTGTTATTGGAAGTGTAGATGCTATAGGTGTATTGATGGTTGAGTAAATCATACCATCAGCAGCTCTAACAGTAGGGGCAGGTGGATACATCTGCCTAATAGCTCCAGATCGCAGACCAGAAATATTATACTGTGCTAAGTTTCCAAAACCTTGTCGACTATCTGAGAAATGAGGACCATGCATCATGTTTTGTCTAATAGATGCCATTCCCTGCTGACCTGATAGGATGCTATTTGTCGAAGGCCCAGCAGCAGGCCCATACTGCAACATATCAGGACTGCTAGTATGTCTACCCCCATACTGATCCATAGAATTAAGTGCTGCACACATTCTACTAATTTCACGAGCTGTTGTTGCACTGTATTGGGCAAGGTTAGATTCTTGCAAGTTTGACAAATCTCTGGAATATCTGTAGTCAGAGTAAATATTTGACATAGAGTTATACCTTCTCATGGGTAATGAGTTACTAAATAAATCAGTGGGTTGCCTAAGGTCAGTGAATGAACCATACTGCAATCCTTGGCCCGAATAGTTCCCATTTGTGAAGTTCATGCTGTATGAGCTTTTCATTGTAGTCAAGTCCATAGCAGAGTCTCCTCCAGTGGCAGGATATGGTTGGTAGTTCATTCCAATGTCAGACAAATTGGTTTCTGACATGGATGAATGTAACCTGCCCATTGTACCAAATTGATAGAATCTCTGTTCTTCATACATATTTTGAGTCACAGGAGCAGGTAGAGGTGGCAGAGGTTTTGACTCCCTATAAGGATAGTTTTCTGAGAGGTCTTGTTCCCTCTGACCATAGTACTGACCTCCAGGTCTCACTTGCTGTGCTGTATCCCCACCACTTTTATCAGGCACATTTGAAGGATTGTATGACCCTGCACAACTACCTCCAAAGGGGAACTTGTAGACCACATCACAGCAGACTACTTGACTTTCAGGTTTGATTCCAGTAAGATCCAAAGCATTTGATGGTGGTGGCTCTTCTCGAATAATTTTAGTTACTGGCCCAGATGTCATTTCATCTAACTGTACCATCATAGTGTGAGGCTGGTTTCCAGCAAGATTAACTGAAGGAACTTGTGCTTTTTGCTCATGTACCCCTCTGTATGTTTCTGCAGAAACCATACCTTTATCTTGTTGGAATTGCCTTGGCATAGAATTTAGGTTAGCAACATTATGGATGTTACTTGTTTGTGCTACCACATCTCTTTTAACCATGGAGGGTACCTGACTGGGAAGATTATATCTTGCAAATATGTCTTTCTGCATACCAACATTTTCTTCTGGTTTGCTGACAACAGCAGATACACCACCACTATTTATCCCTCCCCTCATCATGCCTGACTGAGTAGCTTGTTCTACATGTCTAACTTGTGTTAAACATACTGCACTTCCAGTCCCTTGTCCAAAGTCTACTCTGTTTTGATATGGATCCCCATAGACTAATGGTTGTTTTGTCTGTGATGCAATCATAGAAGAAGCAACAGTTATGCTGACTGTGGTAGCTGTACCTATAGCAGCATGAGATTGTTCTTGAGCATTTAAATTAACAATCAGAGGCTGGACAGCTGTAGAGTGCCGTGTTGGAGACTGTTCCATATTTAATGAATATCTCCTAGAATCAGTAGCTAATGAAGTAAGATCCATGCCATGGTCTGTCATAATAACTGGTGCTGTTTTAATTGCAGTTCGTAAATCAACAGCACTGCCACTATGTTTTGGACCAGGCTCCACCCTAGATGTACCAGGGACAGAAGATATTCTACATAATGATATGTTCTCAGGTGGTAAAGGACCCCAGTTATATGTAGCAGTAGAACTATCGGTAACAGAGGTTGCAGGTCCTTTCATAGACGTGGAAGTCCTTTCTATGATTGTATGTGCCTTTGTGTAGCTTGGTTGTATTTGTGCTTGATGAGTTTGAGAACTACTATTTGATGTTTGATTGTAATTTTGAATAGTTTGTTGACGGTTAAGTCTGGTTGGAGATGTTACTGGTGAGGTAGAGGAACTGACAGTTTTAGGCTTAGTTTGGCTTGATGAATCAGATGCTAATGTGATGACCATAAAAGGAGCTTCTTGAGAAGACTGCTGCCTTGAGAGACGAGGTGACCTAGTACGATCTGATGTCTGTGTGCCATGAGCCACCATAGGTGACATTGAGAAAGTGGAAGTGGTTGAAGGAACATCAGATTGTCGATAAGTACCATGAGTTTGAGACGAGAATTCAGAAGTAGATCTGTTTCCAGATGACAAACTGATTCTTGAAGGTGAATGTGTTGGACTTTGTGTTGGTGAGGTAGGTGAAAGTGGGGGACTAGAGCTCTTAAAAAAAGAAATAACTTTTGATGTCAAAGAAACATTTTCCCTAGTATCATCTTTGCTCTGTAAGTTATCTTGCTTCTCTGCAACAACTCTATTTCTATACTGATCTTCATTTGAGCTATAATCAGTGGTGCCTTTGGAATGTGCATAGCTTCTATGAATTACATCAGAATACATAGGAGATGTGCTTGCATTTGATGTAAATGTCTGACTTATTGTAGATGTGGTGGTGGTAGATCCTTTTCCATACTGATAAGTAGATGTTATAGTTTTGGTGCTGGGTACTGAGGATGAACTGTGGAGCTTTGCTTGATCTAGTCCATCCTTAGAAAAGTGTTGAGTTACACGCACATTAGGTATCACTCTCCCTATACTACTTTCAGAAGATGCAAATGACACTGGTGCGGCTAACTGGGTGGGACTTGTTCCAGGTGTGAGAGCCCCACTTGCTTGTTTCATTAAGTCATTGTATGCATTTTCTGCATTCAGAAACTGTTTATCTTGGTAGGATTCAGCCTTCTTATCCTCTGGTGGCATTGATAAATCCATTGATGAGGACTGGTGCATCCTAGCAATGTTCTGTGATGTTTGCAAAATTTCATCATAAACAGTACCAGACTTTGTTAAATCCATGTGGTAGTCAGTTTGAGAGCCACCAACCTGACCAGACTCATAGCTGTACTCATCAATGTACTGATATTCAAAATTATTCTGGTTTTCTGTACCAATATAACCAACCTGTTGATAATTATTGCCATAAATCATGCTTTGCTGAGATTGCTGCATCTGTTGTTTCTGAAACATTTCAGCTTTCCTCATCATTTCTTCATACACCTCTTCTGCACTTTTCAAAGGCTTACTATTAGAGCTGCTTGGAGATTTCTCTGTTGGAGAATATAGAGACATAAATGTTGGTAAGTTATACTCACTTCCAGACTTATATAGTTTAGAAGCAATTATTTCAAAACCTTCTGCTTCAGAGTCTATTGAAGGTGAGTATTCTGAACAGGATGATCTATGTAGCTCTTCCATCTCTGCAGCTTGCCTTAGCTCTTCCGTTGGGGATGCATCTTCAATGGGAGATAGATTACTGGGAGGAGTTTTGGATCTCTCTCTTCTTCTTTGTGCCCTCAATTCTTCTTTGTCTCTTTTTGTTTTACGTGCAGTGCTCCGAATACGCTGCTGTTCAACTTCTCTCATTTTTTCTTGCTCTCTTAGAAGCTCTTCTTCTTCACGAAGTTCATCTTCCTCTGAAGAATCCTCTATGGTTGGCAATAAGGGACCATGGGAGCGATGCCTTGCTTTTCTCTGTTGCTTAACTTCCTCCAATCGCTGTCTTCGGCTAGGGCTACTGTCACTATCTTCTTCAAGAGATGACATGGATGTAGGAGAGGTACCAGAGGTGTAACTTGGTGTTGTTGCCGGTAAAGTTGAAGAATAATCTCCTCTAGATCTTTCCTCTGGTGATCCAGTCAAGCTTTCCATTTCTAACTCTGGCTCTCTGTCCAAACTTATATCTGTCTCATGGTCAAGATCCATGTCTCGGTTGTAACTATTTGTGCTGTTTAATTCAATGGTTTTAAAACGTCTGAGTCCTCCTTGAGAAGCAGCAACATCCTCTTCATCTTCAGCTTCCATATCTTTTCTGTTTTCCTCATACATGTTACTTGCATTGTAAGCAGTACGCCTTTTTGAAGAAGAGACTTTGTTTTTTTCAGAGTCTGTCTTTTGTCCGTTCTTGCTACTACTATATTTTACATGATTATACTCTTCTTCATCATCATCTTCAAGATTATCTTCTTCTGCACTCATTTCTAGAATCTGCCTTCTCATAAACTCCTCATCAGAAAATGGTCCCTTTACTTGCCTAGTTGGCAAAGGTGAAAATCCTTCGCTACTGTCTTCAACATAGTCATGCCGTAGCTTACTGCCAAAATCATCAGATGACTCAACAATTTCCCTTTGATCCCTCTGGTTTTCCCACTCTAGAGAGTCTTCATCTTCTTCAAGGATATCTTCCAATTCTTCATCTGAATCAAAGGCTTCAGGAGTAATAGAAAGTGATCGTGGCCTCTGCTTTTGCCTCTGATCTTCTCGTAAAGAATGAATCATTTTTCCGTTATCACCGTGTCCCTGGCCTTTAGTTTCCAAAAGAGGTCTTACAGTGCTTTCTAATTTAGTAAGTTCAGATGGACTCGGAGGGCTGCGCTGAGATATACCTGTTCCATTTAATTTCTCTTCCTCTTGCTGTACTAGTCCAGCAATCTCACTTTGTGAACTAGAAATTCCATCTGAAGAATAACCTGTGTCACTTAGGCTTTGAGGGCTACGTGATACATCATGAGAATAAGGCTTGCTTATATCCTGTAGGAAAACAAACAAAATATATTTTAATAAACTCATATTTCAGAACAATAATGCATAATATTATGACCATGTTTATTCTGTCACTGAATATACTAACTTGACATTATTTTATGATCTTTAAGAATCCTGAAAATGAATTCCTTCTTTTGTTTACAAAAGTGGGAAAGTCAGTTAAAGTGACAGTCTAGTCAAAATTAAACTTTCATGATTCAGTTAGGGAATGCAATTTTAAACAACTTTCCAATTCACTTTTATGATCAAATTTGCTTTGTTCTTTTGGTATTCTTTGTTGAAAGCTAAACCTAGGTAGGCTCATATGCTAATTTCTAAGCCCTTGAAGGCCGCCCTTTCTTCAATGCATTTGACAGGTTTTCATAGCTAGAGGGCGTTATTTCATGTGTGTCATACAGATACCATTGTGACCACGCCCATAGAGTTACAAATGAGATGGCACTGATTGGCTAAATGCAAGTTTGTCAAAAAAACTGAAATAAAAGGGCAGTCTGCAAAAGTTTAGATACAAGGTAATCACAGAGGTAAAAAGTATTGTAGTATAGCCGTGTTGGTTATCAAAACAGGGGAATGGGTAATAAAAGGATTATCTATCTTTTTAAACAATAACAATTCTGGAGTAGACTGACCTTTTAAACATCTGGCGATCTCTGTATTATGACATAACCAAAATATTGTATTAACTATTTATTTTCTAGGATACCATAAATGTCTTTATCTCACTGTACACTTTTACAGATCTTCAGTTTAGAAAAAATATTTAAAAAAATCACCTCCAGATCTTTAGCCTTTTGAATCTCAGAAGACGACTTGCTGTTCCGTGTTCCGGATTCCTTTTTGCTCCCAGAGCTCTTTCCTTTTGGCACCAGCTGTTTTGACACCTTTTGAGATTCTGCAGGAGTTTTGGATTGGGTGATTGCCTCTGGGTGTTTTTTATCTTCACGAATGGTCTGTGCCTTACCCTGTTCCGAACTCCTGAGTTGATCTGATTCAGGTATACGTTTGTCTTGAAAAGTCTCTGGCTGATGTCCTGGGAGATGATGTGATATTGCTTTTTGTTGACCTGCTGTACCAGTTGTATGGGAAAGGGTTGATATAGGTCCTGGTTTCTGGGGCTGGGATGATGGTGTCTGAGTAGGTCCTGTTTTCTGATGACGGGGTGATGTTGTCTGGCTAGGAACTGGCTGATGCCGGGGAGATCCTGTTGCCGGGGTTCCTGGCAGATGCTTGGGTGAGGCTGTTGGTGTAACTCCTTGACCATGCCGAGGTGAACCAGGAAGCTGTTGCTTTGCTGTATGTGGTAGGGCAGATGGTGGAGCATCGCCTAAGCTTCCCTCTAAAAGCCTCTGAGTTTGGCAATTCAAACACAGCCATTCATTTTTCTGAAATAAAAAAATTCCACAATAATCAGATATAACAATGAAACACTCAGCTACAAAACATTTTGCTTTAGATCTTAAAGGATCAACAGAGCTGAACATAAAACTTTAAAATACATGTTTGGGATCTTTGGAACTAAGTCACTCCACTGTCCTCCCAAGGACCTATTAAATGGGCACATTACCCAGCTGACTTAACTGGTCCTCCAGCTAAAATTCAAGCCAATATTAAGATAAAATTATCTAATATTTTTTCCAATGTTTGTTGCACAAAAAATATTCAATTAATGTGTGCTTTACATAGCATATCTAACATTTATAAATAACAGGACATGTTATAATAGTGCACATTATTATACTGTCCCTTACCCGGCTACTTCTTGGTTGGCAAAAATTTAGTGGAGAACACTGCACTCTGTATTATCCTCTAAAAATTAAGGATATATTCTTAAAAAAAAAAAAAAAAAGTGTTGAAAAGATGAACTAGCACATGGTTTACAAAAATAAATAAAACTTACAGGTAAAGACTTCATGACCATAAAATGTAAAGGTTTGAAGAGAGAATGCAGAGAGTTGATATGATAGAAACCCAAATATATTAAAGAATTTAATCAAATTAAAGGGACAAATTGTAGGCTTAAAGGGACACTAAACCCAATTTTTTTTCTGTCATGATTCAGATAGAGCATGACATTTTAAGCAACTTTCTAATTAACTCCTATTATCAATTTTTCTTCGTTCTCTTGCTATCTTTATTTTAAAAGCAGGAATGTAAATCTTAGCAGCCAGCCCATTTTAGGTTCAGCACCATGGATAGCGCTTGCTTATTGGATGCTGACATATACCCACCAATAGGAAGCATAACCAAGGTTCTCAACCAAAAATAGGCAGTCTCCTATGCATCACATTCCTACTTTTTTTTTAAAAAAAAGATAGCAATAGAACGAGGAACAATTGATAATAGGAGTAAATTAGAAAGCTCCTTAAAATTGCTGCTCTATCTGAATCATGAAAACAAAAATGGGTTTAGTGTCCCTTTAAGCCTACAATTTGTCAATAAATGAGCAAAACCAGAACAAAGAGTCATGATCTTAAGTTGAAGGGCAGCAGTTTGAAAAGTGTCTGACCCATTAATAGACTTCCAATGAAGATGTAAGGATAAATATAATTAAGGAATTCTAGAATGTCAGGGATATGCACAAAGCCATTTTTAAATAATTAAAAGAACTTGGAAGTCTACATTTTATGAGTAAGAGAGAGTATCCAATTTATAAAATAAAAACAAAACAAAAACATTTCCATTTAAAGGGACATGAAACTCAGATTTTTTTTTCATGATTCAGATAATTTAAAAAAAAAGTTTCCAATTTGCTTCTATTATCAAATTTGTTTTGTCCTCGTGTTGTTGAAGATATCTCAATAGGTAGTGTGCATGTGTCTGGGGCACATGAAAGGAAACAGTGCTGCCATCTAGTGCTCTTGCTAATGTATAACATTGTTGCAAAAGTACTGCTGACACGTGCACGCTCATAAACTTACATTTCTGCTTCTCAACAAAGGATAATTTGGGTTTTATGTCCCTTTAAATACATTTCATGCACCTCCATCTAATTATGGGTGCTGCCTTTTTTGGAACCTAGGTTACACTGCAGGTATGTGGAGCATTGCTGCACATGTGCAAACAGGTCAGCACTGGAATAGAAGTGAAAACTAGATTTCAACATGGCGGCACCCATGACTGGGGGGGAGGGGGGAATTACCTTAATACTATGCTATACTCAAAATGTATTGAGTGCTTAATGTCCTTTTCAAAATGTACATCCCTTGATTACCACCTTGTTTAAAGGTACAGTGAAGTTAAATTTCCATTTTCATATCTCTAATTTATTTCTATTATCTAATTTGCTTCAGTCTCTTGTTCTCATTTTTTGAAAAGCATACCTATGTAGGCTCAGTAGCAGCAATGCAATACTCAGAGCTAGCTGCTGATTGTTGGCACATATAGACTTCTTGTCATTGGCTCACCTGTGTCCAGATAGCTCCCAGTAGTGCATTGCTGCTCCTTCAACAAAGGATACCAAAAATGAAGGTCATTTAATAATATCAACAAATTTAAAGTAAAGCAAACTTGTTTAACGTCATGCAGTGGGATCGCTGATCAAATGCTGTTTTGGGCGATTCCCCCCACTACCGGCCGGGGATCGTTAGTGGCCTGATGGGCAGCACTTCCAGGCTTGATGCTCCCTAAGCAGCTACAAACCTCCAAGACCCCTTATTTGAAAGAGAATTGGAGCAGTACCACAGGGCAGATGTTTTAAAAATAAAATAAAAAAATAATAATGGGGGTTTGCTTTGGAATGGGTCATTATATGTGCAATAAAAAAATCTGGTATGTCTAGAGACCCATAATAAAGTTTGATTTCTAAAAAATAAAGTTACTATATTGTGAATCTGCTAATATATCATTTGTGTGGGTCACTCAGTGAAATTTGGCCAAATGTAGGTAGCTAAAAAAGGTTAAAATGAGCTCAGCACTGGGGGTGAAAAAAGGCTTAGCAGTGAAAGGGTTCAAACTGGATGCTCTATATTAATCATGAAAGAAAAACTTTGGATTTCATGTCCCTATAAACTAAGTGCATTTTAATGAGAGCACACTTAGACCTAGATTTGGAGTTTGGCGTTAGCCGTGAAAACAAGCGTTAGAGGTTCCTAACGCTGGTTTTAGGCTACCGCCGGTATTTGGAGTCACTCAAAATAAAGTCTAACGCTCACTTTTCAGCCGCGACTTTTCCATACCGCAGATCCCCTTACGTAAATTGCGTATCCTATCTTTTCAATGGGATCTTTCTAACTCCGGTATTTAGAGTCGTGTCTGAAGTGAGCGTTAGAAATCTAACGACAAAACTCCAGCCGCAGGAAAAAAGTCAGTAGTTAAGAGATTTCTGGGCTAACGCCGGTTTATAAAGCTCTTAACTACTGTACTCTAAAGTACACTAACACCCATAAACTACCTATGTACCCCTAAACCGAGACCCCCCCACATCGCCGACACTCGAATAAATTTTTTTAACCCCTAATCTGCCGACCGCCACCTACGTTATCCTTATGTACTCCTAATCTGCTGCCCCTAACACCGCCGACCCCTGTATTATATTTATTAACCCCTAATCTGCCCCCCTCAACGTCGCCTCCACCTGCCTACACTTATTAACCCCTAATCTGCCGAGTGGACCTGAGCGCTACTATAATAAAGTTATTAACCCCTAATCCGCCACACTAACCCTATAATAAATAGTATTAACCCCTAATCTGCCCTCCCTAACATCGCCGACACCTAACTTCAATTATTAACCCCTAATCTGCCGACCCAATCTCGCCGCTATTCTAATAAATGTATTAACCCCTAAAGCTAAGTCTAACCCTAACACTAACACCCCCCTAAGTTAAATATAATTTAAATCTAACGAAATTAATTATCTCTTATTAAATAAATTATTCCTATTTAAAGCTAAATACTTACCTGTAAAATAAATCCTAATATAGCTACAATATAAATTATAATTATATTATAGCTATTTTAGGATTAATATTTATTTTACAGGTAACTTTGTATTTATTTTAACCAGGTACAATAGCTATTAAATAGTTAAGAACTATTTAATAGCTAAAATAGTTAAAATAATTACAAATTTACCTGTAAAAGAAATCCTAACCTAAGTTACAATTAAGCCTAACACTATACTATCAATAAATTAATTAAATAAACTACCTACAATTACCTACAATTAACCTAACACTACACTATCAATAAATTAATTAAATACAATTCCTACAAATAAATACAATTAAATAAACTTGCTAAAGTACAAAAAATAAAAAAGAACTAAGTTACAAAAAATAAAAAAATATTTACAAACATAAGAAAAATATTACAACAATTTTAAACTAATTACACCTACTCTAAGCCCCCTAATAAAATAACAAAGCCCCCCAAAATAAAAAAATGCCCTACCCTATTCTAAATAACTAAAGTTCAAAGCTCTTTTACCTTACCAGCTCTGAACAGGGCCCTTTGCGGGGCATGCCCCAAGAAGTTCAGCTCTTTTGCCTGTAAAAGAAAAAATACAATACCCAAGCCCCCCAACATTACAACCCACCACCCACATACCCCTAATCTAACCCAAACCCCCCTTAAATAAACCTAACACTAAGCCCCTGAAGATCTTCCTACCTTATCTTCACCTCACCGGGTTCAACGATCTGTCCAGAAGAGCTCCTCCGATGTCCTGATCCAAGCCCAAGCGGGGGGCTGAAGAGGTCCATGATCCGGATGAAATCTTCATCCAAGCGGGAGCTGAAGAGGTCCATGATCCGGATGAAGTCTTCTATCAACGGCATCTTCAATCTTCTTTCTTCCGGATCCATCTTGCAGACCTCCGACGCGGAACATCCTGCTGGCCCGACGGACTAACGACGAATGACGGTTCCTTTAAGGGACGTCATCCAAGATGGCGTCCCTCGAATTCCGATTGGCTGATAGGATTCTATCAGCCAATCGGAATTAAGGTAGGAATATTCTGATTGGCTGATGGAATCAGCCAATCAGAATCAAGTTCAATCCGATTGGCTGATCCAATCAGCCAATCAGATTGAGCATGCATTCTATTGGCTGATCGGAACAGCCAATAGATTGCGAGCTCAATCTGATTGGCTGATTGAATCAGCCAATCGGATTGAACTTGAATCTGATTGGCTGATTCCATCAGCCAATCAGAATATTCCTACCTTAATTCCGATTGGCTGATAGAATCCTATCAGCCAATCGGAATTCGAGGGACGCCATCTTGGATGACGTCCCTTAAAGGAACCGTCATTCGTCGTTAGTCCGTCGGGCCAGCAGGATGTTCCGTGTCGGAGGTCTGCAAGATGGATCCGGAAGAAAGAAGATTGAAGATGCCGTTGATAGAAGACTTCATCCGGATCATGGACCTCTTCAGCTCCCGCTTGGATGAAGACTTCATCCGGATCATGGACCTCTTCAGCCCCCCGCTTGGGCTTGGATCAGGACATCGGAGGAGCTCTTCTGGACAGATCGTTGAACCCGGTGAGGTGAAGATAAGGTAGGAAGATCTTCAGGGGCTTAGTGTTAGGTTTATTTAAGGGGGGTTTGGGTTAGATTAGAGGTATGTGGGTGGTGGGTTGTAATGTTGGGGGGCTTGGGTATTGTATTTTTTCTTTTACAGGCAAAAGAGCTGAACTTCTTGGGGCATGCCCCGCAAAGGGCCCTGTTCAGGGCTGGTAAGGTAAAAGAGCTTTGAACTTTAGTTATTTAGAATAGGGTAGGGCATTTTTTTATTTTGGGGGGCTTTGTTATTTTATTAGGGGGCTTAGAGTAGGTGTAATTAGTTTAAAATTGTTGTAATATTTTTCTTATGTTTGTAAATATTTTTTTATTTTTTGTAACTTAGTTCTTTTTTATTTTTTGTACTTTAGCAAGTTTATTTAATTGTATTTATTTGTAGGAATTGTATTTAATTAATTTATTGATAGTGTAGTGTTAGGTTAATTGTAGGTAATTGTAGGTAGTTTATTTAATTAATTTATTGATAGCATAGTGTTAGGTTTAATTGTAACTTAGGTTAGGATTTCTTTTACAGGTAAATTTGTAATTATTTTAACTATTTTAGCTATTAAATAGTTCTTAACTATTTAATAGCTATTGTACCTGGTTAAAATAAATACAAAGTTACCTGTAAAATAAATATTAATCCTAAAATAGCTATAATATAATTATAATTTATATTGTAGCTATATTAGGATTTATTTTACAGGTAAGTATTTAGCTTTAAATAGGAATAATTTATTTAATAAGAGATAATTAATTTCGTTAGATTTAAATTATATTTAATTTAGGGGGGTGTTAGTGTTAGACTTATCTTTAGGGGTTAATACATTTATTAGAATAGCGGCGAGATTGGGTCGGCAGATTAGGGGTTAATAATTGAAGTTAGGTGTCGGCGATGTTAGGGAGGGCAGATTAGGGGTTAATACTATTTATTATAGGGTTAGTGAGGCGGATTAGGGGTTAATAACTTTATTATAGTAGCGGTGCGGTCCGGTCGGCAGATTAGGGGTTAATAAGTGTAGGCAGGTGGAGGCGACGTTGTGGGGGGCAGATTAGGGGTTAATAAATATAATATAGGGGTCGGCGATGTTAGGGCAGCAGATTAGGGGTACATAGGGATAATGTAAGTAGCGGCGGTTTACGGAGCGGCAGATTAGGGGTTAATAATAATATGCAGGGGTCAGCGATAGCTGGGGCGGCAGATTAGGGGTTAATAAGTGTAAGGCTAGGGGTGTTTAGACTCGGGGTACATGTTAGGGTGTTAGGTGCAGACGTAGAAGTGTTTCCCCATAGCAAACAATGGGGCTGCGTTAAGAGCTGAACGCGGCTTTTTTGCAGGTGTTAGGTTTTTTTTCAGCTCAAACAGCCCCATTGTTTCCTATGGGGGAATCGTGCACGAGCACGTTTTTGAGGCTGGCCGCTTGCGTAAGCAACTCTGGTATCGAGAGTTGAAGCTGCGTTAAAAATGCTCTACGCTCCTTTTTTGGAGCCTAACGCAGCCTTTTTGTGGACTCTCAATACCAGAGTTATTTTTATGGTGCGGCCAGAAAAAAGCCGGTGTTAGTTTTTCGGGTCGTTACCGACAAAACTCCAAATCTAGCCGTTAGGAAGGCTTAGGAGCGTGCACGTGTGCTTTGAATCATGAAGCATTACTACTAACATCCATGTCCATTTTGTACCAATGGTACATCTGGCACTGACTGCAAGAAGAGAATGCAGACATATGCTTCAATGAGAGCAAATTAAAGGGACATAATACCCATGTGCTAAAAAATCACTAGATAATGATGCAGCTTAAAGGGACAGTCTAGTCAAAATTAAACTTTCATGATTCAGATAGGGCATGCAATTTTAAACAACTTTCCAATTTACTTCGATTATCTAATTTGCTCAATTCTTTAGATATCCTTTGTTGAAGAAATAGCAATGCACATGTGTGAGCCAATCACACAAGGCCTCTAGGTGCAGCAACCAATCAGTAGCTACTGAGCATATCTAGATATGCTTTTCAGCAAGTGATATCAAGAGAATGAAGCAAATTAGATAATAGAAGTAAATTAGAAAGTTGTTTAAAATGACATGCTCTTTCTAAATCACGAAAGAAAAAAATTGGCTTTTATGTCCCTTTAATTGACATAAAAATGTCACCTGAACATCTCTATGCAAAAAAGGAAGATATTTTACATCAAAAATTCTTTAGCCAGTTATTCTTTAGGTGCTGTCAGTTGCATGTTGAGAAGAAATAAAACACAACAGACAATCAGCTTCATCAGTGCTGATGTCACCCTCAACTCTCCCGATTTTCGCGGTACAGTCCCGATTTTAGGGGTCTGTCCCGGGTTGCTTGCCATCTGTCCTGTATTGCCCTATGCATTTAATATATATATATATATTAATTCTATTGGGCCCATACTCAGAAGCAGCTGGCTTTTCTCTCGCAGGGTTAGATACCTGTTAGATTCCCTGGGGAAAACTAATGGTGTGTGGGTTAAGCAGGAGTAAGAAGGCTGTATACCCTCTGACCTCAGGTAATGGTAACCTCTAAACTCTGATAGTGATGACTTCTAACCCCTGGGGGTAATGCTAGCATGCATTCAGTTTTATACAATGAGCAGTGCTAACACCAGGGTAACGAACAGTGGCAGCCGCAGACTGCCAGCTAATGTGCTTGCCAACCCCAGGACCCCATACAATGAATTACAATACCCATATATGATGTAGTGTGTGTGTGTATCTGTATGTATAAGTGTGTGTGTATCTGTATGTATAAGTGTGTGTGTATATGCATGTATAAGTGTATGTGTATCTGTATGTATAAGTGTGTGTGTATCTGTATGTATAAGTGTGTGTGTATTTGCATGTATAAATGTGTGTGTATCTGCATGTATAAGTGTATGCTATGTACTGTGCGAATCTGCATGTATAAGTGTAAGCTATGTAGTCTGTTTGTATCTGTATGTATAAGTGTGTGTGTATCTGCATGTATAAGTGTATGCTATGTAGTGTGTGTATCTGCATGTGTAAGTGTATGCTATGTAGTGTGTGTATCTGCATGTGTAAGTGTATGCTATGTAATGTGTATGTATCTGCATGTATAAGTGTATGCTATGTAGTGTGTGTATCTGCATGTGTAAGTGTATGCTATGTAATGTGTGTGTATCTGCATGTATAAGTGTATGCTATGTAGTGTGTGTGTATCTGCATGTATAAATGTAAGCTATGTAGTGTGTGTGTGTATATCTGTATGCATAAATGTGTGTATATGTATCTGCATGTATAAGTATATGCTATGTAGTGTGCGTATCTGCATGTATAAGTGTAAGCTATGTAGTGTGTGTGTATCTGTATGTATAAGTGTGTGTGTGTATCTGCATGTATAAGTGTGTGTGTATCTGCATGTATAAGTGTATGCTGTGTAGTTTGTGTGTATCTGTATGTATAAGTGTGTGTGTATCTGCATGTATAAGTGTAAGCTATGTAGTGTGTGTGTATCTGTATGTATAAGTGTGTGTGTATCTGCATGTATAAGTGTATGCTGTGTAGTGTGTGTATCTGCATGTGTAAGTGTATGCTATGTAATGTGTGTGTGTGTGTATCTGCATGTATAAGTGTATGCTGTGTAGTGTGTGTATCTGCATGGATAAGTGTAAGCTATGTAGTGTGAGTGTGTATCTGCATGTTTAAGTGTATGCTATGTAGTGTTTGTGTGTGTATCTGCATGTATAAGTGTATACTATGTAGTGTGTGTGTGTGTATATCTGCATGTATAAGTGTATGCTATGTAGTGTGTGTGTGTGTATCTGCATGTATAAGTGTATACTATGTAGTGTGTGTGTATCTGCATGTATAAGTGTATGCTATGTAGTGTGTGTATCTGCATGTATAAGTGTAAGCTATGTAGTGTGTGTGTGTATCTGCATGTATAAGTGTATGCTATGTAGTGTGTGTGTGTGCCTGCATGTATAAGTATAAGCTATGTAGTGTGTGTGTATCTGCATGTATAAGTGTATGCTATGTAGTGTGTGTGTGTATCTGCATGTATAAGTGTATGCTATGTAGTGTGTGTGTATCTGCATGTATAAGTGTATGGTATGTAGTGTGTGTGTGTATCTGCATGTAAAAGTGTATGCTATGTAGTGTGTGTGTGTGTGTGTATCTGTATGTATGTGTGTGTTCAAATCTGCATGTATAAGTGTATGCTATGTAGTGTGTGTATCTGCATGTATAAGTGTATGCTATGTAGTGTGTGTGTATCTGCATGTATAAGTGTAAGCTATGTAGTGTGTGTGTGTATCTGCATGTATAAGTGTATGCTATGTAGTGTGTGTGTGTGTGCCTGCATGTATAAGTATAAGCTATGTAGTGTGTGTGTGTATCTGCATGTATAAGTGTATGCTATGTAGTGTGTGTGTATCTGCATGTATAAGTGTAAGCTATGTAGTGTGTGTGTATCTGCATGTATAAGTGTATGCTATGTAGTGTGTGTGTGTGTGTGTGCCTGCATGTATAAGTATAAGCTATGTAGTGTGTGTGTATCTGCATGTATAAGTGTATGCTATGTAGTGTGTGTGTGTATCTGCATGTATAAGTGTATGCTATGTAGTGTGTGTGTGTATCTGCATGTAAAAGTGTATGCTATGTAGTGTGTGTGTGTGTATCTGTATGTATGTGAGTGTTTAAATCTACATGTATAAGTGTATGCTATGTAGTGTGTGCGTATCTGCATGTATAAGTGTATGCTGTGTAGTGTGTGTGGTTATCTGAATGTATATGTGTATGCTGTGTAGTGTGTGTGTGTATCTGCATGTATAAGTGTATGCTACATAGTGTGTGTGTATCTGCATGTGTAAGTGTGTGCTATGTAGTGTGTGTGTATCGGCATGTATAGGTGTATGTAGTGTAGTGTGTGTGTGTATCTGCCTGTATAAGTGTATGCTATGTAGTGTATCTGCATGTACAAGTGTATGCTGTGTAGTGTGTGTGTTTCTGCTTGTATTAGTGTATGCTTTGTAGTGTGTGTGTGTATCTGCATGTATAAGTGTAAGCTATATAATGTGTGTGTGTGTGTATCTGCATGTATAAGTGTATGCTATGTAGCATGTGTGTGTATCTGCATGTATAAGTGTATGCTATGTAGCATGTGTGTGTATCTGCATGTGTAAGTGTATGCTATGTAGTGTGTGTGTGTATCTGCATGTTTAAGTGTATGCTATGTAGTGTGTGTGTGTGTGTGTGTGTGTGTATCTGCATGTGTAAGTGTATGCTATGTAGTCTGTGTGTGTATCTGCATGTGTAAGTGTATGCTATGTAGTGTGTATGTATCTGTATGTATAAGTGTATGCTATGTAGTGTGTGTATCCGCATGTATAAGTGTATGCTATGTAGTGTGTGTGTATCTGCATGTATAAGTGTATGCTATGTAGTGTGTCTGTATCTGCATGTATAAGTGTATGCTATGTAGTGTGTGTGTGTGTGTGTGTGTGTATCTGCATGTGTAAGTGTATGCTATATAATGTGTGTGTGTATCTGCATGTATAAGTGTATGCTATGTAGTGTGTGTGTATCTGCATGTGTAAGTGTATGCTATGTAGTGTGTGTGTATCTGCATGTGTAAGTGTATGCTATATAGTGTGTGTTTCTGTGTATTTGAGTGTTTGTACATGTATATGTTTAGTTTGTGTTACTGTGCATTTTTGCTGACTTTAAAGGCCAGAATCAAGAATATTAATGGAGCCCTGGAGGAGTTCCTTACTACGGAGGGGCAGGTGACCCTTAACGTAAGGTCTAGGCTAAGGATAGGTTAGGATAGGGGTAGGAGGGGCCAGAGGACGATAGTTTAAATGGGAGGCGGGTACCTGAAAAGAGCGCCAATTTTAGTACAAGGTCCGTGGGGAAGAAGCTATCTTTTTTCCACCACATACCTTGTATCATGGCGGCTTTGCAGGAGTTGCTGGGAACAGTCACGGCCCTGGCGCAAGCCAGGGGCATCGACTGGCTGCAGGAGCAGTTGTCGACGGCGGGCATTGTGCCGCCTGGGAGAGCGGAGCTGTCCGGGAGAGGAAGGACAACACGGCCTGTCAACAGGCCAGCCAGGAGGGCTAGACCGCCAGTGCGGCTTAGCCCGGAGGTGGCGAGCGGACCCCGGACTCGCGGATCAGGTGCCAGGGGCGGTAGATCCGTGGTAGCAGAGGCTCAGGTCTTGAGGGCAGCGACGCCGCAGCCTGTGGTGGCGGGGACAAGCGGGCAGGCGCAGCAGGATGGAGGTCGGGAGGAAGTCACCGCCCGGCAGTCGGGCGGCAGAGGACGGAGGACGAGAGGAGCTGGAACAGGTAAGAGGAGGGGTGCGGAGGAGTGTGGCGGTATGTGATGTGGTGTGGCGGTAGGCCTGGGGGATGCCTGGCTGATGGCGTGCAGAGGTATGCGGGGGGGGGGGGCTCGGGTGAGGCGAGCGGGTGGAGGCCACATGGAGGGTGGTGGGAGGGGGGGGGGGTGAGTCGGGTGGTGCAGGCTGGCATCAAGAAAGTAAGGAGGGGGGCATAAGGGCCGTGTTTGTACCCCCCACTGGTGATAAAGTGGCGGCGGTTAAAAAAATGATGCCTTTGGAAGGAGTAGAGTCGCAAGGCAATAGAAGGGCTCAGCTTGGCCCAGGGCTAAGTGTAATCGGCATAATCCCCTCACGGTAGATGACGTGGGGGGAGGGGGGGGAGGGGGGGATGCACTGGGGAGGCTGCAGCATGGTATGTAACGGGTGATATATCAGTAGTAATGCAGGGGGGGTAGGTCCAGGGCCCCAAAAAGGGGGAAGCTGGTTGCTGGGGAATAAGGGTTATTGATGGGGGCAATGCAAGGTGGTGTACCCCCCCCCTCTTCTGTCCTCCCCCTTCCATCCTTTTCCTCTCCCCCCCCTCCTCTCCCTCTTTCCCCCTCCCCTTCTCCCCCTCTTCCCCCCCCTTCCCCCTTTTCCCTCTCCCTGCCCCCCTCTCCCCCCCCCCCCTCTTCTCCTCTCCCTCTCTCCCCCCCCCCCCCCTTCCTTTTCTCCCCCCCCCTCATTTGAACGAAGTAGGGCTACACTTGTTCAATTTCAACTTAAAGGAGGGGGTTACAATGGCCTTGGATAGGTTGGCGGGGCACGGCTGTAGGCCTTTGCCGGTGGCGGGGGGCTTGCCTAGGAATAGCAGTTAAGGGTACCTCCTGGAGAGGCAGGAGAGAGGTTGGTGGGTAAGGTTTTGAGAAGGGTAAGATGGGACTGCTATGGGCAAGCCTTTTGGGTTTTAATCATTGTTTGGTAATGATTGTTTGGAACATGTTATAAATAAAAGCTGCGGCCGTTGTACCCCATATTGGTGTTATGTCTTTATTTAGTAGGTACAGAGTGGAAGGGTCATGGAGCCCTGGAGGAGTTCCTTACTACGGAGGGGCAGGTGACCCTTAACGTAAGGTCTAGGCTAAGGATAGTTTAGGATAGGGGTAGGAGGGGCCAGAGGAGGATAGTTTAAATGGGAGGCGGGTACCTGAAAAGAGCGCCAATTTTAGCACAAGGTCCGTGGGGAAGAAGCTCCCTCCCTCCCTCCCTGTAAGTAGGTAGCATGTCGCAGCAGTGGGGCGGGGGGCTTGCCTAGGAATAGCAGTTAAGGGTACCTCCTGGAGAGGCAGGAGAGAGGTTGGTGGGTAAGGTTTTGAGAAGGGTAAGATGGGACTGCTATGGGCAAGCCGTTTGGGTTTTAATCATTGTTTGGTAATGATTGTTTGGAACATGTTATAAATAAAAGCTGCGGCCGTTGTACCCCATATTGGTGTTATGTCTTTATTTAGTAGGTACCGAGTGGAAGGGTCATGGGGGATGCAGAGAGCAGTTTAAAAAAATATATTATTAAATGTCCAATTAAGATAAAAATATTTAGCAATGTCTTTGCAAAGGCTAATTAAATACAGCGCTCACATAGCTATACAAGTGGTTAGAGCTTGTGTTTGATTTGCTGCCTAAGAGTATTACAAGATATGACTTTATATAGAATTGTATTTATATTACTTTAGTCTTATGTTTTTTTAAGTCCCATCCCTGCTCCTGCCCACCACATATCACACTTTTACTTTGCCGCATGGAGGGGGCTGTCCCTCTTTTGAATTTTGAAATGTTGGGAGGTATTGATTACTGTGATCTCATGAGATTTCATAGTAAACTTCCTTAAACTGAGGAGGGAAATAACATGACTGTGTCTGCACATGCTAGATGCATCCTGATTGACTGCTTAAAGTTCTCTTACAAAGGAATGTGGCTACTGAGGACGTTTTAAGGTAAAATGTCTTCTTTTTTACATAGAAATGCTCATGTGATATTTTCTAGTTCAGTTTCAAGTGCTTTAACATGCATGTAAAAGTATAAGCTATGTAGTGTGTGTGTATCTGCATGTATAAGTGTATGCTATGTAGTGTGTGTGTGTATCTGCATGTATAAGTGTATGCTATGTAGTGTGTGTGTATCTGCATGTGTAAGTGTATGCTATGTAGTGTGTGTGTGTATCTGCATGTAAAAGTGTATGCTATGTAGTGTGTGTGTGTATCTGCATGTAAAAGTGTATGCTATGTAGTGTGTTTGTGTATCTGTATGTATGTGTGTGTTTAAATCTGCATGTATAAGTGTATGCTATGTAGTGTGTGCGTATCTGCATGTATAAGTGTATGCTATGTAGTGTGTGCGTATCTGCATGTATAAGTGTATGCTGTGTAGTGTGTGTGGTTATCTGAATGTATCTGTGTATGCTGTGTAGTGTGTGTGTGTATCTGCATGTATAAGTGTATGCTACATAGTGTGTGTGTATCTGCATGTGTAAGTGTGTGCTATGTAGTGTGTGTGTATCGGCATGTATCGCTGTATGTAGTGTAGTGTGTGTGTGTATCTGCCTGTATAAGTGTATGCTATGTAGTGTATCTGCATGTACAAGTGTATGCTGTGTAGTGTGTGTGTATCTGCTTGTATTAGTGCATGCTTTGTAGTGTGTGTGTGTATCTGCATGTATAAGTGTAAGCTATATAATGTGTGTGTGTGTGTGTGTGTGTATCTGCATGTATAAGTGTATGCTATGTAGCATGTGTGTGTATCTGCATGTATAAGTGTATGCTATGTAGCATGTGTGTGTATCTGCATGTGTAAGTGTATGCTATGTAGTGTGTGTGTGTATCTGCATGTGTAAGTGTATGCTATGTAGTGTGTGTGTGTGTATCTGCATGTATAAGTGTATGCTATGTAGTGTGTGTATCTGCATGTATAAGTGTATGCTATGTAGTGTGTGTGTATCTGCATGTGTAAGTGTATGCTATGTAGTGTGTGTGTATCTGCATGTGTAAGTGTATGCTATGTAATGTGTGTGTGTATCTGCATGTATAAGTGTAAGCTATGTAGTGTGTGTGTGTGTATCTGCATGTATAAGTGTATGCTATGTAGTGTGTGTGTATCTGCATGTGTAAGCTATATAGTGTGTGTTTCTGTGTATTTGAGTGTTTGTACATGTATATGTTTAGTTTGTGTTACTGTGCATTTTTGCTGACTTTAAAGGCCAGAATCAAGAATATTAATGGGGGATGCAGAGAGCAGTTTAAAAAAATATATTATTAAATGTCCAATTAAGATAAAAATCTTTAGCAATGTCTTTGCAAAGGCTAATTAAATACAGCGCTCACATAGCTATACAAGTGGTTTGAGCTTGTGTTTGATTTGCTGCCTAAGAGTATTACAAGATATGACTTTATATAGAATTGTATTTATATTACTTTAGTCTTATGGGTTTTTTTAAGTCCCATCCCTGCTCCTGCCCACCACATATCACACTTTTACTTTGCCGCATGGAGGGGGCTGTCCCTCTTTTGAATTTTGAAATGTTGGGAGGTATTGATTACTGTGATCTCATGAGATTTCATAGTAAACTTCCTTAAACTGAGGAGGGAAATAACATGACTGTGTCTGCACATGCTAGATCCATCCTGATTGGCTGCTTAAAGTTCTCTTACAAAGGAATGTGGCTACTGAGGACGTTTTAAGGTAAAATGTCTTCTTTTTTACATAGAGATGCTCAGGTGATATTTTCTAGTTCAGTTTCAAGTGCTTTAACATTTGGGTATCATGTCCCTTTAAAGTGAAGGTAAACTTTAATGAATGAAAGCCAGTTTTTTTAAAAATACTAATAAAAACAGGGTCACTTTCATTCATCAAAGTTTAGAAGCAGCCGTTTTGTTTACAAACTTACCTTTGTTCTTTTCACAGCCAGAGCAGCTTCCCCCACCAGGAGATTCTCTCTGCACACGTCATCAATGACTAATCCGGCTTCCTCCAATCACGGCATGGCCTCAGGCAATGACTCCCCTGGGGGGAAAGCCGTGATTGGAGGAAGTCGGATTAGTCATTGATGACGTGTGAAGAGAGGATCTCCCGGTGGGGGAAGCTGCTCTGGCTGTGAAAAGAACAAAGGTAAGTTTTTAATCAAAATGGCTGCTTTCTAAAGTTTGATGAATGAAAGTGCCCTGTTTTTAATAGTATTTTTTAAAAAACTGGCTTTTATTCATCAAAGTTTACCTTCACTTTAAGTTGTATTATTTATATTAAATGAAAAAAACAAGACCTTTTAATTTTATTAGAAATAAATAACAAAAAATAAAATCATCAGAATATAATCGGAAAATATGTTTGCCCTTTTCTATATAGGACACATATTTGCTTTTTCAATCTCACAAAGGAGAAGAAACAAATTTGTCAAATGGGTTTTAATATGATAATAGTCCAACTGTCTACTGCTGAATTGCCAATTTACCTTCAGTTTATAATGTCACGTTAAACTCCCAGGAATATGAAAAAGAAAATAACATCTGCTCACTCCATTTGCTATATACAGCAAGCATATGATTCAATTGTGCCCCCTACAGGTACTTATGCAAATAGAAGATTGCAAAAAAAACATATTGCAATTACAAGGTGTTAAGGGGAAACAAAACCCAAAATATTTATTTCATAATTCAGATGGAAAATACAATTTTAAACAAAATTCCAATTTACTTCTATAGTTTAATTTGCTTCATTTTTCAGATATCCTTGGTTATAGAAATAGCAATGCACATGGGTGAGTCAATCACACATGGCATCGATGTGCAGCTACCTATCAGCAGCGACTGAGCCTATTTAGATATGCTTTTCAACAAAGGATATCAAGAGAAGGAAGCAAATTAGATAATAGAAGTAAATTGAAAAGTTGTTTAAAATTGTATGTTCTATCTAAATCCTGAAAGAAAGAAAAATGTGGGTTTCATGTGCCTTTAACTGTCTTTTTAAGAGGTCAGTAAAAAGGTGCTGCTATATTCAGGTAATTAAAGGGACATTCCGGTCAAAATTTAAATGCACATAGATGAATTACATCTTTGAATATAAATATATTTACAATATACATGTATTGGCAAAATGCTCCTAGTAAAAGTTATCACTATTTTAGTGTTAACAGTTTTCTCTGCACGTGCACGTGAAGCATAGCTAGATATTCTCAGTGCACCAGCATATTTAATACTGCAGCTGATTAGAGCGCCAGTGGGGCTTGTATCATGTCAGCAATTAACAAATTGAGTCATTACCAGATGGTCCAAGCACCTTAGGCTCTCTGAACAAGTGCTGTGTTTAAAATGCTGGTGCACGGTGCATACTTAAATACACTTTTGAAACGGCTATAGCTTTTATTAGAAGCATTTTTTCTAATACATGTATATTGCAAAAATGCTGCTGTTCAAAACTGAAAGTCATCCATGTGAATTCTAATTTTGGATGAAATGTCCCTTTAAGGCTCTTGACCTATGACCTGATAGCTCCAGAGATTTTTCAGCAATTACAGTCATTCTCATTTCGCCTTCCTTTTTCAGTTTTCCACCTATTTCGGTCTATTGAGTTATAGAAAAAAAAACCTATTTTCAGATTGTAAGAGGTTCACTGTCCTTTGCATTTAGCCCAGAGAAACAGGCACATTAGTAAACAATGGCTCTTAACATCTTGTAACATTAATGGATTTGCATAGATCCTATAAGCACTCAGGGGTCTGTTAACAATCAATAGGCAGCAATTTCTCAGCTCCCAGGAGGATATCTGGTGCATAAATCCAAGTTTCTGTTTTCAAGTAGTATGGAAAATGCATTAGGTAATGATATATATTCTTCTCTGAGTACTTGTATTTTACTAACAACAAGCTAAATGTGAATACAGCTGGTGTTGTTTTTAAATGTATGTGCTTAAAGGGATATCAAACTCAATTTTTTTCTTTCATGATTTAGATAGAGCAGCGATTTTAAGCAACTTTCTAATTTACTTTTATTAACAATTTTTCTTCCTTCTCTTGGTATCAATATTTGAAAAGCAGGAATGTAAGCTTAGGAGCTGGCCCAGCGTAAGCTTATCCTAATCATTAAAGGGACATAAAATAAAATGTTATAATGTGTAATTTTATTATTGCACTCTATGGGTTAAATGCTTGACTTTGCTGATGCAACATTTAGAACGCTAGAAACAATACATGGTATGCGGCTTATATATTTGCTGCTGGGCCAGTGTTCTCATCTGATGTGGACATGCGAGTTATATAAGACACATGCCACATTACATAAGAACACTGACCCTGCAGCACTTATATAAGTCACATGCTTACATCACATGAAAACACTTGCCCTGCAGCACTTATATAAGTCACATGCTTACATCACATGAAAACACTGGCCCTGCAGCACTTATATAAGTCACATGCTTACATCACATGAAAACACTGGCCCTGCAGCACTTATATAAGTCATATGCTTACATCACATGAAAACACTGGTCCTGTAGCACTTATATAAGTCACATGCTTACATCACATGAAAACACTGGCCCTGCAGCACTTATATAAGTCACATGCTTACATCACATGAAAACACTGGTCCTGTAGCACTTATATAAGTCACATGCTCACATCAGATGAAAACACTGGCCCTGCAGCACTTATATAAGTCGCATGCTTACATCACATGAAAACACTGGCCCTGCAGCACTTATATAAGTCACATGCTTACATAACATGAAAACACTGGCCCTGCAGCACTTATATAAGTCACATGCTTACATCACATGAAAACACTGGCCCTGCAGCACTTATATAAGTCACATGCCCAAATCTGATTAAAACACTGGCCCTGCAGCACATATGTAAGTCACATGCTTACATCACATGAAAACACTGGCCCTGCAGCACTTATATAAGTCACATGCCCAAATCAGATGAAAGCACTAGCCCTGCAGCACTTATACAAGTCACATGCCCAAATCAGATGAAAACACTGGCCCTGCAGCACTTATATAAGTCACAAGGCCACATCAGATGAAAATATTGGCCCTGAAGCACTTATTTAAGTCACAGGGCCACATCAGATGAAAACACTGGCCCTGCAGCACTTATATAAGTCACATGCTTATATCAGATGAAAACACTGGCCCTGCAGCACTTATATAAGTCACATGCTTACATCAGATGAAAACACTGGCCCTGCAGCACTTATATAAGTCACATGCTTACATCAGATGAAAACACTGGCCCTGCAGCACTTATATAAGTCACATGCCCACATCAGATGAAAACACTGGCCCTGCAGCACTTATATAAGTCACATGCTTACATCACATGAAAACACTGGCCCTGCAGCACTTATATAAGTCACATTCTTACATCACATGAAAACACTGGCCCTGCAGCACTTATATAAGTCATATGCTTACATCAGATGAAAACACTGGCCCTGCAGCACTTATATAAGTCACATGCCCACATTGGATGAAAACACTGGCCCTGCAGCACTTATATAAGTCATATGCCCACATCAGATGAAAATACTGCCCCTGCAGCACTTATATAAGTCACATGCCCACATTACTGAGAACAATGGCCCTGCAGCACTTATATAAGCCGCATGCCCACATCACTGAGAACACTGGCCCTGCAGCACTTATATAAGCCACATGCCCACATCACTGAGAACACTGGCCCTGCAGCACTTATATAACCCACATGCCATCATCAGATGAAAACAATGGCACTGCAACACTTATATAAGTCACATGCCCACATCAGATGAAAATACTGGCCCTGCAGCACTTAAGTCACATGCCCACATTACTGAGAACAATGGCCCTGCAGCACTTATATAAGCCACATGCCCACATCACTGAGAACACTGGCCCTGCAGCACTTATATAAGCCACATACCCACCTCAGATAATGTTCCTAGCTCTGCAACTTCTCTATATGCAACATACCAACATCAGATCAGATTCCTGCCCCTGGAGTCTCTCTTTAAGCCAAATACTCACATAAAATGAGACCCTGGCCCTGCAGCCCTTATATACGCAACATACGCACATCAGACACAATCCTTGGCCCTGCAACCTCTTTATAAGTCACATACCCAGATCATATACGAGCCCTGCACATGTAATCCCTATATAGGCCACATCCCCACATCAGACTAAAGTCCTGGCTCTGCAGCATCTCTATAAGCCCCATACCTACATCACAACAAACCCTGAGCCTGCAGTCCTTCTATTAGATACGTACATCATCAGATCAAACACCTGACCAGCAGCTCCCCTATAATTCTTCTATAAAGTAAAAGGGAAAAAGCTGGACAGATTTTCAGGATTACCTTGTGTGAAAGCCGATTCCTAACCATGATTAACCTCTTTGTGCCGGTACTATAGTGTTAATATTGGAACAAAGTCCAGGATCGAATCATGGGGGACTTTCTATGCTACTAGGCATGCCCCCCAGGCCGATACTTAGCTAAGTCAAAGGGAGAAGCTGCGGAACGTCCTAACGGTGTTAAGTGGACATTAAACACTAAATAAATGCTAGATAGAATAATGCATTCAAATAAAGATTAGATTGAGAATAACATGTTGATGTATTTTTAAAGTTCAATTAGCTGTTTAACTATTGACAAAATAAGCATAAAGTTTTAGTGTCTATAAAACAGTGGAAGCTGCCATGTTGTAACTTAGGTTACCTTCTCTGCAATGGCCAATTAGGGACCGTTATAAATAGGTCACTAGAGTGTGCAGCCAATGGCTGTGTGGAATATAACAGTGTTCTGCACTTCCATTTCTAACAGGAACTGAAAAGCTCTAAATTTCAGAATGGAATTACAGGAAAAGGAGACAAAATATATCATGAAAGTATATTGCAGAGTTTTTTTTAATATATACGATTTATCATTTTATATTATCATCTCAAAGTGTTTAATGTCCCTTTAAAGCCCAGCCCTGTTAGGACAGCATGGAGGAGTTAATAATCAGATAATTATTTTATCTGCGCTTTCATTTGGGTATCCTAATTTGGCCTGTGAGTCTGTCCTGAGTACTGGAATTAAGAAACACTGCTATAGAATATATATATATATATATATATATATATATATATATATATATATATATATATATATATATATATATATATATATATATATATATTACAGGGGAGGTTTTACTAATCCGAACAACAATACTTATATGGAAATTAAAAAATTTGCTTTCAGACTGCTCTTCTATTGTATTCAATGTTTTTTCCACTTGAGAGTAGGCAACTTTGTTTTCAATTGTCAGAATATTCCCAAAAGACACAATCCAAAACGTGTTAGTCACCATGACACAAGCTTGGTGACCTTACAGCAAGTTAATCTGAGTTTCCGCAGTGGCTAAAACAGACATCAAATTAAATCTATCTAGCAGGCAGTGAGGTAAAATGTATTGGGAACAGAATTAAAGGGACACTGTACCCAAATTTTTTCTTTTGTAATTCAGAAAGAGCATGCAATTTTAAGCAACTTTCTAATTTACTCCTATTATCAATTTTTCTTCGTTCTCTTGGTATCATTATTTGAAAAAGAAGGCATCTAAGCTTTTTTTTGGTTTCAGTACTCTGGACAGCACTTTTTTATTGGTGGATGGATTTATCCACCAATCAGCAAGGACAACCCAGGTTGTTCACCAAAAATGGGCCGGCATCTAAACTTACATTCTTGCATTTCAAATAAAGATACCAAGAGAATGAAGAAAATTTGATAATAGGAGTAAATTAGAAAGTTGCTTAAAATTTCATGCTCAATCTGAATCACAAAAGAAACATTTTGGGTACAGTGTCCCTTTAACCTGCAGAGCAATTATGGTGGTTAGAAGTGTCCACACTCACAAAAAAACCTGCAAATTGTGAATTGATAAAAAGAAAAAAAAAAAAAAGTCTTCTATTTAAAATCAATACATTTTCAGGCAAATTACAATTTGCTGTATCTGTCACTGGAAACCTTAGGTTAATATTCATGAATTGTGGGAAACAGTATTTAATTTACCCACTAGGGTTTCAAGTGTTTGCCGTGATGCGTGAAGTGACAACAATGTATTTAATTTGAGAAGCGTATAACAACAACGCAGTCATTTGTTCCATGTTTTAAACAGGAATTTCCCGTTGACTCTGATAGGGGATTAACTTTTGCCTATAGGAGACGGAAACAATTATTACACATTGATTCTAGGTTTTACACAGCTGTATGTGGCAATCTAAATAAATCAGAAATGAGCAAATGATCTTCAGACTTTATAGCTTTCTTGAAGGGACGTGAAAATCAAATTGCCATACAATGTGCATTGAAACGGGTTATTTAGCCATATTTAAAGGGACAGGAAACCCAACATTTTTCGTTCATGACTCAGATAGAGCATACAATTATAAACAACTTTACAATTTACAGGCAATACCTCGTTTTATTGCGTTTCGCTTAATTGTGCTTCGCAGATATTGCTCTTTTTACAAATTGAGGGTTTGTAGCAACCCTATGTCGAGCAAGTCTATCAGCGCCATTTTTCCAACATATATACACATAGCAACACAAATATACACATGAAAACACATATATACACACCTATATATACATAAATTCAGCAAAAAAGATTATGACTCACTGAAGACTCAGATAATGGTTAGAATTTTTTAATTAAGGTATGTACATTGCTTTTAGACATAATGCTATTGCATACGTAAAGGGATAGTAAACCCATTTTTTTTTTCTTTCATGATTCAGATAGAGCAGGCAATTTTAATCAACTTTCTAATTTACTCCTATTATCAATTTTTCTTCGTTCTCTTGCTTTCTTTATTTAAAAAGTAGGAGCTAGCCCATTTTAGGTTCAGCACCCTGGATAGCGATTGCTTATTGGTGGTTTAATTTAGCGTAACCCAGGTTCTGAACCAAAATTGGTCCGGCTCCTAACCTATACATTCCAGCTTTTTAAATAAAGATAGACCAAATTGATAAAAGGAGTAAATTAGAAAGTTGATTAAAACTGCATGCTCTATCTGATTCATGTAAGAAAAAAATGTGGGTTTAGTATCCCTTTAATAGTCTACAGTAAAGTGTAAATATAAAACGCACAGTATATCTGAGGTATCCCTGTACTTCTATTATCTAATTTGCTTATTCCCATGAGCTAGCCAGCAGCCAAAAATGTAACGGATTCTTTTGCCTCTCCACTACCTCAGAGGTATCGAGAAACATCATCCCGACACTCGCTTGATAGGGGTGATTGAGATGCCCTCAATCGGTTGAACAGGAGTAGGGGTGGCATTGCACAAGAAACCTCTTGTGCAATGTTAAGTTTCGCCATGTGATGCAGTGTCGCAATTAGAACCTGCAGGCGGAGAGGTTGTTGTTATTTGCAAAACTGTCCACCTGCACTGATGATACATTTTGCCCTTTAGTATCCTTTGTCGAAAAAGTGGTAATGTACTACTGGGAACTAGCTGAATACATTGGGAAACACATAGGTAAAGTACTGTTCAGGAGCTGAAGAATATAGCTGATCCCGAGCAGAACTGAACCTGAGCACAGCTGGTCATGTGACTAGCAATGCTGATTAATATTTTTCCTTTAATTATTCAGAAAAACATACAATTATCAACAACTTTACAATTCACTTCTGTTATCAAATTTGCTTCATTTTCTTAATATAATTTGTTGAAAGAGCAGCAATGCACTACTGTGAGCTAGCTGAACATACTGGGTATGAGAAAAGGCATATATATATGCAGCCACCAATCAGAAAAGGCATATATGTGCAGCCACCAATCAGCATCTAGCTTCCAGTTGCCAATATGCCGGGCGGATGAGATTCATGATAGGGAACCTTCACCGCCCAACACATGATAAATGGATCCCATTGGTTGAATCAATTACAAGTGGCATATTTGTTCATACGCCAATCAGCAGCTAGCTTCCAGGTGTGCATTCTTGCACTTGAGCCGACCTAGCTATGCTCTTCAACAAAGGATACCAAAAGAATGAAACAAATTAGGTAATACAAGTAAATTGGAAACTTGTTTCAAATTGAATGGTCAATCTGCTTGATTTTTTTCTTCACTGTCCCTTTAAGAAAGATAGCCGAGAAAATCATTTTAATTTGTGATTATTTGCAAAATAAAAAACAGGTCAGTCTGTCAATGTATAACCTAATATTTTCAAACTGGAACTGCATCCAGAATAAATAGGTCGGCTCTACACCTATAGATTTATTCTCCTTCTCAGACCTATAAATCCATACAGGGCTTCCACCTCGTGACACATGTTGCATGTGATCCACATTGACTTTAGGGCTTATTATGTAACTAAAGACTTGCATGCTGGGATATGTCATGCAGAGCAACTTAAAAATCCATTTCCTGCAAGCTGCGAGCTCGTTAGCAGCAATGCCAGGCTGGGAAAAGTTCGCTAACTGGTGTTGGTTTTGTTAATAACGCTTGCGGTCACAGAGAGCAAGGCATGGACGAGTCAAGCTATCCGTGAGCTTTCATTTATGTGAGTTTAGACATTTAAAGGGGCATAAGACTGCAAAAAATAAAAATATTCTAGTGTGTTACATCATTTTCTTATTAAACTGGTGCTTGCATATAACTGCAAAGGTGAGAAACACATAATTAAAGGGACATAATACTCATATGCTAAATTACTTGAAAGTGATGCAGTATAACTGTAAAAAGCTGACAGGAAAATATCACCTGAGCATCTCTATGTAAAAAAGGAAGATATTTTACCTCACAATTTCTCAAGCTAACCAGAGTAAGTGCTCTTTGAACAGTTTTACTTCATCTGCTGTCCAGCTGTAAGTTGAAAAAACTATAGCCAATCAGCATTAGGAGTGCTGAGATGCTGTTTCTTCAGCAAAAGATAACAAGAGAATGAAGCAAATTTGATAATAGAAGTAAATTGGAAAGTTGTTTAAAATTCTTTGAACTATCCAAATTATGAAAGAAAATGTGGGGGTTTCCTGTCCCTTTAAGTAGGAACAATTAAACAAAGAGAAACTCTTAATACTGTGCCAGCCGTTCAGACATATATCTAAGTCCAAAGAGTATAAAGTTCAAAAGTATGTGAACCAAATGTGTTGCCAATGTAAGTAAAATTAAGATAGTGTAAAATGTCTGTTGGTCGCGAGCTGCCCCAGGTAATTGCACTATGCAGGCAAACAATTCATATCTTATAGCATATAGCAACGCTTATAACAAATGTTCGGCACTCTTAAGCAAACCAAACCAAACGATAACCTTCACTCACTCGTGTTCTGCGGAATGGGGGTACTTCTGGCAAACCTCTGCCGCTTTGTTTCCGCCAGACTCCGTGCAGGCAAAGCTCCACTCGGGAAAAAGGCAAGTAGACCGGAAGGCGCCAGGACGAAGCTGTGTACCTCTGCCGCTTCAACTTATCCCAGCCGTAATACTTCCTAGTGTCTTGTATGTTGCTCCTCCCCCCTGCTCCGCTCCGTAACATGGTGAGACTTAGTGATGAAAACAGTGGTCACCGGGACCGTAAGTGCAAGGCTAAACACAAATGGTCATCATACTTGCTCCAAAATATCGATCAGTGTCCCATAATCAGCCAATGCTACTGGTGTACTGGAAAGTGGAAAAATCAAAGAAAGGAAGTCCCAGTAGCATAAAATATGGGGACTTCCTTTCTTTGATTTTTCCTTTAAGTAGGAAGCCATATAAACTGACCAATAATTAAATGTGGGTAACAAAATATAAATCAGTGGTTCCTAGACTGTGAGCCGTGGCACCCTGGTGCGCCGTGACTGGCCTACAGGGGTGCCGTGAAATATTCATCTTTTGCAACCGTAAAAGTGCTCATAAATGACCACTGATGAGAGCGTATAGTTTTGAGAATAGTCCCGAATGTAGTCACCCAGATGCGACATGCGTAGATGCGTACGATGTACAATGTTATCACATGAATATATGACTTGATCTGTGAGTTCATAGTTATTAAACGCTTAAAAAATGGACACGTTTTTATTTAATAAGCACACTAAAATTGAAAATGAAGAGAATGCACCACAAACTAGTGGCCGGTGTGTGTAGAAGTGGAAATATCGTGAATATGTAGATTTTGGCTTTACATCAACTAATGTCAGTGGTGAAGAAAAACTGCAGTGTGTAGTGTGTTTGAAGATTTTGGCTCCAGTAAGTAAGCTAAAACGCCAAGTAAGCTAAAACGCCATTTAGAAACCAATCATTCAAATATGGTTGGTAAATCTCCTGACTTCTTTACCAGAAAGGTAAAAATTAAAACAACAAGTTACTTTTTTTCAGCATTTGTCAATACCAAACATCGCTCTGCTAGACTCATACAAGGTCATTTGCGTTTAATACTAATCGCCACCAACTGCACACTGCAACTGTCAGGTATGTAATATAGATTATAAAACTATGGTTTGACTTGGGGCGCCTTGAAAAAAAATCTTGAAACATTAAGAGCGCCGTGAACCGATAAAGTTTGGGAACCACTGGTATAAATCATTTCCCACTAAAAATGTAACACGTAAAGAGCTTTTGTGGAACCCAACAAGTGTAGGTTTTAAGAGATCCAAATTAGATGAGAATTGAGTTGAATTAGAAAACACTGTGAAAACAAAGTCACAGAAGAAAATCACATGGAATAGAATTTAACACTTCCCAACATTTGTCAGATGTGGGAGGTTAAAGATCTAGCAGTTGTTTTGTGATTCACACAGAGCATACCGTTTTAAAGGGATATGAAACCTTAATGTTTTCTTTCAAGATTCCAATAGAGCAGCAATGTTAAGCAACTTTCTAATTTACTCCTATTATAAATTTTTCTTTTTTTCTCTTGGTAGCTTTATTTGAAAATCATAATTGTAAGCTTAGGAGACGGACAATTCTTGGTTCAGCACCTGGGTAGCCACCAATCAGCAAGCACTACCCAGTGTGCAGAACCAAAAATGGGCCGCTCTTAAGCTTACATTCATGATTTTCAAATAAAGATACCAAGAGAAAAAATAAAAATTTATAATAGGAGTAAATTAGAAAGTTGCTTAACATTGCCTGTTCTACCCGATTAATGAGAGAAAACATTTGGGTTTCCAATTTACTTCTAATATCAAATTTGCTTTGTTCCCATGATATTCTGTGTTGAAGAGATACCTAGGTAGCATCTGAAGCACTAAATGGCAGGAAATAGTGCTGCCATCTAGTGCTCTTGCAAATAGATAACATTCTTGCAAACCTGCTGCCATATAGTGCTCCAGAAATGAGCCGACTCCAAAGCTTACGTCCCTGCTTTTCAACAAAAGATACCAAGTAAACGAAGAAAAATTGATAAAAGAAGTAAATTTGAAAGTTGTTTAAAATCCCATTTTCTATCTGAATCATGAAAGAAAATGTTTAGGTTTCATATCCCTTTAAAACCAGGATGCTGAAGGGGTTGCTGGCAGAAAGTCCCCATACTTCCCAACCGTGACAATCGAGTAGGATGCATTATGGGTAGAAGGTATGGAATCTAATGGGGATCTAATGTATTACAATACAGTCCCTGGCCTATATTTAACAAAGTCTGGCGGACCTGATCCGCCAGTGCGGATCAGGTCCGCCAGACCTCCCTGAATACGGAGAGCAACGCAACCCCCTGCAGACTTGCGGCCAAGCCAGCAGGGGGTGTCAGCAGGGGGTGTCAATCAACCCGATCGTACTCGATCGGGTTGAATTCCGGCGATCTCTGTCCGCCTGCTCAGAGCAGGCGGACAGGTTGTGGAGGAGCGGTCTTTGTGACCGCTGCTTCATAACTGCTGTTTCTGGCGAGTCTGAAGACTCGCCAGAAACACGGGGCATCAAGCTCCATTCGGAACTTGATAGATAGGCCCCCCTGAATGCAAACCAAGTACTAAGAATCATACGGTAGACTCTAACTGCGAGGGAGTAATCAAATTCACATTAAAAAATATATATAATAGAAACACAAGTATGATCAGATGTGGGAGGAAAATAATTACTTCTAAATGCTGCAGGAAATCTACGATTAACTTAATTAATTACAATAAAGCTGCAATTAGCTTTTGCAATGTGAAAACAGATGCTTTTTTTTAGGTATTTTATATACGTCTGTTCTCTGGGAGATAAATTGTTCTAGGCGCCTACATGTGCGAAAAAAAAAGAATTCCGTAATTTAGCACAAAGCCTATTTTATCGTCACCTGCAAAATTAATGTTGATTTTCAAAACAGGTAATTGAAAATCTTCAAGATTAATTTAACAATATTTAAATTGATTTTGAGAAAATAATTTCTCATTAGATTTATTATGGAATTTGTAGGAACTCTAAATTGACACAATAACCTGTCAATCAAACTTAAAGGGACAGGGACTCCAACTTTGGTAATTAATACAGGACCTGGGTGCAATCCTCTATGAAAATGTAGATAAGAACTCAGAAAGGGAGGGCACTCTCAGGATTTGTGTGCAAATAGAGTATAATTTATTATTCATAGCAACAACATAGTAAAGTCGACGTTTCGGCTTACATAGAAGCCTTCATCAGGACAAATAGAAAACTCAAAACGACAACCTGTGCCGTGTTTAACGCACCAGGAAAAACAGCATCTGTTTTTCCTGGTGCGTTGAACATGGCACAGGTTGCCGTTTTGAGTTTTCTATTTCTCCCGAAACGTCGACTTTACTATGTTGTTTCTATGAATAATAAATTATACTCTATTTGCACACAAATCCTGAGAGTGCCCTCCCTTTCTGAGTTCTTATCTACATTTTCATAGAGGATTGCACCCAGGTCCTGTATTAATTACCAAAGTTGGAGTGCTGGAACACATGCTATTGGAGATATATATATACACACACACATACTGTACATAACTAGTATAACCATAGCTAAGTTTACATTATGTATATATTTACACATTTTTAAGAATTATTTTTTGGAATTAACTAACTGAATGACAGAACTGAGAGAATACTTCCAAATGACAGATGAAGGGTGAGTGCCAACTTTTGAGCGGGAAACAGAGAGGCAGAAAGTGGTGAAAAAAGAATTATGTTTAAAAGGACCACAAGACTTCCAAGTTACTTCCCCAGTTAGGAATTATTCAAAACTACTTATGATCATGGACAGACATTGGAGTCATAAATTAAGTTTATATCAGAAGCTCTCAATATGGATGTGAGCTAACAACGACTGATGTTACTGGCAATTACTATAATACTGGTGGGATGATGCTGATCTACTGGATGGCAATTACTGGAATTCAGGTGGAATAAAATTGTTAGAATGAAAAATAATTAATATTTAATAATAAAAAGAAGATGGAGGAGAGGGAGACAAACAGTGATGTAAGTTTATCTGAAGGAATTAAGAAAACTACTACAAAGAGACAGGTAAAGAGAAGAAAATAAATAAAATATAAGAGAGAATTTTTTTCACTATTTCAAGCCAAGACTATACCAGCCTCTGCTGGCTTTAGAATGGAAGCATCTTCCTCTGAGCAGCGAATGGGATGGGAGGAGTTAAAAATACAATCTAGCTATGCAAGTTGCGCAATATTACGCAACGTGCATAGGGAGATTGTAATTTAACTCCTCCTCCGTTGGTTTTCACTGATGTCCAGCCAGGCACTTTAGGGAGTTGCGGCACGATGGGGGTGACACCATCAGAGGAGATTAATTTCTGCTTGATGGTGTCAATGACCACCAATATCTTCTTGTGGACCACCAGTGGTCCACGGACCACTGGTTGGCGACTGCTGCATTAGAACATTTTCTTCTTGCGCTTTTAAGAATGTTTTTAACTAACCCTGCAATATTCTACACAAGCTCATTTACACCTGTCCTTAATTAGTTAAAGTTAATGTAAAGTTGAATGAATGACTTGTTATTAAAAATACAATTAAAAACAGGGGCACTTTTATACACTCAAATTATATTGCAGCGTTTTTTTAAAATACTTACTTTTTTCCTTAGGAAACCTAGACCGGCGATCCTTGGGCCGCAGCTCCTCTGTACTTCAGCAATGAAGAAACCGGCTTCCTCCAATCATGGCGTGCCCCCCAGAGCATCCATCTCATGAGGCCACGCCACGATTGGAGGAAGCCGGTTTCGTAATTGCTGAGGTAAGTACAGAGGAGCTATTAAAAATACTATTAAAAACAGGGACACTTTCCTTCATTAAACTTTACATTGCAGTGTTTTTTTTAAATACTTACCTTTTTCCTTAGGAAACCCAGACCGGCGAGTCTCCGGCTGCAGCTCCTCTGTACTTACCTCAGCAATTTACGAAACCGGCTTCCTCCAATCGTGGCGTGGCCTCATGAGATGGACGCTCTGGGGTGCACGCCATGATTGGAGGAAGCCGGTTTCTTCATTGCTGAAGTACAGAGGAGCTGCAGCCGGAGACTCGCCGGTCTCGGTTTCCTAAGGAAAAAACATAATTTATGTAAGAACTTACCTGATAAATTCATTTCTTTCATATTAACAAGAGTCCATGAGCTAGTGACGTATGGGATATACATTCCTACCAGGAGGGGGCAAAGTTTCCCAAACCTCAAAATGCCTATAAATACACCCCTCACCACACCCACAAATCAGTTTAACGAATAGCCAAGAAGTGGGGTGATAAGAAAAAAAGTGCGAAGCATATAAAATAAGGAATTGGAATAATTGTGCTTTATACAAAAAAATCATAACCACCACAAAAAAGGGTGGGCCTCATGGACTCTTGTTAATATGAAAGAAATGAATTTATCAGGTAAGTTCTTACATAAATTATGTTTTCTTTCATGTAATTAACAAGAGTCCATGAGCTAGTGACGTATGGGATAATGACTACCCAAGATGTGGATCTTTCCACACAAGAGTCACTAGAGAGGGAGGGATAAAATAAAGACAGCCAATTCCTGCTGAAAATAATCCACACCCAAAATAAAGTTTAACAAAAAACATAAGCAGAAGATTCAAACTGAAATCGCTGCCTGAAGAACTGTTCTACCAAAAACTGCTTCAGAAGAAGAAAAGACATCAAAATGGTAGAATTTAGAAAAAGTATGCAAAGAGGACCAAGTTGCTGCTTAGAATGACGCAACTTCCGGCGACACGTATGACGCCGGAAACGGAAATAGAATTTTTGCGCCAAAAAAGTCCGCGCCAAAAATGACGCAATAAAATGAAGCATTTTCAGCCCCCGCGAGCCTAACAGCCCACAGGGAAAAAGTCAAATTTTAAGGTAAAATATGTTAAATTAAAATGCATTATCCCAAATATGAAACTGACTGTCTGGAAAATAAGGAAAGTTGAACATTCTGAGTCAAGGCAAATAAATGTTTGAATACATATATTTAGAACTTTATAAATAAAGTGCCCAACCATAGCTTAGAGTGTCACAGAAAATAAGACTTACTTACCCCAGGACACTCATCTACATGTTTGTAGAAAGCCAAACCAGTACTGAAACGAAAATCAGCAGAGGTAATGGTAAATATAAGAGTATATCGTCGATCTGAAAAGGGAGGTAAGAGATGAATCTCTACGACCGATAACAGAGAACCTATGAAATAGACCCCGTAGAAGGAGATCACTGCATTCAAATAGGCAATACTCTCCTCACATCCCTCTGACATTCACTGCACGCTGAGAGGAAAACCGGGCTCCAACTTGCTGCGGAGCGCATATCAACGTAGAATCTAGCACAAACTTACTTCACCACCTCCATCGGAGGCAAAGTTTGTAAAACTGATTTGTGGGTGTGGTGAGGGGTGTATTTATAGGCATTTTGAGGTTTGGGAAACTTTGCCCCTCCTGGTAGGAATGTATATCCCATACGTCACTAGCTCATGGACTCTTGTTAATTACATGAAAGAAAGGTAAGTATTTAAAAAAACGCTGCAATGTAAAGTTTAATGAAGGAAAGTGCCCCTGTTTTTAATAGTATTTTTAATAACCGGTCACTCATTCATTCAACTTTACATTCACTTTCAAGTGAAGGAGTCCCATTACCACATGACTAAACTCTGGCAGAAGTGTATAATAAATTGAGTACTTATATGTATTCTTACCCTTTTTTATTGGTTGTGTCAAATTACATTAAAGGGATAGGAAAGTCCAAATTAAATGTGCATGATTCAGATAGAGCAGGTCATTTTATGACACTTTTAAAATAATTTCTATTTTCAAATGTGCTTTGTTTTCTTGTTTAAAATGAATATGCACATATGCTACACTAGAGGGAGCTAACAGGTGATTGGTGCCTGCACACATTTGTCTATTGTGATTGGCGAACTAGATGTGTTCAGCTAGCGGCCAGTAGGGCAATGATGTTCCTTCAAGAAAGGATACAAAGAGAATGAAACAAATTTGATAATAAAAGCAAATTTGAAAGATGTTAAAAATTGCATTTTGTATCCAAATTATACAATAAAAATGTGGGGTTTCCTGTCCCTTTAATGCAATTCCACCCATTCCCTACTTTTATTTAAAGGGACACTGAACCCAAATTTTTTCTTTTGTGATTCAGATAGAGCATGACATTTTAAGCGACTTTCTAATTTACTCTCTTAGTATCTTTATTTGAAATGCAAGAATGTAAGTTTAGATGCTGGCCCATTTTTGGTGAACAACCTGGGTTGTTCTTGCTGATTGGTGGATAAATTCATCTACCAATAAAAAAAGTGCTGTCCGGAGTTCTAAACCAAAAAAAAGCTTAGACGCCTTCTTTTTCAAATAAAGGTAGCAAGAGAACGAAGAAAATGTCATAAAAGGAGTAAATTAGAAAGTTGTTTAAAATTGCATGCTCTATCTGTATCAAGAAAGACAAAATTTGCGTTCAGTGTCCCTTTAAGGATTGATACCAAAATAAAAAGAAAATAAGGGACACGTAAATTGCAAAGCCATTGGATTATTTCATTACAGTGAAGAAGAATATGGATTTTATGGAGTGTATTCTGCAGGGATCTTGATTTAAAAAAAACCTTCTAATTTGTGTAAACGTAATGACCATTTTAAATGATTTTAAATCACTTATTTTGTAAACAGCTTCTTTACAATGCAGTGATCAATACATATATATATATATATATATATATATATATATATATATATATACAGTATACACACACACATTTAGCTGCACCTCGTTACCCTCATTTTGTTTGATTAAGACAGTTCTCATTTGTACTACTAGACATGGACATGCCATCAGCATAAAGAAATGTATATTTGATTTGCTACAGTAACAATGTAAAAATAAATACATAAATTAACCAATTAACTTAGGGACATATTCTGAGGAACATTTTTATCTGGGTAAAAAATGATAATACTCAAATTAAATTATTTATTTAAATGTTCTGCAAATGATTAACCTGGAAAGCATTTTGAGGACATAATAGGGACATAGATTTTACCAGACAGAGTTGTGTTATATAATACGAACTACAGTAAGAGTGACTAAAGGTCATATGTCTTTGTTGATAGCCATCAGATTGTGCTCGCCTACCGCACGTGCATGTTCTATCAGCAGGCCGATGACCTACGGCTCTGTGTAATGGTCATCTGTCAACACTATAACAGCCCTTTGCCTACTTTATCTCAAAGGAGCACCATCTTAACCTGGTCTTAATTACCTGAGGCGTTTATGTAGGTTACAGAGTCAATGAGATAAATCTCCAGTTGATATTCATTGAGAAGACAATCAATACCATATGAGCTAGCCGAGAAATAGATAGGAGCTGGAAGAATTTATTTATGTAAAATAACAGAAATACAATTCAGCACAAAATATGCAATCAACCTAAGAAGTAATACAATATGTATATATGACAAACTGTATATAATTTAACCATGGTTACAAAGACGATTGGTTCGCTTAAAGGAACAGTCTAGGCCAAAATAAACGTTCATGATTCAGATAGGGCATGTAATTTTAAGCAATTTTCCAATTTACTTTTATCACCAATTTTGCTTTGTTCTCTTGGTATTCTTAGTTGAAAGCTTAACCTAGGCGGTTCATATGCTAATTTCTTAGACCTTGAAGGCCACCTCTTTTCAGAATGCATTTTAACAGTTTTTCACCACTAGAGGGTGTTAGTTCATGTATTTCATATAGATAACACTGTGCTCGTGCACGTGAAATTATCTGGGTCTTTCAAAAGAACTGAAATAAAGGGGCAGTTTGCAGAGGCTTAGATACAAGATAATCACAGAGGTAAAAAGTATATTAATATAACTGTGTTGGTTATGCAAAACTGGGCAATGGGTAATAAAGGGATTATCTATCTTTTAAAACAATAACAATTCTGGTGTAGAGTGTCCCTTTAAACCAGCGAAAAGGTTGGAGTAAGTCGCAAAAAATTATCACTATTACAAGTTATATAATATATATAAATAGATAAATACCAATAGGTAACTTTTAATTAATCAGCTCACAAATATTAGTAATAAATAAATAAAAAAAAAATAAAGAACAATAAAAACAAAATACACCAACAACAGTGTTATATGCCTTCACTTAAAATTAGAGAATTTATAAAGCAGATTTATTTGGAAATACAAAATAAACGTTTCCCAATAAGATCTCTCAAAACTGAATATAAGTAGCTGCTACAAAAAAATTAAATAAATACTTGTGTAAAGTTTTTGTCTACTCTATATGTGTGTTGGTTGATTTTGTGTTCATTTCTTCTAAAAAACAGTGTAAGAAAAACAGTGATGTTTGCTGGCGTATATTCCAATTTATTCGAAGAGTGGTGCATTGTGGCTTTTTTTTTTTAAACTTAAAGGGACACTGAACCCAAATTTTTTCTTTCGTGATTCAGATAGAGCGTGCAATTTTAGGCAACTTTCTAATTTACTCCTATTATAAAATTTTCTTCATTCTCTTGGTATCTTTATTTGAAATGCAAGAATGTAAGTTTAGATGGCGGCCCAATTTTGGTAAACACACTGTGTTGTTCTTGCTAATTGGTGGATAAAGTCACCCACCAATAAACAAGTGCTTTCCATGGACCTGAACCAAAAAAATAGCTTAGATGCCTTCTTTTTCAAATAAAGAAAGCAAGAGAACAAAGACAAATTGATAATAGGAGTAAATTAGAAATTTGCTTAAATTTGCTGCTCTATCTGAATCATAAAAGAAAAAAATTGGGGTAAGTGTCCCTTTAAGGAATTTCTTATCCATTTTAAAATCATTAAAAAAATATTTGTGTTTGTTTTCCAGTGGCTTTGCACCATTGACTTCATCTTGGTTATATTGGTGGGGACTGGGGACAGAGTCTTTGTCATAATGCTTGGGTCAGGGGATAGAGTCTTGGTTATTATGGTGGGGTAGGGGAAAGCATCTTGGATATAATGGGGGGCAGGGGAAAGCATCTTGTTTATAATGGGGGCAGGGGAAATCATCTTGGTTATATTGGTGGGGTAGGGAAAAGCATCTTGGTTATAATGGGGGCAGGGAAAAGCATCTTGGTCATATTGGTGGGTTAGGGGAAAGCATCTTGGTCATATTGGTGGGGTAGGGGAAAGCATCTTGTTATATTGGGGGGGGGGCAGGGGAAAGCATCTTGGTTATATTGGTGGGGCAGGGGAAAGCATCTTGGTTATATTGGTGGGGTAGGGGAAAGCATCTTGGTTATATTGGTGGGTTAGGGGAAAGCATCTTGGTTATATTGGTAGGGTAGGGGAAATCATCTTGGTTATAATAGGGGCCAGGAGAAAACATTTTGGTTATTCTTGTGGGGTAGGGGAAACATCTTGGTTATAATGGGGACAGGGGGAAGCATATTGGTCATATTGGTGGGGTAGGGGAAAGCATCTTGGTCATATTGGTGGGGTAGGGGAAAGCATCTTGGTTATATTGGTGGGGTAGGGGAAACATCTTGGTTATATTGGTGGTGTAGAGGAAAGCATCTTGGTTATAATGGGGGGCAGGAGAAAGCATCTTGGTTATATTGGTGGGGTAGGGGAAAGCATCTTGGTTATATTGGTGGTGTAGAGGAAAGCATCATGGTTATATTGGTGGGGCAGGAGAAAGCATCTTGGTTATATTAGTGGGGAAGGGGAAAGCATCTTGGTTATATTGGCAAGGAAAGCATCTTGGTTATATTGGTGGTGTAGAGGAAAGCATCTTGGTTATAATGGGGGGCAGGAGAAAGCATCTTGGTTATATTGGTGGGTTAGGGGAAAGCATCTTGGTTATATTGGTGGGGTAGGGGAAAGCATTTTGGTTATAATGGGGGTAGGAGAAAGTATCTTGGTTATATTGGTGGGGTAGGGGAAACATCTTGGTTATAATGGGGGCAGAGGAAAGCATCTTGGTCATATTAGTAAGGTAGGGGAAAGCATCTTGGTTATAATTTTGGTAGGAGAAAGTATATTGGTTATATTGGTGGGGTAGGGAAAGGCATCTTGGTTATAGTGATATGTGTCAGTCTTGGTCATAAGGATGTGGTCTTGGGGGAGAATCTTGGTTATATTGGTGTGCTCTGATGGAAGAGTAGTGAATGATTATATATGTGGGATCAGGAGACATAGGGCTCCATTTAACAATGGCTGTCAATCATCCTGATCATATTGTATCGGGATGATTTCAATACGCCACCTTTTAGGTGGCGGACAGGTTAAAGGGCAGTGGTCTTACGACCGCTGATTCTTAAAGGCTCAGTCTACTCCATAATTTTTATTGTTTAAAAAGATAGATAATCCCTTTATTACCCATTCCCCAGTTTTGCATAACAAACACGGTTATATTAGTACACATTTTACCTGTGATTACCTTGTATCTAAGCCTCTGCAGACTGCCCCCTTATCTCATTTTTTTTTTTACAGACTTGGATTTTAGCCAATCAGTGCTGACTTATAAATAACTCCATGGGAGTGAGCATGGGGTTATCTATACGGCACACATGAACTAGTACTGCCTAGCTGTTTATATACTGTCAAAATGCACTGAGATAAGTGGTGGCCTTCAAGTGCTTAGCAATTAGCATATAAGTCTACCTAGTTTAAGTTTTCAACAAATAATACCAAGAGAACAAAGCAAATTTGATGATAATAGTAAATTGGAAAGTTTTTTAAAACTGCATGCCTATCTGAATCATAAAAGTAACATTTTTACTATACTGTCCCTTTAACTTTAATTTCAGGTAATTCTGAAACTATGGGCTTTCGATGGGGTCTGCAGACAGAGTCTTGGTTACGCTGGTGAGAACGACATTTTGTGGCATACAGATTGCAAGAAGATAAGGAGCTTGGTATTGCAATTATCATAAAGACCCTAAAGACAAAGTCTCCCCCCTTAGTGCTTCTTTTTTTCTTTTTTTTTAGCTCACAGACAGTGCAGAAATTAATCATCAAAAACAAAGTACATTCCTATCTGTTTATTTTAAAAAAACATATTAATACTCCTATCAAATTTCCTTAATATCAAATCTAATTTCAAAATGGTAAAAATGAATGAAAGATAAAACATGTAAAGAGGAGATTAGCAGAAAAACCCAGTGCATTTTTATTTCAGCCAGGAGATGTAATTTTTAGGAAAAATAATATTCCCTTATAAACAGAAATAAAATTACATCCAGATTCAAAGACATAATTTTAGTCATAGATAGATAGAAAATGGATAGATAGATAGATAGATAGATAGATGGATAGAAAGTGGATAGATAAATAGATAGATAGATGGATAGAGTTAGACAGACAGATAGACGGACAGGCAGATAGACAGAGATAGATAGAGATAAATAGATATAGACAAACAGACAAACAGATAGACAGACAGACAGACCAACCGACAAAGAGACAGACAGACAGACAGAGAGAGAGAAAGATAGATAGAGATAGACAAAGATAGATAGATAGATAGACAGATAAATAGACAGATGATAGATAGATAGATAGATAGAAGGAAAATGGATAGATAGATAAATAGATAGATGGATAGAGACAGACAGACAGATAGAAAGATAGATAGATAGACAGATAGACGGACAGACAGATAGACATAGATAAATAGATATAGATAGACAGACAGATAGACAGAGATAAATAGATATAGATAGACAGATAGATAGAGAGAGACAGACAGACCAACAGAGATAGAGATAGACAGACAGATAAAGAGATAGAGATAGACTGAGATAGATAGAGATAGATAGACAGGTAAATAGATAGATAATATATAGATAGAGATATAATTTAGCATTATGAAATTTCCATGAGCACATTAAAGGTACACTGAACCCATTTTTTTTCATTTGTGATTCAGATAGAGCATGAAATTTTAAGCAACTTTCTAATTTACTCCTATTATCAAATGTTCTTCATTCTCTTGGTATCTTTATTTGAAATGCAAGAATGTAAGTTTAGATGCCAGCCCATTTTTGGTGAACAACCTGGGTTGTTTTTGCTGATTGGGGGATAAATTCATCCACCAATAAAAAAGTGCTGTCCGGAGTCTGAACCAAAAAAAAACAGCTTAGATGCCTTCTTTCAAATAAAGATAGCAAGAAAACGAAGAAAATTTGATAATAGGAGTAAATTAGAAAGTTGCTTAAAATTGCATGCTATATCTGAATCACGGAAGAAAAAATTTGGGTTCAGTGTCCCTTTAAGGTGATTATTGTAGCTAACTTTTCACCTGTAGCTTTGAAACATTTACATTTGTTTAAACGAAAACAAATGGAAATGTTTAATGAAAATTCAATTTTCATTTAGTTTAAAAACTATAGTGCAGGCGAATATTCGGGGAATTTTTTTTTTGACATTTAGACACTGTATGGTATTTTTCACTTTCTATTTGACCTGAAAATATTTGTTCCATTTCTTGGTAAATTCAGGGAATACAAATTTCCCTGAGTATCAGAAATACAAATTTCATCCAAAACTAAATGTTCTTCCCTGCACGTCTCTAATATATATATATATATATACAGGTAGCCCTCAGTTTACGCCGGGGGTTAGGTTCCAGAAGGAATGGTTGTAAATCGAAACCATTGTAAATTGAAACCCAATTTATAATGTAAGTCAATTGGAAGTGAGGGAGATAGGTTCCAGGCCCCTCTCAAAATTGTCATAAGTAGCACCTAATACATTATTTTTAAAGCTTTGAAATGAAGACTTTAAATGCTAAAATATTCATTCCAATCTGGACTGATTTATAGACAGGAAGATCTTGTTCCTTTGAAATCTGCTCGATAGCTCAGGTCTGGTTAAACTGATTAATTTCAGCTTGCTTGGCTTTGCTGCAACACAAGCGGACAGCTCCACCTACTGGCTATTTTAATAAATGCACTGCTTCTCAATGCTTTTCAATAGCAGTCACATGACTGGAAAAAAAGGTTGTTATTCTGAAACTGTGTAAATTGAACCATTGTAAAACGAGGGCCACCTGTATAATATTATATATATATATATATATAATTATATATATATATATATATATATATATATATATATATATATATATATATATATATATATATATTGCATGAATCTATATCACTGTATCAAGCACTCACATGTTGCTGTTTGCTAAATACTGTGACATTGCCAAAACAGTTATATAACCAGCTTAGATCACCCAACAAGCTATTAATACAGATAAAGACACATCAAATGTGTTTATCAGTTTAACAATCAATTTTGGACACCATGGGTGCACTTCCCTTGACACAACAAGACCACCCATTCAATAAACTGTACATAAGAGATAGGCTGTCACTTTGAAGAAAACTGACCCTGTCAAAGCTTCTGACAGATAAAGGACTGAAAGACACAGCAGCCAACATAGCATCTTTTTATGTCACACAGAGACTATACATCTTTTAGCAGTGCCCATCTGACATGAGAGACCTGGGTTTGCTCTGACATAGACAGGGTTTCTGTGTGTTTGCTGGTCTTAAAGGATCAATAAATATAGTAGATTTGCACAAACAACAAATGCATGATAACCAGACAATACAATAGCACTTAGTCTGAACTTCAAATGAGTAGTAGATTTTTTTCTGACAATTTTCAAAGTTATGTCTATTTCAACTCCTCCTGTACCATGTGACAGCCATCAGCCAATCACAAATGCATATAAGTATGTTCTGTGAATTCTTGCACATGCTCAGTAGGAGCTGGTGACTCAAAAAGAGTAAATATAAAAAGACTGCACATTTTGTTAATAGAAGTAAATTGGAAAGTTGTTTAAAATGACATGTTCAATCTGAATAACTAAAGTTTAATTTGACTTGAGTGCACCTTTAAAGTTCTTGTATGGCTTATCTCTAGCAGGGAAATTAAGACATCAGAATCATTATCAAAGTTATATTAAATGGACAGTCTACTTGATTTTTTTGTTACTGTTTAAAAAGATAGATAACATCTTTACTGCCCATTCTTCAGCTTTTTATAACCGACATTGTTATATTAATATACTTTATAACCTCTAAGTTTGTCTGTTTCTAAGCCTCTGCAGGCCGCCCCTTATCTCAGTGATTTTATTAGCTTTTTAAATCTTGCATAACAGCCAGCCAGTGCTAGTTCATGTGTGCCACATAGATAACATTGTGGTCACTCCTGTGGATAATGATATTGGTTATACAAGAACCAGCTCTGATTGGCTAAAATGCAAGATTGTAAAAAGCATTAGGGTTAGGGTTCTGCAGAGGGTTAGATACAGGTATTCATGAAGGAAAAAGTGTATTAATATAACAGTGTTCATAATTGTTAGTTGTTCATGGGCATCTGGTTATCTATTTTTCTATAACAATATTTCCTATGTGAATGTAATCAATTTCAATTAAGAATAAAAACTATTTGTAAAAATAATAATAATAATAAGTAATATAGATAAAATAAATAAATAGAACAGTGTTGGTTATTCAAAACTTGGACGTGGGTAATAAAGGGATTATCTATCTTTTAAATAATAAGAATTTTCAAGTAAAGTATCCCTTTAAGAAATAAGCACAAAATTGTGACATTTACCAAGAAATGGAACTAAATTTTTCAGGTCAAAAAGAAAGTGAAAGATACCATACAGTATCTAAATGTGAAATTAGTGATTATCTATCTATCTATCTATCTATCTATCTGTCTATCTATCTATAATCTGTCAGTAAATCTATTAATCTATCTATCTATCTGTCTAATTTATCTATCACATAAGTATATGTGGGGGGGTTAGGCTAGATCAGTTAGGGACAATTGTGTTGCGAGTTAGGTTATGGTTAGGGTTAACTATGCTGAGGGTGAAACTTTTGGGTTGCAGCAGTAGTAGGAAGGAGATCAGGTTTTATTGTGGTAGGAGAGGTTTCTGTTATGCTTAACCCCTTAATGACCACAATGTACCCTGGATGTCACTGGTCGTTAAGGGTTTTTTCAGGACATAATAGCACAAGTCTAGCAAGAACACGCTATTAATGCTCTTCCTCCAGCAGGCTTTGTGGAATAGAGCAGTCTCAACGCTGGTGGCAAGACCGCGCTATAAAACAATCAAGTCCCAAAAAAAGGCCAGCGACATACAGGGTACGTCGCTGGTCCTTAAGGGGTTAATGAGCAATAAGACTGGTATCTGCCACAGCAACCAGTTATAAGGAATCATTACTATCTAGCACCACCATGGAAATGTTGTAAACACTGTTTTATAGCTACTCCATTTTACAGACAAGCATAGGGTCTACTCTACTGTTTTTAGGAACCAATTAATTAGTATATATTTGGATCAATGTATAAAAATCTAAAACAACAGGAGACAGGTGCTGTCATCTCTTCTTCACTACCTGGGTTAATCACCTTCAGATATTTTAATTATCCATAGTAACAAAAATAAAACAACTTGGCAATATACTTTCATTTATAATAATGCTTCTTTTTGCTATAATTTAATTTTGGAAATGATGTGCTTTCTAATTCCTGCCAGAACTGTATTCCCCACAACCAATGGCTGCACACTCCCCAAACCTATTTATAACTTTCCCTAACTGCCCTCCGCAGATATGATTAAATAAGGACAAACTAGGTTACAACATGGCAGCACCTATTACTTTATTGACACTAAGAGGCCGATTTATCAATGTCTGGCGGACACGATACGCTGTAGCGTATTATGTCTTCCAGACATTGCTGAATGCCGATTGCATATGCTGTCGGCATTTAACATTGTACAAGCAGTTCTGGTGAACTGCTTGTGCAATCGCACGGAAACAGGGGTATTTGGACCTATTCGGACCATGATAAATCAGCCCCTTAAAACGTTACACTTATTTCTTTAAAATAAAAATACATCTACATATTCTTAGGCTAATCTTTGCTTTGAATACATAAATATAACCAGTGTTTATATTTTATGTCCTTTTAAACCACTAGGATATGCAGCATGACAACTAAACAGACGATATAAAAAAACCAATTCTTTCTGAATCCAAGGGCAGCAGTCTCTACATGCAGGTCAGTAACTGTCTCCCAAAGACAAACGATAGTTGCACACACCCTGCAGAGCGTAGCCTTTGCCATAAAGAGCCGCAGAGCATAATTATATCCTGCTCACGTAATTTGTGCGCTGGAAGCTACTTCGCTATTATTTTGCAGCAGAGATAGCTATTGATTCTCCCATATGTTTTTGCAGGAGGCGGTATCAGAAGGCTAAAACATTTCCAGCTATTCTTTTTATTGTATAGCTAGTTGGGAGGACAAAAATCACCACAGTATCTACAAAAACTGTGCACTTCTTAACAATCAATACCAGAGACGTTTCTTGAAGAGATAACCACAAAGAATTGGAATAATAATATAAGTAATGGGTTAAATTGCTAAAGTGT